>NW_019268534.1:1616712-1850748 GCF_002738365.1 Cucurbita moschata
ATATATATATATATATATATATATATACATATATAATATTTTCTTTTTTTTTCCTTCTTTCTTTCCCGGGTCGTTACAGTCTATGTACTGAAATACATGAGTTTCGTTTCTTAACGTTGAGCTATTCAATTTATGAGCAAAATTGACATGAGTATCGCTCAAATAGTTAAATGTATGAAATTTTCTCTTATGTGTCGTAGGTTTGATTTTTCTTTCTATTGACTGTAAAAATATTCTAAAGAAAATGCTCCCGCAAGTTTTCTAAACTATATTTGTGTTAGGTTTCCAAGAGCTTTTTAATAAATGCTTTGACTATAGAACCTCCAAAAGAAAAGTAGGACGTGTCACTCACTTAGAAGTATTTAACCTTACACAGTGGTCCTTGCAGATGCATACAGGATTCCACGTACCCTATTCTATGCAAGTTAGATTGTAAGCTAATGATATTGCTCGCTACTAGACTCTCGCCATTAGTGTACAACACTCCACCGCTTTGCTTAGCAGCACGATGCTTGTATTACTCTCCCACAACCCCATTTTCACACTTCAGGCTGCTCCCATTTCGCTCATTTGTTTTCCTTTTATTTTTTTAGCTACTAAGATGTCTCAGTTCACCATATTGTCTCTACCTACCTACCTATGGATTCAGCAGCAGTTTGAAAGAGCTTTTGTTGTACTAAAACAAGAATGAACAAATGAATTCTCTAGTTTCCATAGCTCGACAAGAACAAAAAACCTAATTTGTGACGTTTGATCAATCATAAAGACTAAAGTGAAACAGAACCCTAATCATACAACCGAACACATTCAAGAAAGCCAACACTCGAAAAAGAAAAAGAAAGAAATTAGGTAAAATAGGAAGTAATAATTAAGGGAAAAAAAGCATGTTTTGTTCCTAAGACAAAAGAAAAAAAAATGTTGGTGAAGGACAAAGAAAAGAAAGGCAAAGGGGAAAGGAATAAAATGACAAAAGTTGGGAACTTTTGGGTTTGAAATTTGAATTATAATAAAAGTTTAAATGATTTCCCATTGTGATTGACAGATTTGCAAAACATAAGCATATATTCTCTCTCTCTCTTTATCTGTCTAAATTAAAAATCTAATTATTATTATTATTATTAAAAAATTAAAATAAAAAAGTCAATATTTTATTGTATGTTTGGGACAAGATTCCATCATGTCTTTGTCCAAAAGCTTAGCTGTTCCAATCTTTTCCAATGCCTAGTCCAACACTTCAATAACCATTCCCTTTCTTTTCAATTTTCTATTTTATCCACTTTTTTTTTCCTTCCAATTATATATTTATATCATAATAAAATATTATTACTGACACGTAGTATAGTTCACTTTGCAAAAGAACTCAATCGAGCACTTCAAACATAGACTCGACCTCATGGGTTCAGAGCTTAGAGATTCTTGATTTCAAACCCGTGTCCCAAACAGGCTCTCGGGACAGGGTGATCGATGAAAAGGAGGAGGTTTGGGGAGTTTGATGCTATCCCAAATTCCAAATCCCCTTCCTCCTTTTAGGAATAGTGTACAAGGAAATGACAAGAAATGATCAAATCAATGTTTGTAGGATGGTGAAGTCCATGATTAAGACATGGTCTCCAATCATTATTGGCCGCAAAGTTTTATGCTATTTATGGATGAGACGTGGGCAACCCATGTCCTTTTGAGAAGATGGCTAGAAATCACTCCTCTTTTCATTCAAATCCAAATATAAAGAATCTAGTCGTGAGCTTACGACTTCCTTGAAATGACTTTCTAAGTGCTTAAAATTTTGTGAAAAGTCATTCTCAACTAACCTGTATCGTGTAATAACCCAAGCCCATCGCTACTAGATAGTCTGTTTGTCCTGTTACGGATCGCTGTCAACGCATCTATTAGGGAGAGGTTTCCACATCTTAATAAGGAATCCTTCGTTTCCCTCTCCAACCAATGTGAGATCTCACAATCCACCCCATTGGAGACACAGTGTCCTCACTAACACACCACCTAATGTTTAACTTTAATACCATTTGTAACAGCTCAAGCCCACCGCCAGCAAATATTGTCATCTTTGGCCTGTACCCTCAACATCACAGTTATAAAACGCGTCTTAAAACCTTGAGGGAAAGCTCGAAAGAGAAATCCCAAAGAAGACAATATCTACTAACGGTGGGCTTGAGCTATTGCAACACGTGTTCAAGTGGATACTTACATCCATCTCACGTAACTTTGTCTAACTAAAGACTCTACAACAGTAGAGTACTCAAAATCCAGCATGACACGCATCTTAAGTAGGATCATAACATCAAAGAAAACAAGAAATCTTTGTGTTCTATCTATGTAGAACCTATCATACTCGAAATGAGCTACAAACACTTCACCACACAAAAGAGGAAGAAGAAATGCACAACAGCTAAAAGAGAAGTATACAAACATAAGCCTTTATATTTCATCTCTAAACCCACATGTATAACATACAATTCACAAACAAGATGAACCATAACCCTAAACCTGTGTGAAAAATTAGTGCTTATAAACCAGAATGCCCATATTTTGTTCATCAAAAGATTCATAAACCAACAAAAGTTACCCCTACACTTCACACACTCACTTGTTTAATGGCTGGAAGAGTCAGGCAGGCAAACTTTGAAGGCTTCTTGGCATCTGAACTTTCTGCTCTTTCAGGCTCCTCATTCAACTCATATCAGCTCTATAATTTTGGCCACTTAGCTCCTGAGTATCAATAAGCAGCAGCAGCAGCAGCAAAGAAGCAGAAATAACTGTATATCATATATATATATATATATATAACTACAAAGCATTACAACAAAAGGAAGAACAGATACCCAAGTCATCTGTGTAAAAGCCTGTGTTAGGTGTAGCAGATTTTGTTCTTGTTTTTTTTTTTTTTTTTTTTTTTGGGTATNTTCTTGTTTTTTTTTTTTTTTTTTACTTGGGTAGGAAAGTTAAGTAGCTGTATGAACAGTTTAAGGGTTGATAAAGTGGTCTATCTCTTCCATTAGACAGTAGAAATGTTCATTGTTTGGCAAGAAATAGAACCCGATTGTCGCCTTCTCGAGGAAGAGAAGTTTCACGTCGTGACCGGAGTCTTTCAGGCCCTGCACATATGCGAGTTGCCAATCTTGCATCAGGTCCAGACCGGCGACAACGACGAGACTTTTCGGGAAGTTGATTCCCTCTAGGCTTTTGGCTTTGGGGCCAAAAATGTTACAAGCTGGGTGGTCTCTGTCTTCTCCTTCAGGGAGATAAGCTTTCCAGTACCAATCTCGGTCTTGAATGGTTACGAAGTATTTACCGTCGAGTTTCTTCTCTGATTCGGTTCTCTTTTCGCCCCCGAACATCGGGTGAAGAAGTATGTTGCCTAATACCTCGATGTCTTCCTCAGCTGCCCTTGCTGCAACATGATGAGCTATGTTGCCACCAGAACTATCACCAGCTAAATACACATGAACCTTGGAATCCTTCCCACTTTGAAGCCATTTCTTTGATTTCACCCATTTGAGTGCAGTCCAGCCATCTTCGTATGCACATGGATATCGATATTCAGGCGATCGACGGTAGTTAACCGAGACAACAACTGCCTTGCAGACACTTACGATACGGCGGCAAAAGGTGTCGTAAATAGCACTGTTGGCTGATGAATGAGCAAAGCTCCCACCATGAAAAAACAGGATGACAGGTACAACTTTGGACTTGCTTAGAGGCTTCTCAAGATCAATGATGCCCCAGCGAGCTTCATTATCTGGGGCCGGCTGATAAACTCGGTTGAGAAGGCCAGAAGCTCGATCAACATTATCGAATGAGAAAACCCCATCAACTGGATTCACATTGGCTGGAACTTTGCGCTCGAGATACTCCGCTAACTCACGGTTGAAGGTGCCATCAGAGCGGCGGAGGATGGTGTAAGCTAGCTTGAAATTGGATATGAGCACCCATGTGTTCAAAGGAACAACCCTCTGCATCAACAAAGATCAGCCCAATGACGAAAACTAAGAGATAATCAGATAAACCCAAGTCAATATCAAGGAAGAACATGATTATTCTGAGGAACAATGTAACGGTCCTAACCCATCGCTAGCAGATATTGTCTTTTTTGGGCTTCCTAAAATGCGTCGGCTAGGGAGAGGTTTCCACACCCTTATAAAGGGTGTTTCCTTCTCCTCCCGAACCGACGTGGGATTTCACAACCAATGACATAATCTCCAAGCATTTCAGCAGCAAATGCAACTAAGAATCCATCAAAACATACCAAAAAATACACTCACCAGCTCAGTGTTAGCCAAAAACCATCATGAACAATTCAAAACCAGTCAAGTAGTTCACAGAAAGCATCCAAAAACCCTCTAGAAGTCAAACAAAGTGCTCAAATCTTCAACACAAAAACTTACCAAAAACTCAGCATACAAGCAAGAAAGCTTAGAAACCCAAAATCATAACCATTAAAAGCAATGGAAAAAGCTACAAAACAAGAACAGAAGAGACCCCATAAATGAAACCATTAAAACCCAATTCAAAATCAAGCAAATAGCCAGCAAATGAACACAGATTACGAAACAAAGTACCTTAGATTCATTAAGATTGACTTCATTACTCCCAGCCATCTCCTCTTCTGTCAAAAACCCAAAACCCAAACCCCAAGAAATCAACGAAGCGTCAAGAACACAAACAGTGATCTCCACTCAAAACAGCATCAAAACCCCTCTAATTCAAAGAAACAACAAAATGGGTAGAAATATAGCGATGATTGAAGACGAGAAAAACCCCTTTAAGCAGTGGTTTCTGATGAACAACACCCTTTGTTACAGAAACAAGGAGAACAGAGAAGGGCGATAAAGGCAGGCAGGCAGGCAGGGAGATCAAGGGATAATAGAGAAGAAAGAGAAAGGGCGTTTGATGGTCAAAATCGCAAAGGGGAAGAGAAACGACGGTGGTGGACGGAGACGAGAGAGACGACAAATCGGGCGACCGAATTGAACTGTTCACAATGGACCTACCATTCCAATATATATATATATATATATATATATAAAAATCCCCAAAAATTTGTTCTCGCTTTATTCTCTCCTCCTCCTTTATAGCGCAATATTTAAAATGTGGGTGTTGTTTGTGTCGTTGAGGAAGGGCTTGTTTTGGAGGAAGAAGAAGAAAGAACAGAAGGGGTTTTGGAGGTCGGTCAATTTTAGTGAAAATGGAAAGGTTCCAAGGGAAGAATGGGCTAATGCCAAATGTCAGACCCATTTTCGGATTAATTATTATTATTTTTTTTTTTTTCTAAAGCAGGGGCGTCGTCCATAGATTATGGATCTTTTTTTATTTATTATTATTTCACTATTTACATCCACTTTTGAAAATTTTATCCTATTTTCTTTTTGGAAAAATTCAATTACATAAATAATGGGGTTTTTTGGGCGGTAAATTCTTAAATGAATAAAGGGTTTTTTTTTAATTCTTTTAAAAAAAAACAAATCAATTTAGATTATTTATTAGAAAATATTTTAATGATTTTATATATATATATATTAGAATATAATGAATAGGTTATGGGAAAAATGAATTAATATTTTGATTATTTATTGAATTAATCTCTTTTTTATAATTATAATTTGTTTTTATTAGGGCTTTAAGCTTTTTTTTTTTTCTATTTATTGTTGATCTTGATTGAATCATTAACTTAATTGATACGAAGATTTATGGAATTTTTTCTAATTAAAAAATATATTTTTTTTACTATTAAAATTTTCAATTTTGTCGGGCTAAGGAGTGGTACGAGGATTTAAATCTTTAGTTTCAAAAAAATGTGTATATACCAAATATCGCAACATCATTATTCCAACGAGCCTATATCGTTGATAAACGTATCATCACTACCTCAAACATGTCCTAGTTGTAACGAGGGCTCGGGACAATAATACAAATCACACTGGCACTATTTAAGAATACTAGAAAACATGTGGTGATATTAAAGCATATGAATGTGTGAGATCTCACATTGATTGGAGTAGGGAACGAAGCATTCCTTCTAAGGGTGTGGAAACCTCTCCCTAACATACGCGTTTTAAAACTAAGAGGCTAATGACGATAGGTAACAGACCAAAGTGAACAATATTTACTAGTAGTGGACTTCAACTGTTACAAATAGTATCAGAGCTAGACATAAGGGTGGTGTGCTAACGAGGATGCTGGCCCCTAATTGTGAGTTCTCACATCGATGGGAGAGGAGAACGACTACCTCCCAGACGCGTTTTAAAACTGCAAGATTGACCACGAAACGTAACGAGTCAAAGCAGACAATATGTGCGGATTGTGGGCTTGGGGTGTTAGAGAATGATAATTTTAAGGTAATTTGATTTTCGATAATTAATATGTTTTATATAAATAAAGTGTGTTTTTTTTCTTTTTTGAATTTTATTAATAATAAAAAGAAAAGGTGGAGACAGAGTTTCCTGCGTGCGGCCTACGCCAAAGCACGTGGCGACAAGGGGTTCCGTCTGGACTCATTTTTGCCAAACCCACCAGCTCGTCAAAATTTAATTTCCGGAAATACCCTCAACATTTTTCTAAAACTACCAAAATGCCAACGAGAGCGACACGTGTTTTGTCCTCTTCACAAAGCGCGTGACGGCATGTTTTTTGTCAGAGTCTGATAGGAGGCTTTACTACAATTTTATTATTATTTTAATTTTTTGGAAAGTTAATAACTCGTACGTGGCCTTAGGATTTTGTCGTATTCGTCTGGAGCCCCGTTTTGGGTTTTTGTAAAAAAAAAAAATATATATATATATATATATATATTTTAAATCTTATGGGCTATCGACACGTGGCATTGCACAGTGGGTCCCACCAGTAATCATCGGTTTTTATTCTTTGTAGAAAGGAAGAAAAAAACAAAACCAGTTGTTTGTTGTTGTTTTGTTTTGCTACGATTATCGAACTCTTCTCCTGGTGGGTCCCATCCTTAATGACCATCACCTTCTCTTCGCCTGCCACGTGTACTTGTCCACTTCTATCAGCCGTCTGATTGATAAGATATATATATATATATATATATTTTAAGATCAAAATATTGTTTTTGTTTTTATATATTTTTATTCTATTTTAGTCAAACTTAATTTTTATTAATTTTTTAAAAAATAATAATAATAATTTACCTACCAAAATCAAGCTTGTATTAAAATATTTTGGACAATTATATAGTTCAAAACTATATTTTAAATTAATTTTTATATTTTTAGATAAGTTTTTTGTTTATTTCCTCGAAAAAACATTTAAAATACTTTTAAAAAATTGTCCTTTTTTGGTCCGTTTTACAGAATCTAAATACAAACAAAACATTATATTTTATTTTAATAACGTGGGACCCGCAGAGAAATGATCTGGACCGTCGGATTTGGGGAATTTTTGCTTTCGGCCGTGAAGATCACGATGCAAAACGAGATGGGAAGGGAAATGCTATGGTACAATCCTTACAGACATTCATTTGTGTACTTCAATTTTTTTTAATAATATAATAATTTAATTACATTCATTTTTTTATATAATAATTACTTTATTTAATTTATTTTCAAAGTACCCGACTGTTGGATGATGAAAGTCACACATCGACTAATTTAGGTAAAAGTTATGGGTTTCTCCGTTGGTACGAGGCCTTTTGGGGAAGTACAAAGCAAAGCTACGAGAGCTATGCTCAAAGTGAACAATATCATACTATTGTGGAGAGTCGTGTTTATTTAACAACGACAACCCTATTTTCTTGCGGGAAATTATATAGAGAAAATTTCGATTTCGATATTTCACGATATCTTATTCTAAAAAAACAGTGTTTGCTGAATTGGAATATGGTCGATAATGAAACTCATACGTCACGAACTAAAATCAAAACTTTAAAATAAAGTACAATACATTTAACTTTTACTTTAACTTTATTAAATAAAAAAATAAAAAATAAAAAATAACCTTATCTCAAACACAACATTATCCCATGTGATCAAATGTTCGTTGCATACAAAAAGAATGCACTTTCCATAATTAGGTCTCCGAGCTAATCAACTTTTAATCAAATTACGATCGAATTAATACACTAATATTTATTTTAGACGAAATTTAATATTACAATGACAATTATACCCTTCTCTAGAAACGGGTCTTTTAGGGTTGTTCAAAAACTCGATCGTTTACGAGCATTCGTAATATTAAATTATTTATTAAAAAAAATAATGAGAGATTGCTTGGAAGGCAAGGAATGGAAGGGGGAAGAAAATTCAATAAATTAAATTAAATATTTTTTTAAAAAATAGTGGGAAAAGAAAAAGGGGGTTGGAATGGGTTAGTGGTTGAACAATTGGATGCATGTTTTGTCGTGTAGTGAGTGTGGTGGAGCATGTGCCGCGCACACACGCGAATAAAAACTCACAATTATTTATACCAAACTCATTGTCGTGTTGGTTTCAACTTTCTTTTTTAAAAATTAAATTTATTTTATTTTTTGACTTTGACTATATTTAATATTATATATTTCAAATTTTAATTAAAATTATTATAATTTAATCTTGCTTTGTTTTGAGGTTTTAATTAGTAGGTCCCACTCATGTGTAATTAATTTAACATTTTATATATTTTCACTTAGTTAAAAGTTAATTTCAATTTTTGATTATTTATTAATTGAATTTTACCGTAAAAAACGAAATATGGTTACAATAAAGTCGGTTTTGAGTACAAGCTGACGTGAATTTTTTGTCGGATTCGCCAAAACCTACGAGACTATTCTCGTATCCATAATAAGATAAAATTGAACAATCTGTTAAAATAAATATTGTCTAAAAAATAAAATTATCGTCATTAGAAACATAATAACTATATTTACATAATTTATTCCGATAATTATTAGAGTAAAAATCGTCAATTTATTTTAATTTCTGATTATTTATTAATTGAATTTTACCGTAAAAAATGAAATACTGTTACAATATTAAAGTCGATTTTGAATACAAATTCACGTAATTTTTTTGTCGAATTCACCAAAAAAAACATAATTCTTGCTATCTCGTTCCTATTCCGTGAAACGGGACTATTCTCATGTCCATAATAAGATAAACCTGAATGGCATAAAGAATTTGTTAAGGTAAATATTGTCTAAAAAATAAAATTGCCTTTAATTTATTCCTATAATTGTTAGGGTAAAAGTAGGTAATTTATAATAAAGTTAAAGTTAATTTCAATTATTGATTATTTATTAATAGAATTTTACCGTAAAAAGTGAAATACAGTTGCAATAAAGTCGATTTTGAGTACAAATTCACGTGAATTTTTTGTCGGATTCACCAAAAACCACGAGTCTCACTATCTCGTCCCTATTTCGTGAAACGAGACTATTCTCGTGTCTATAATAAAGATAAAACTGAATGGCGTCGAGAATGCATTAAAATAAATATTATTTAAAAAATAAGATTGTCACAATAGAAACATAACAACTATATTTACTTAATAATTTTTACCGTTTAATATTAATTTAATGAAAATTAAAATAAGCATCCTTAAAAATATTTTTTTATAATTAATTTGTCGAAAAAAAAAGAGTATTTAATTAGGGCGTGTTTAGGAAATTAATTAAATTAAGGAATTTTATTTATAAAAATAACGTGCAGCCCACAAAGGGGATTTGGCATTTAGTGATTAGGTCAACAACTAGGAACCCCCCTTGGCTTCTTCCCCCGTTTTGGTCAATCCCACCAAATGCTAACCCTTTTTTTATTATTTTTTCTTCACTCCCATTTTAAATTACAATAATAATATTAATAAATATATATATATATTGCTCTGCAAATTTCCCTTTTTATCCTTTTTCGTCGTCCTTATCTATTTGTTCGTTAAAAACGTCATTTTAATATTTATTATTTTTTTAAAATGAGGTTCGAATCATTTTACTTAAAGTCAAAGTAATAATAATAAATAAAACTTAAAATAATTTATATTAAAATTTTTTTTAATCATTTATTACAAATTTTGAGAATATATTAACTGATTTTAAAATGGGTCTGTTATGGAGAGGTTTCTACGTTCTTATGCAAAATATTTCGTTCTACTCTCACCTTTCCCTTCTCTAATCGATGTGGGGACCCTCCAAATATACCCTCGTTTGAAGCTCAACATCCTTGCTAGCACATCGCCTCGTGTCCATCCCTCTTTTGGGCTCAGCCACCTCATCGGCACATCGCCAAATATCTAGCTCTGGTACCATTTCTCAATCTGTACTCTCCTTCTCTTTAATTTTATATTACTCGATTTAAAAAAATTGAAAAACAAAATTTGAAATTCAATGAAAGTCGAATAACGAAATTTAAATATATGAAACGGTACGAAACTCGAGGTACAATAATTTTTTAAATTAAAAAAAAAAAAAACATTTTTTTTGTTTAGTTGTTTGATTCCATGTTTGTCTGGCATTTTGTTTGTCATGCCATAACCCATTATTATGGGGTCCATTCTCTTTCAGCTCTATCGGTTTGGTACATGTCATTATTAATCTCCCCAAAATTTTTCTTCCAATTCCCATTTCCACTTCCACTTCACATAGACCTTTTCTCTTCCTCTCAAGCTTCCACAAACCGTGATTCATCGAGAATTTTGAAGTACACGTTTGTTACTGTTGACGATAATGATATTTCTATAATATGAATTTAACGTTTTGAATGAAACCGAGAGAAAAAAACGAACCTAGAATAATTTTCGACCACATAGTTATTAGATCAGATTGTCTTTTCTGGTCAACTCTAGTTTCAATTTGGTCTTATTATAATCCGGGTCATATACAACATGTCAATTTAAAAAAATCGATGACTCAAATATGTCAATACGACACAGTCACAAACAACATGTCAACGAGCTTCAACTAAAAACTAACATTAAAGACATTAGCATAACTAAAGCAACTCGATTGTAAATGAGAGGAGATGTTCATCAAACCGCTTTACTTTTACCGAGTGTACAGTTGAAGAATATATAGGTTCCCGAGCTTAGCAGTTTAAAAATAGTAAATATTCATTTTTCTTTCGTTTTCTTCTTCTAACCTGGAAGAGAAACCGGGTTTGAGAGGAAGGGAAGCAACTATAACGACGTTCAAAAGTTTATTTATTATTATTATTTTTTTAAATTTCAGATACTCTATTTAATAATTTCTTAGAAATATTAGATATAAAAAAAACCCATATTTAAAGTAAATGAGTTAAAAAGTAGACATTTTAAAATTATATAATTAAAATCCCAAAAAATAAAATAAATAATGAAATAAAATGAGAGTATTAATTGCAAATGGCAGCCGACTTAAAAAATAAAATAAATATTTATAAATAATAATAATAATAATAATAATAATGATGATAATAATAGCTGTGTTATTGGGTAATAACATAATGTCGTGTTGTAAAGCTAATGGACAAAAAACAACATTAAACAATTCCCTAACATTACGTGTATGTACCAAAGTCATTAAAAAAAAAAAAAAAAAAACACACACACACATTGTGAAAACCCCAAAATGCCCCCCTCATTTTTTAATTAGTTTATTATGTCCTATTACTCCTATGATAATAATGACTCCACATGGGTCCATTAATTTTTTTTCTTTTTAATTATTTTTATTATTTTACTAATTAAGGTAGTAATTTTTGAATTCATGGTTTCAACCACGACGGTTAGCTTTATCCTTTATACAGGAAAAACCGTTAGTAGGATACCGTGTTATCGACGCAAGTCATCTTACGAGTTACCTCTACGCTTGTTTTAATAGGAATGTTGTTGCAGCTGCCAAAACGGTCTCGAGAGTTTCGTGAAGAAACGCAAATTCTTCGATCCCTGATAAATGATGTGAATTTATTGTAACCGAACATGCCGAGAATAAGTAACCTTTTTCTTTAATATTTATAAATCCATGTTCTTTGAACCACCACCTACTTAGGGCTTTGGTATTATAAAATTAAAAAAAAAAGTAAAAACAAATGAAAAATTGTGAGGGGTATCTTTGGAAATTAATTTTCTATGAGGCCCATAAGAGCAATGGGCCTACAAACATTGTACAATGTATGTGAAAAGGCATAGGGACAATTGGGTCATTTTACGTAAGAAGAATATTCCTTCTTAGAGATAAACAAATGGATCACGTGTTTGATTTAATCACCTTTTTCCCCCACCCAAATTAAATAAATATAATTATATAATTTTAAATAAAATTAAAAAAAATGTAAATATAATTATCGAGTTATTTACTGAGTTATGCTCGTATTAACCATTAATAATATTTTTATTTTTTTCTCAAATAATAAAATAAAGAATGACGTGGAAAAGGGAATTTTTTTTAATTTAATGATTTTTCTCTGTTGGGCCGGTGGAAAATTCGACGAGTTTTGGGCCGTTGTATAAAATTTTGAGCCCATTAAGCAAATAGTAAATGGGCCCAATATAATCATTAATTAATTTTGGGCCATTGTATTAAATTATTTTTAGTATTAATATTTAAAAAAAAAAGTAAATTTAACTATTTTTTAAGGTGATTTAAATCGGTTTGTTATCTATTTTTTAACCGTATTTTCAAATCCAAATCTAAAATTTGAAAATATAAAAAAAAAAAAGTTAAAAAAATATTTTTGTTTTTTAAAAATTAATAAAAAATGATTAAATTTAAGATTAACTAAAATTAAATTGAGGTATTTGTATTAATTTGTATTTATTAAGGATTATGTAAAAAAAGAAAGAAAAAAACTAATTAATTTAGTTTTTAAATCTTCGGCCGTCGCGCCAAATTTTTAAAAATTTAATTCCCGCCACATTGGCGATCGGGGTGAAACAACGTTCCACCAATCACAGCGTTCCGTTCTTCACTATAAAAGCAAACCAACAGCCCTCTTCTATGCTATGAATCCATTTCACCGCCGGAAAGTAAAAATGAGTTCCAACGATGTTCCGACTAAGGGCGGCAGAGGCAAGAAATCTGACGCCAAGTCAGTCTCCAGGTCTCACAAGGCTGGTCTTCAATTCCCCGTGGGTCGTATTGCCAGGTACCTCAAGAAGGGCCGTTACGCTCAGCGCGTAGGTTCTGGATCACCGGTTTACCTCTCCGCCGTCCTCGAATACCTCGCTGCCGAGGTTTGTAAGGCTAATTTCGTTTACAGTTTAATTCTTCGATTTTTAGTGTTTTGTTTCAGGAATTTTGCTTTTCGTTTAGGTTTTGGAGTTGGCCGGCAATGCTGCTAGGGACAACAAGAAGAACAGAATCATTCCGAGGCATATTCAGCTTGCGGTGAGGAACGATGAGGAATTGAGCAAGCTTTTGGGATCGGTTACGATTGCTAGTGGAGGAGTGATGCCGAAGATTCATCAGTCTCTTTTGCCGAAGAAGGCTGGGAATGCGAAAGACAAGGCCGAAATTGGATCGGCATCTCAAGAATTTTAGGTTACTGTAGAAATCACTACCATTGATGATGAAATGAAAATTAAATAGTTAGGTTATGTTAGATTGTTATTAGCTTCAATCGATCATACTTCTTTCGGTATGTAAATTTGCGAAACGAATTTCGCGTAGATCAGTTTTCGTGATTGTTGTCGTTCAACTTTTTTATTGTGTAAATGCTGATGAAGTTCACGGCTAATTAGAATCGAAAGAAACTAATTGAGTTTTCAATTTCCTGGAATTCGTAAATTTTCTTGCATGCCAATAAAAAATTACGAGATATAACCGCTTTAAAATGCGAAATCTTCAATTTACTTAATTGGCCACTAATTTAAATGTTTATTTTTTTTCATTAATGATATGGAAGTTGCTGATTCATGTGATTTCGTTTCTCTCTCTCTATATATTTTAGGGATCCTTCTTCCTTAATCCCTCGATTTTTCTTTTTTCGATTCTATCTATCAAGTTGCATATTATCTAGGGTTTGATCATCCGCCGGGAAAAACTATACTATGAGTTCATCGGCTTCGACCAAGGGCGGCAGAGGGAAACCAAAGGCCACGAAGTCTGTTTCGCGGTCTCAGAAGGCTGGTCTTCAGTTTCCCGTCGGTCGTATTGCGAGGTTTCTTAAGGCCGGTAAGTATGCGGAGCGCGTTGGCGCCGGTGCTCCCGTCTACCTCTCCGCTGTCCTTGAATATCTGGCTGCCGAGGTTAGTGCTTGCTCTTCTCATCGGATCTTTTACTTGTGTTTCCGATCTGTTTATCTGTGGAGTTGTTTTCGTCTGATTGTGATGAAGTGAGGTGCTGTAGTGTAGTGCTTTGATCACTTGAATCGAAATTCTTATATTTGATTTTGTTGGGTTTCGTCTGCTTTGGCTCTGGAATTGATTTGGAGATGATGAATTTCGATTTGTTTCTTTAAATTGATGAAGAAACTATTTGAAATTAGGTTCACCATTGCATAGTAATCTCGAGCTTTGAATTGTGGCCTCCCTTTTTCTCTTGCATGTCATCCAATTGGCTAGAAATTGATACTGAATGCAGCTTATTTAGTTTTACTTGGTGAATAAGATGCCAAAGCCACAAGACTATGTTAGTTTGTTCTTTGGATGAACGAAGTTTCATTTGGGTTCATCCCTATTGTTTCTGTACAATGATGATGAATTGGTTTTGCATTTAAAGTAGCTGAATATACTAAAAATTTTCATTTGCAGGTGCTTGAGCTTGCAGGCAATGCTGCCAGAGACAACAAGAAGAACCGTATTGTTCCGAGGCACATACAGCTCGCAGTCCGTAACGACGAAGAGCTAAGCAAGCTTTTGGGGGATGTGACCATTGCAAATGGTGGAGTGTTGCCGAATATCCATCAAAATCTCTTGCCTAAGAAAGCCGGGTCGGGTAAAGGCGACATTGGATCTGCATCTCAAGAGTTCTAAAGGTGTTTGATCATCTGCAAATTTTGATATGCGAGGTATTTAAGAGCGAAAACTGTTGTGGTTTCTTTGCTTTGGTTTGGAATCTATTTGGTTATTGTGAACCACAAGACTGGATCTCTTTAATTTGACATCTGATTGAAACCATATTGTGTTTTGTCCCTCTACTGTTTTGCATGCTTGTTTGTTAAATTTTGCTTTTGGAATAGACCCTTTTTCATTTAAGATGTCTGCATTAGGTTGATTCAGCCACTTGCAAAAATGTGAACTCTCACATCGGTTGGAGAGGGTTGGAGAGGGGAACGAAACATTCCTTATAAGGGTGTGGAAACCTCTCCCTAGTAGACGCGTTGGGATTGTTCCCAAAAAACACATTGATTCAAATGGCCTTTAGGAAATGTTTCTAGCACTAGCCATATTGATGATTTTTAGGCAAGATACAAGAATAGGGAGATGGGACGGATTCCTTCATACACTTCTTCTAGTTGGTCATGGCGAGAACCAAAAGTAGAATGGATTCCTTCATACACTTCTTCTAGTTGGTCATGTTGAGAACCAAAAGTAGAACGGATTCCTTCATACACTTCTTCTAGTCGGTCATGTCGAGAACCAAACCAAATGGATCTTGCTCATAGTTGGTGTCTTTACAAACACTGTTGAACTCTCCTCTCCTGGCTTCTCTATCTTCCTTCTCCCTGCCCTTAGGATCGAGTTGTTCGGCTGTAGGGAAATATCCCATTCGTCAAGCAAGCGGATAATGTCACCTGGCTTGACCGGGAAGTGAACTGCAGCTGTTTCATTTGCCTCGAATGATAGACATGCCTGGTTTGGTTGTGTCCTTCAACTGTTGTCTTCCCTTTTTCCATAACTATGGACTGGATTCACATTGTTCAAGTCCTTGAGAGGCATATCATTTGCATGCCTATTCTTAATTGCCTCAAACAAACAAACAAACATGCTCTGTTTTGAAGCATAGCATTCTAAACGTTTGAGTGTGGAGGAAGGTCTAGATCATGTACTTTGGAGCTGCAACTTTGTGTGGAATCAGATACTAATGATGTTTGGGCCCTTGTTAAGTTCTACGTTTGGTCAGTTTGGTCATTTCGTTATATATTTGGAGAACGTTGTGAAGTCTAAAACAGATAGTCTTCGATAATGGTCGATTGTCTGAATGATGAAATATGCATTTTAAGTCGAGTTGATAGATGATGAACATTAGGTTAATGTTCTCATCCAAATAGAAGCATATTTCAAAGAAACTTCTAAAACACCAGCCATTAAATAAACATGTTTTTGGAAGTTCATTAAATTATGAATTTCATTTTTTTTGTCATAAACTTTTAAAAGTTTGTGTCTATTTTTATAGGTAAGTGGTAAAGGTATTTTTGAATTTTTTAAAAAAAAGTTTAGAAGAGTTTGAATTTTTTTATAAAAAATAGGAAGTTTTATTATTATTATTATTAATAAGAATACTATATTTAACTGCGTAAATTTTTTTTAGTATAATGAAACTTTTAAAAATTTGATATATTTTTTTAAAGATAATGTAAAATTCAAAAGTATTTTTTAAAAAAATTAATTTAACTTTCATATAATTAATTTGATAAACGGTTTAGATTTTAATTTTTTGATAATTGTTTTTATTTTTATAGATTTTATTTTTTTGATAATTGTTTTTATTTTTCTAGATTTTATTTTTTTGATAATTGTTTTTATTTTTTTATTATTTATTAGTTGTTTGAGCGGTTATTAATAATAATAAGACCGACCATTTTAATAATTAAACAAAAATATGGTAACAAATACTTTTATTCATAAAATTAATTTTTTTTTAAAAAGCTTTTTTCTTGGTGCATCAATACAACTTTGGATGGACGAGCAATAAAATTAAAAATAATTAAAAAAAAAAACTAGCCAGAATTAATTTGTTCTTGCTTATTTCATATCTATCTAGAGTTGATTTGTTCTTGTTCTTGCTTCAATCTGCGAATAAGCTGCATCATTTCAGAACGCATGTTGGACTCAACATACTTACTCTTTACACTTCGCATCACATTAATGGGTCCAGAAATCTCGTCCTTGCTTCGAAATTGATCAACGTTGAAATAATGCTCGTAAATCACCCGAGCGGTTTCCATCACATATAGTCCACAATCATATCCATTATTTTGTCGAGGTGCACGACATTCCATAAACTCTGCTGGATCATAATTGATGTAGCCACTCACAGATTCATAAAGGGTGAAAGCAGGTTCACTGTTCATCGTGGAAAGGCTGTCGTAGTGCATGAATAAATTCCGTTTTCTGCAATACACCAGCAAGCTCCAATGAGATCCACCAGAAGAGGAGACGTTGGAGTTGTCATTGACGACGAAAAAAATTAGCTTCTTTTCATGGAGGTTCAGGGATTCGATCGTGGATATAAAAATATCCCAATCAAGAGTGTTGCCCAACAAGAAAGAGACACTCGTTGGTATCGATAGAATTTCGTTCGATTGGTACGTTGCGGAGAGGTAGGCAAAGTAGAAATCTATGATGGTGTCGTTCAAGTAGTTTCTGCC
Organism: Cucurbita moschata; assembly: GCF_002738365.1. Taxonomy (NCBI): domain Eukaryota; kingdom Viridiplantae; phylum Streptophyta; class Magnoliopsida; order Cucurbitales; family Cucurbitaceae; genus Cucurbita; species Cucurbita moschata. The sequence goes on from NW_019268534.1 coordinate 1,634,157, forward strand.
TTCTAAACTATGCAAATCGAATCCTTGAATAACGACATCACCGTAAGTCAAGAATTTAGCAGCCATGAGAGGAAAGGTTTGCGAAAGGAATTTGTTAAATGTAATTGACGATGAGAGGAATGAGAAAAATAGAATGAACATATGTTTAAATAGACCAGGACAGATGATATATTCCCTGTTTAAATTCAATTTTCAAAATATTTTTTTTTGTTTATTTTATATATTTAAAAATTAGATATATCTTTTTTACAAAAAAAAAATCAATTTTAATATAAACTATTAATTTATATGAAAAAATAAAATTACATTAAAAAAAATCTATTTGTTTCAAAATTGGTTTAAAAAAATATTTTCACATATTTTTAGGCATAAAAAAATAAAAAAGATTAATTTGAATAATTACACCTATTTTTTATAAGCGATATTATTGAAATTAAAATTACAAAATAAATAAATATAAAAATAAAAAATTAAATTTAAAGCACTATTTAAAATTATTTAAAATTTAGAGATTTTAAATGAAGCCCAACGGCCCATTACTATTCTCTCTTCCACTTACGTGTAAGAAAAACCCTAACCCCGTTCAACGGCCCATTACTATTCTCTCTTCCACGTAAGAAAAACCCTAACCCCGTTCTTCCAAGCCATCCGCCAAAACCCTAAGGGCTGCCCTAATTTCTTTGATTCACGCATAAGCCCTATTCGTCTCCCTCCTATTGAAGTTTCTGCTTCTTTGTACATGATACGAACCGTTCGCCCACAATTCATTCTTTCTGGTAAGGTTTAACGTTTTGATTTCGTTCTTTTTTGTTCACAACCCAACCGATATATTTGATTTATGCTCTGTTGCGATGCTCACTTTCGTTCTTATTTCTAGTCAATTTCCTTGTTTTTAACTGCATTGAATGTTAATTTTTCCTCTGTTTGCTGAATTGGTAGTGGGTGTTTTGAATAACAATGAGAAGATTCAGAGCTTTACTTATTGTTCGAACTTTTGGGTTTTTTGATGTTGTTTGGAGTCGCTGAATTGTCGTTGAAATATGTTTTATCTTGTTTGTTTGTACCTATTTTTTTAGTGGCAGATTGCCAATGTTCTAAATTAATGCAGAATGGGTGTTATTCTGTATGGATTTTATGTTGTTTGTGCATCGAGGGCCTTCTATGCTTTGTTTAATCGCATATTTTTCTCATTTTTAGGCTTACTTACTCTACATTTTCATGCTGCTGTAGTTGTTTAGGTGAGAAGGGTGTTCTTTTTTCAGTCTAAGCATGGGAGAACCTAATTCTTTGAGTTTAACAAGGACCTTCCCGGTTAAACCAAAGCTTAAAGCTAAGGCCAGGACACCCAAAGAAACTCCAGAATCAAAATATTGGTCCTCCTTTAAGCGTCATGAGATCCCAAACCTTGTTTCATCCATATCCTCTGTTTCCTTCTGTCCGACGAATCCTTCCATTTTCTCTGCTAGCCACTCGACCTCTCTCACTCTTTTTAGCACGGAAACCATGGCCCCTACCTCTGCAATTACATCTTTTCGAGATGTTGTATCTTGTGCTTCGTTTCGTTGTGATGGCCTTCTCATTGCTGCCTCGGACCTTTCAGGGCTTGTCCAAGTCTTTGATGTTAAATCTCGAACCCCGCTTCGAAAGCTTCGTTCCCATTCGCGCCCAGTTCATTTTGTCCAGTACCCGGTTCTCGATAAGCTCCACCTAGTATCTGGTGGGGATGATGCAGTTGTTAAGTACTGGGATGTGGCGAGTCAGACTCCGCTTTTGGATTTTTTGGGCCATAAGGACTATGTTAGAAGTGGAGCATGCTCTCCATCTAGCATGGACATGTTTGTCACTGGGTCGTATGATCACACTGTGAAGCTTTGGGATGCTAGAACGAATTCAAAATCGGTTCTGGAAGTAAATCACGGGAAACCGGTGGAGGATGTGATTTTCTTACCGTCAGGTGGACTAGTTGCTACTGCTGGGGGTAATTCTGTGAAAATTTGGGATGTGATTGGAGGTGGGAAGATGGTGGGGTCTATGGAGAGTCATAATAAGACTGTTACTTCACTATGTGTTGGGAAATTGGGCAAGGATAGCGGAGAAGAATCAGATCAATTTAGAATCTTGAGTGTAGCTCTGGATGGGTATATGAAGGTGTTTGATTATTCAAAAATGAAAGTTACTCATTCAATGAGATTCCCAACACCTCTTATGTCGGTTGGGTTTTCTCCTGACTGTAGTAGTAGAGTTATAGGGACTTCAAATGGGATCTTGTATGCTGGCAAGAGGAAGACTAAGGGAATTACAGCGAGTAATTTGTCGAACCCTTGGAGTCTCGGATCAGTTGGGGAACCTCAAAGGCGAGCCTTGAGGCCTTCTCACTTTCGATACTTTCATCGTGGTCAAGGGGAGAAGCCAACTGAAGGAGATTACCTAGTCATGAAACCCAAAAAGGTGAAGTTGACAGAGCACGATAAACTCTTGAAGAAGTTCAGGCACAAGGATGCTCTAGTATCGGTGTTAGCGAGTAAGAACCCGGAGAATGTGGTGGCTGTAATGGAGGAATTGGTAGCAAGAAAGAAGCTGTTGAAATGCGTTTCGAATTTGAACACGGAGGAGCTTGGTTTGCTATTGGTTTTCTTACAAAAGCACTCTACATTGCCAAGATACTCAAGCTTGTTGATGGGGTTGACGCGAAAGGTTCTTGAGCTACGGGCCGAAGACATTAGAGCCTCGGATGCCTTGAAAGATCATACCAGAAACTTAAAGCGATCGGTAGACGAAGAGATTCGGATACTACAGTCATTGCTGGAGATACAAGGTATTATTTCACCATTACTGAGAATTGCTGGAAGATGATGAGATTCAGTTTTTCAATTAGTTGTTTGTAAGGTACACTTTTCAGTGTTTTCTTTACAATTAACATCAAGAAAAGGCTCCAATTTTGTCTCTGTGCCTGTGTTGTTTGAAAATCTAGTGGTGAGTAGATCATGAAATATTTAGTGTTTGATTGAATTCATGAATTTTAGGTACCAAAGAACAGTGTCAAGGTCCTTCATGTGAAGGTCATATGTTATATACATTAAATTCAGCTACTCTCTTGAATTGGGTTTGTCTGCTGATATTATTATTTTGCCCCGGGTTTAAAAAACGTCTATATTCAAATATTATTGTCGACCTTTCATACATATTGTTAGAGTAGCAATTTCTTAGAATACTTGGATGAACATTATTGTCGACCTTTCATACATATTGTTAGAGTAGCAATATCTTAGAATACTTGGATGAACATGGGGACTTGAACATCGTTACCATTATACTAGGGTCCCACTTTCTTCTATCCACAGCTATACCGAATTGAAATATTTTTTAGACTAAGGTGTTTGTGATGTGACAAATACCGTATTCGAGCTATAAGATAATATCAATAATTTAACCTATGTTCAAGGTTAACAAATATCTTTTTAAACTTTTATGCGGTTAAGGTTAAAATTAATGGGTGAATAAGTGAGAATTTAATTGATCTGACTTTAATCTTCAACTTAATAAATTACAAACCTAAAAGGGTCCAATTATTATTATTATTTTCTTTCTCTTTTTATGTTTTATTTTTAATACTTAAATTGATAATAATTAGAACACTTTTGGAATCATGAAAATAAAATAATTTATTATTTTTAAAAAATAAAGTTTAATACTTGAAATTACATAAATATTAATTGTTTGAATTATTAAGTTAAAAAAAATTAAAGGCATCTAAAATTGAGGATCTACAAAATAGATCAAAGGTGTCGCCATCATTAAATAAATGATGAAAATCCAAATTTGTGTTTTTTAAATAAAAAAATAAAAAAAATAAAAAATAAATAAAATTGCAGCATCATGTGAGTAGCCATTATTAATAAGAACGCAAATAACAGGTTGGAGTTTTGAATGAGACAGAAAAAAGAATATAATGACCAAACACAAAATACCAAAATTAATGTTTTTAAAAATTAAAATTAAATATTAGAAAAAAAAGAAAATAATCTCTCTCTCTCTCTCTCTCTCTGTTATTATTATTATTATTATTATTATTATTTGAAATTCAAACCTTGAATTTTGGAGGGAGATCTGACAGTTTCATTTTCATCTGATTTTGTGGGGCCCATTTCAATCACCTGCTTTTCGATTTAGGATACCCATTTGTGGGCCCCACCTCTAGATTCAATCTCCTCCGCTCCTTCTACCCCACTGGCCCCACCTCCCTAACGTTTTCATCTCTCTTAACTTTTTTTAAATATTTATGAGTTAAAAAAAAAATAATATTAATTACTTTTTACTGCTTATATTCATTTTCCTTTTAATTTCATTTTTTTTACTATTTATTTGAATTTACTAATTCACCCGTTAATTTTAATTAATAATATTGCAAAAAAAAAAAAAAAAAATCTATAATTTTTATATTTTTCATAAATTATAATATAAAACAAAACATGTGATTAAATTAAAAAAATACTTTAATTTATTAATTCTAATCTATCAGTTTGTTGATGTGACAATTACTATATTACATTATTAAAGACAAACTTTTGATAAATAATATAATGACAATAAAATTGTTGAAAAAAAAAGGACAATAATAATTGAAATTGGCACAAAAAAGCAAATTACAACCTTGGAAATATCAAGCTTGTCCACATTTGTCCCTCAACAGTAAAAAATCCAATTTTTATATTTGAAGTGCCCAAGGCCCATTCCAATTTATTTTCTAACATTTAATGGTTCGTTTTTTAAATTTCTGATAATCGAGAGATTTCACGCCTTTATTATAAGAAATAGATCTCACATCCACACCCTTAGAGGCTCAGCGTCTGGTGGTATGGTGTCCTCGTTAGCACACCGCCTTAAATAGCCCAAACCCACCGTTAATAGATATTGTTTGTTTTAGCCTATTACGTATGACTGTCAATCTCACAATTTTAAAACTATCTACTAGAGAGAAGTTATTCTTATAAGAAATAAAAAAAATTAGTGAAAAATAAACTAAAAAACTCAGAAGTCACCCAAAAAAATCAATTTTTTTAAATTAAAAAAAAATGCATAAATGAGTTATAATTAATTTATGACATCATGATTATGTCATTAATATATGTAAAAGGAATATTTGGGTCCTAATTTTACCTAATTTTATTGAGCTTCAAAGTCCATTTGTTATAATTAATGAAGCTCGCAAATTAAATTCTCCACACACATCCGCTTAAATTCTCATTAATAATTCCCTTTGTGTCCTGTTATTAAATTTTTAATTTTGTATCTAATAAATTATTGACGTATTAATATTTTATTTAAAAAATTCATGGATATTTATACATAAATCAATTAATTTTAAAAACCCATTAAAAAATAGAGATTATTTATTAAATATAAAATTGAAGTTTTAATATTTTATTAAATTTATTTTTTAACGTTGAGAGAGGAGTAAAAAAAATAATAAAATAATAACGGTGGTGAGCGCAGATAGAAGAGAGCACATAAAAAAGCGTTTTTTTGAAATGTGAAGTGGCCGTTTGAGACCTTTTTTTTGAAATTTGTTTAACTTCGAAGAACCGTAGCGACACAAAGACACGGGAAGAGGGCTTCCTTCAATGCAATAAAAACAAGCAACCAAACCCATCTCTCACATTTTCAAAACCCCCACCCAAATCGGCGAACGACCAAGAGAATGACCGGCATTGTCATGGTCACTAGGGGCGGCGGCTGCGGCGGAGGCACCAAAATGGTCAAAGGAGGAGCCAAGGGCTCCTCCGTCAGTGATGACCAAAATCAGATCTCTTTGGTCGATGTTTTGCTCACGGCGTTGAGGAAATCGATGGTTTATTGCCGTGTTGATCGCCGGGAGGAGCTTATCTCCACTGTCCATCAGATGGAAATTGGATGGCCGACAAATGTTCGACATATTGCCCATGTCACTTTCGACCGCTTCAATGGTTTTTTGGGGCTTCCTGTCGAGTTTGAGGTTGAGATTCCCAGCTCTGTTCCTAGTGCCAGGTGAGGAATTTCCTCTGTTTTTTGGTTGTTTGGTTCTAAACTTAGCTATTTTGAGTTCATTTCTTTGTTGGGTTTCTTGTTTTATGTCCTCAATCTTGAGATTTTTACTTTGAAATGAGCTTATTTGTTTCTAAGGAGCTGAATCTTAGCTTTTTTAGTTCAAATGTTTTGTTGGGTTGTCATTTTTTGGGCTCAACTTGGAGCATTTTGGTTGGAAACTTGCCATATTTGCCTTTGTTAAGGGAGCTCATTTGCTAAAAAGACTTAACTCTTTGCTTATTCACTTCAAATGTTGGCTAATTTGAGCCTTTTTCTTGGCTTTTCAGTTTTAGAGTCTCTTCGTCCAAGTTTTTAGCCTTTTTTTTTTTTTTGGAGATGAATGGGTGGATTATAGCATGAAATAGTTTGGGTACTCTCGCATTGGTTGGGGAGGAGAAAGAAACACCCTTTACATGAAAACCTTTCCCTAGCAGAGATGCGTTTTAAAAACCTTAAAGTAAGTCCGAAAGGGAAAGTCCATAAAGGACAATATCTGCTAGCGGTGGACTTGAGTCTGTTACGTATGGAATTCGTTTTAACAACAATGTTCTTCCACTCAATTAAGACAACTTCCTGGGATTTAGAATGAACATTGAATAATGTCACGGACTATGACAATGCTCTGTCTTGGAGCTGTTCTTGCGGTGTGAGGGAGGAGCCTTTTGGTGATTAGTGGGGTCCCGACATCCCGACATCACGACATCATTTAGTTTACTCTGTTCTTAATGTTCAGCTGAATTATGAGCATATCTTAACTTTGCAGTGCCAGTGTGTTTGGGGTCTCTGCTGAATCAATGCAATGTTCTACTGATTCAAGAGGAAATAGTGTACCAAGAATACTCTTGCTAATGCAGGATCGCTTGTACCGTCAAGGAGGCCTTAAGGTATCGAATTGTCGTGTGTCGTGTCGTTAATGGCGCATTGCTAGCTATGTATATGATTTGTATGTTCATGTGTTTGCTGCAGGCTGAAGGGATTTTTCGGATAAACCCCGAAAACAGCCAAGAGGAGCAAGTAAGGGACAAGTTGAATAGAGGGATTATACCTCAAAACATTGATGTTCACTGCTTGGCTGGCCTAATCAAAGCTTGGTTTCGAGAGCTTCCGTCTGGAGTACTCGATGGACTCTCTCCTGAGGAAGTTCTGCAATGTAACACCGAAGAGGAGTCGGTCGAGCTCGTTAAGAAGTTAAAGCCAACCGAGGCTGCGTTGTTGAGTTGGGCTGTGGATCTTATGGCTGATGTTGTTGAGGAAGAAGATTGTAACAAAATGAATGCAAGGAATATTGCTATGGTTTTTGCTCCGAACATGACTCAGGTATAAACTGAGACAGCGCGTAATAGAAGCATAATATACGACTTTCATTTGTCACTTGTATGATGTTGTGTTTTTTGTTGGATAGATGTCTGATCCATTGACGGCTCTAATGCATGCTGTTCAAGTGATGAACTTACTCAAAACACTGATTATGAAAACGTTACGGGAGCGGGAAGAGGCTGCATCGGATGGATATTCGCCTATGTCGTCTCGTTCTTCTGATCGGCAAATGGATGAAGATTTCAATAGTCAGGAAGATATGGATACCGGAGACGAATCGGGAGGGCCGAACTCCGACATTGAGAATGATGTCAATGAAGATGGAGATGAAGATGAGGGATCATTAAGTGAGATTGAGGACTGCTTCTTGAGGAAATTGGATGATACCAAAAGCGAAACTCGAAGATCTTCAGCAAGACGAGAAGGCGATTTAGACGTAGATTTGAGTCCAAGAAGCTGCTCGGGATTGAACGTCGAGTTGAGTATCTCGTTCACCGATAGTAAAAACGAAAACTCGTGCCTTAGTAGTACAAGTGATGGAGAAGATTCCACGACGAGTTTGCACGAAGAGGAGGGACAAAGCATTCACAAAGAACTCGTCTCCATAGCATGTAAAAACTTCATTGATATTCATATGGATGACAAGATGAGGGAACCCGCTTCGTTGACATCCATGGTTGTTGCTTCTAACGACTCGGTGTAACAGCTCTCATCGATGACGACGACGACGATGATAGTATTTCGAGATATGGTTTCTTTGCAGTAGTTCAAAGTGATGCTTGCTTTTTTTTGTATCATAGCACGATGTTTAGCGAGAGGCTTTGACCGGAAAAAAAAAAATCGAAAGGATTGCTTGTTTGTGTGTTTTTGTGATTCCTAAAGTTTAGCTTCGAGCTGAACACGTTTAATTTGTTTCTTTTGTCATTGAAACGAACTTAACCTTGAAGATTCTCTAGTTGATTGGACTGTGTTATTCCTTTGATATGAAAAGGAAGATATTGTCCGTTTTGGCTCATTACGTATTGTTATTAGCCTCATGGTTTTAAAGCGCATCTATTACGGAGAGGTCCTTACCCTTAGAAGGAACGCTTCGTTCCCCTCTCCAACTGATGTAGGGTCTCACAACCACTCCCTTGGGGCTTAGTGTCCTCGCTAGCACACTGTTCGATGTCTGTCCTTGATACCATTTGTAACATCCCAAGCCCACCGTCAGCAGATATTGTCCGCTTTTACCTGTTACGTATTACTGTCAACCTCATGGTTTTAAAACACGTCTGTTACGAAAAGGTTTCTGTACCTTTAGAAGGAATGCGTTTCGTTCCCTTCTCCAGCCGACATGGGATCTCACAGTCCACCTCCCCTTAGAGGCTCAACGTCTTCACTGGTACACTGCCCGTTGTTCGGTTCTAATATTAATTATAATAGCCCAAGCCCACTGCTAGCAGATATTGTCTACTTTGACTCGTTACATGTCTCATCAGCCTCACGGTTTTAAAACACGCCTATTAGGGAGAAGTTTCCACAACACTCTCGTAAGGAATTATAAGGAATGTTTCGTTCCCTTCCCAACGCATGTGGGATTTCACAAGGCCAAAGTAGACATATCTACCAACAGTGGGTTTAGGCGGTTACAAGCTCGAGTCCAATTAGTTATTTGGTAAGATGAGCATAATCAAGACGATGATTAACCACATTAGAACGGAGACATCGCCACGATTCGTAAAGACTAATATCTGCTACGGCTTAGACAAATCTGAGATCATGGATTCAAAACAATGACAGCTACCTACCAACCGAACCGAACAAAATCATAGGACCAAGGAAGTTGCAGATTTTGATTTGAACTCTGTCTTTAAAAGTCACCATTTTTTTCTGAGTTCATTAAATGAACCCAGAAAACAAGGCAAGAACCCATTTCTTAATTTCATGTACATTTTCAACATCAAACAACAACAAACATTAAAGAACACAAAAAAAAAAAAAACCAAATTTGTTCTGTTATGAAGCCAAACAAGTCTCCCAAAACAACCTGTTTTTCTCCACCTCATTCAACATTTTGAACTCCTCAGCTGAATCAATAGAAGCACTTGACTCTGTCATGAATCCAATTGGCTTGCTTTCCACCTCCTCCTCATTCTCGTCATCGTCATCGTCATCGTCTTCATACGTCTGGACCTTGTTACGCATAGCAGGAGTTTCATCCGTGCAAGATTCAGCGTCGTTGAACTCCACCGAGACGGTCGAGCTTCCGTGGCCGACCAAGGAGTCGGCCTCGGAGTCGCCCGTCGCCTCGAAGAGCAATTGAGATGAAAAATCCTCAATGTGAGTGCCATATTGGTGAGGATGGAAGTTGAAGAAGAAAGGAGTTGAGAGCATAATGATGATCAAATGTGAAAAAAAAAAAAAAAATGAAATGAAGAAGAAAAGAGAAAGTTTGCTTAGTTTGCAATAATAAGAAATGCAGGGTGTGGTGTGGTGAGGCTTTTATAAGGCGAGGACTAAAATGTTAAAAAACATGGGCTGCCTTTGGGATTATAAATAATTTTGTGGGTCATTTTCTAAAGTTGGTGTAAATATTGGGGCTTTTTAAAAAATATGTGAATGGAATTGACAACTACATGCAAATATGGGCTTCTAGAAGGAATTGATGTCTTTGAAGAATTTTATTTTGAATTTTATTTTGTATCTCTAGAAGGAATAGAGAGGTCCAACCCAATTCCTACACATACCCAACCCTTTTCATTTTTATTATTATTATTTTTTTAATTTCTATTTTATTGGGTTCCGGGACGAGTGCCGCTAGCAGATGTTGTCCTCTTTGGGCTTTTCATTTCGGGTTTCCCCAAATCTTTAAAACGCGCCTGTTAGGAAAAAGTTTCCACACTCTTATAAATGGTGTTTTGTTCTTCTTCCCAACAAATATGGGACGTCACAAGCCACCCCATTTGGGGCCAACGTCCTTACTGACACCCCGTCTTGTGCCTACCCTCCTTCAGGGAACAACGAGAAGGCTGACACCTCGTTCGGTTTCTGGCTCTAGTATCATTTGTAACGCCCAAGACCACTGCTAGCAAATATTGGACTTTTTGTTTGAATTTATTTCTTACAAATAATTTGATATAAAAAAAAAACGTAATTATAATTCAATAGCATAATTAATTCTTAATTAAATTTGGAAGATTAAATAAACATCTTATTTATTACGATAAGTTAAGTTGATTTATTAAAGTGAAATCTTGCACGCAATCTGAGAAGGGTAATTTTGTAATTTGATAATGAAATTAAAAGAAAAGTCTTTATTTTTTTTTTCAGATAAAAGTTGAATTCATTTTTCAATTCTTTATTTGAATTTCTAATTCCAAAAATATAACTTTTTTTTTTCTTTTTTCTTTTTTTCTTTCTTTTCAACGCTTTTGACCGCCCTAAAATTTACCTTTTTTTCCATGAAAAAAATTAGAAAAAAGCACCAGAAAAATATAAATGAAAAAAATGCTGACTATTTTTTTTTTATAAAAAAAATTAATAATTAATGAATTTGAGCGTAATTGAGTTCGTCAGACATCAATAATGTTCTTTTATCCGAATAATTATTTCCATAAATTACGAAAATAAAAATTTTAAAAAATTTAGAGATATTATTGATTTATAATATCCACGATATTTTAATAGTTAGATTATTTTAAAAGAAAAAAATAAAAGATGACGCAATAAATAGAATTAAATTAAAAGTCATGGATGAAATTGAAATTGAAATTAAAGCTAAATTAGAGTGTTTTTTAAGATACAAAAGTGGTTCTCTAGTTTAGCAAAAGTCAAAAAGCAATTAGTCAGTATTTATTCAATAAATATTTTAAAAAATATATTTATTTTACGTTTAATTGGAAAATGAGCTGTCCGTCCCTAACGCTTTTAACTTTAACTGCTAACACCACCCTTTTTAATTATTACTTCTTTTAATATAAAATCATTACTTTTTTAAAACACATTATTTCTCTTTTTCTGTAACGGTTAATACATTATTAGTATTATTCCACCATTTTTTTTCTTTTTTTTATTTATTTAAAAAATGTGAAATAATTTTCTAAATTATTATTGAAATTTTAATCTAAAAAAAGTTGAAATAATACGAAAATAAGTGATCGGAGAACACAACTATATGAACACTAAACTCCATCAGTTCAATCGAGCTTTAATTCAAATCATAACAGTCAAGCTCATTGCTAGTAGATATTGTCTGTTTTGACATGCTACGTATTGCTGTTAGTCTCATAATTTTAAAACGCATATGTTGATGTGAGGCTTCCACGCCCTTATAAGGAATCTTTCGTTCTTTTCTCAAACCGATGTGGAGAAGAGAACGTTTGTTGATCCAAGTTCAATAACGTGTAGATCGATATAGCTGGATTCGAATCTCTGACCTCTTGATCAAAAATATATATTTTAATTAGTAAAATTATCGTAATTTTAATGTCTATTTTGGTGAGTTGAAATAAACAAAAATTAAAATTAAAATTAAAAGTGAAAAAAAAAATCAATTTTTTAATTAATTATCTTAATTTCCATATTCCAAATATGGTTTTAAGATAATTTACAAAAAAAAAAAAGGGAAAAAACAAATAAATAAAGAAATCCATGGTTTTTGACCTTTTTACACAGACACGGAGAAGGTAAGGCGGCAGAAAAGGGGCCCATTTTTGTCATTTTCATATAATCAAATACGTGTATCGCATGCACACGGCATATCATGCGGTCGCAGTCAGCTTCCCCATTGGATTGAGCAAAACTACACGTGGCAGAATCTGAACGGTGATGATGTCTAAGTCATTCAAGAAGCTCTTGCTTTTTACCAAAGCGCGTGCAGAGCACTTCTCATCAAAATCAATCACTACTAAGCCTAATTTTTTTTCCTTCTAGAAGGTCCAAATTTAATCTAAAATCATAATTATAATATACATCCATTAATTCGGTATTTTTAATTAATATAAAAAAAATATTGGTGTTATAGGATAAGATAATATTGTTCAAATTAGGTAAAATGATAATATTTTAATCGGTGCCCACATTTTGAGTTTTTAATTCATTTACTAATTTTCTAATTTTGGTAAAAAATAATTAATAATTTAATCAATTAAATTAGGTTTGAAATGACTCAAGTGGAAAAAAAATATTATATTTTATATTTTATTTTAGCCATAAATAATAATAATAATAAAAAAGCTAAAAAGAATCTCTTTATGAGTCATCTTCGAAAATAATAATAATAATAATAATAAATTTAAAACTATTTCCATGTTTTTTATCTTTTAAATAATAACACAGAAACTCACGTGCAGATTTTAATCGAGTCACTTTCCTGAGGCAAGACACTTATTTAGTTTTGTTGCAGGTTCATTTTTCGTGTCGCTCATGTCTAGTCCGCTCTTTTTGAGCGGATGTTGGCCTCGACAACTCTTGTAAAGCTATCCACCTTAAACACGAGATTATAGCTTAAGAAATATATGTATAATTTCTCGAAGTATTTACGTTTTAGGGGTGGGCGACTTATCCATTTAGTGATTTTGGCACTAGACGTTCCAAAAATGGAATACTATCAGGTCGGGTGAATTCAATAATAGACGCCTATTGGCATTCCAATCTTCCTTCTTCTTTCAGGGCCTACCCGAAAGAGAATTCAGTGTTTCTTGATCGTGAATATATGAATAGGACGTTCCGTGGTCTGCTGGAATCCAGTGTTTCGGAACAAAACAATTAGAATTAGGCTCGTTGAACTGGAATGTGTATTATCCATATATGAGATCTTTCAATGGAGAAGATCCGTGTAAATCTTTTACTAAGAATATTTATATAAATATTTAAACCTTCAATCAATCATTAGAAAAAAAAATGATTTACGTCTTAATCCACACTCTTAATACTCAACCATATAAATAAAAAAATAAAAAAATAAAAAATTTATTTATATTAAACTTCAAAGTCACATAAATTTGACTACTTCAATCTATTAATTAAATCTGATTTAATTTTTGAATGTATAAGCCAACAAATTAAAAGGTTTTCTAATATTATTTTAATTACTCTAATTAATTTTTTTTTAAAGTAAAGCAATTGAAATATTAAAAAATATATGCACTAAGAAATAATTTGGTTTAAAAAAAATGATGATGGTCCCTCCCAAATTTTAATATTAAATGAAATAACTTTTCATCTGCTAATTTTGTTTTATTGCCTTAATTAATAATAATATGTTTACTTTATTATAAATACAAATCTAAAAATTTAGAGTCTAAACCCACACAAATTTATTATAAACGTTTAAAAAATGTGTTTTTAATGAAATTTGAACTTATTAAAATATTATTGAATTAAGTATTTAAATATTTAATGAATGTCAGCATTAAAACCTACCCATTACTGTGGATTTGTTTTAGTCCAAAAGGATCTCTTATGATTAAATTTTCATTATTTTGGTCAATTTTTTTTTTAAATAATGAAAGAAATTGTTGTTCAAGTACCCATTTTTTTAATCTAAAAACTGTACAATATTTAAAAGAATTAAATAATTTTATTAAAATAAATATATATATCGAAAATTTGTCTAATTCTTATCCAAAATTAATAATAATAAATAAATACATAAAGCAACTCACTTTTGAGGGCCCAAGTCTAAAGGATGTGAAAAGATTAGAAACAGAGATAAAAGATGATTTTACCATGTTTTAAATGCAAATAAAAAAAACCCCATATTTGATGAAATGGAAAATGAACTTTATCATTTATTTAAAAAATATTATATGCATTTCAAAACTATTCTCAAAGTAAAAATTTGTTAGAATGAAAATTGGGACCTGAAACGGTGATCTGAATTGGACGTTCCAAATCCCAATTTCCATTTTTTAAAAAAAAGAAAGTTCTAATAAATTTATGACCCACTTTTGAATGAAATAAAAATAAGTTTTTAAGGAAATAGACTTACAGATCCTTTCAACTCTTGACTCACTTTGCAAATGAGCTACAGATCCTTTCAACTCTTGACTCACTTTGCAAATGAGCTACACATCTTGCCTAGTTAGTCACAAGTGCAACTCATTACGACACGAGTTGGCTTCTCATGCGCGAGGCACTGAGTGACGGAAGCTTGGCTTGAATGTCACCAAAATAAAGTTTTTAGCTAACTTGACGAAATTAAAAGTTTAAGATGAATATTGACACAACTATCGAACACACAGATAACAAAGATAGACGTAACAAATGAGTAAAGAAAAATGTTGGGACGGCTAGAGAAGGCCACCATGTGATTCATTAGGAACATGATTATAAGAAGACATCAAAATTGATCAGCAAAGACTTCTAATCATTGACTCAAAGAAATGAACAAAAATGAATGAGAAAGCTACAAATGCATTAACAGGGACAGATGAGGAAAATTCAGACTCATAATTCTTTGAATGCCTAAGTGGAAAATAACAAAAGCTTTTAATTTAAGCTAATTCAAATGGGATGGACATATTTTCTTCTTACTGCGCTTTCATGGTAGATGCTCCATCCATCCACCATCCTTGAATTGTCTATACTGAAAAAAGTATGTCTTCCAATATCCCTGAACAGATCAATGATGCATTTAGAAGTGTCTCTATCATAAAGAAACTTCGTAACTTTTATGAAACTTAACGGCACACAGAGGTAAGAATTGATGCATGAATGGAAGGGAATATCGAGAAGAAACAAAAAAAAATCAGAAATGAACAGGGAGAAAGACAATGTCATCAGCAGTTTGAAAGTTCTTTAAACGAAGCTTCAACACAATCCCACGTCGGTTGAAGAGGAGAACGAAGCATTCTTTAGAAGGGTGAGGAAACCTCTTTCACGCATTTTAAAAAACCTTGAGAGGAAATATTTAGAAGAGTGTGAAAACCTCTCTAGCAGACACATTTTAAAAAATCTCGAGGAGAAACACAAATAGAAAAGCCTAAAGAGGACAATATCTGCTAGCGGTAGCAGCTAGACACCAAGCGATATACCAGCTAGGATGTTGAGGCCCGAACGGGGTGGACATCGGGCAGTGTGACAGAGAGGACGTTGGGCCTCGAAGGGGGTGGATTGTGAGATCCCGCATCGATTAAAGAGAGGAATGAGTGCCCGCAAGGACGCTGGGTCCCAAAGGGAGGTGGATCCAAAGATCTCACAATCATTGGAAAAGGGAACGAGTGCCAGCAAGGTTGCTGGGCACCAAGAGGGGGAAGTGGATTGTGAGATCTTAGGTCGATTGGAGAGAGGAACGAAACATTATTTAAAAGAACGTGAAACTTCTTCCTAGCAGACGCATTTTAAAAACCTTGAGTGGAAGCTCGAAAGGGAAAGCCCAAAAAGGACAATATTTGTTAGTGGTGGACTTGGGCTGTTACATTATCAACCATTTCAAAACACGAAGTCCATTATGAACATTACCATTACCATGAGAAAAATAACAAGCAGCAGCCCAGGTAAAGTAATTGAGTCCTAAGAATTTAGAACAACAATAGTCATCAAATGTGATTTCAAAACACAAAATATTCTGGGAGGAATCGAACTTCTAACCGATTAACGGTAATACCTGTATGATGCTACAGCTGATAAGTTGCCTTGGAAGAATCCATCCAGCATTTTTATTTGGAAGACTGCAAAAGAAAATCAGATTACAGAGTTAAGTATCAAAGAAAACAGAGTCATGTGTTTATGCTTGTCAAAATAAAGGTACAAGTCGTGCACTGGCAGAAAAGCAGCAAAGCCACATGTATAACCAATGTCTTTTACTGTTTGAGTCAACGCATTGAAAGGGATTTCAGATTGTATGGAACTATTTTGATCATCTCCAATAGGCTCCTAGTTCTAGATAAAAATGGTAGTTTGTAATAGATAATCTAAAACAAGATATGCTTGCAGAAGTAAGGATTGAATGCCCAACCCACAGTATTGCAAGCAAGAGATGAGTTTCTTTCAAAGAATACAAGAAACCAGAAGGCAAAAGCATCAAATTAGGCAATACTAAATCAATAACCTAAAAGAATCAAGAGATCATTTATAATTACATTGTATTTTACAGTCAACAGATGTCCCGGAAGAATCAATTAAAGAATGTTAATCTTCCAAGATACATAAATTACAAATCGCATCAGCATGGCCGAACGATGTTACAAGTATCTTTGATTTCATCTGATGATGCAATCACAGGCAGAATGGAGTAATGAATTTTAACCAGACCATTCCAATCCACCCTAAGATCTGATAATGGAATGACTGTCGTGTGCTTTTGGGCCCCCCCGATGTAAGCAAGTGGTAGCAGCTTGGCTGCGTTGGATCACATAACTAAGAATCAATATGGTTTGCTTTGTTTGTTGTCTCTCTTCAGCTGGACTTTTAATTTCTTTCCACCTAATTGGCATCCATTCATCCTACTTATGGCAGATTGAGCAGCCTCGACTGAATCATAACTAACAAATCCTGTAAGATGGAGCAAGGTTAGACGGCTACAGTTACCTAAATACAGTAGAGAATGATCAAAACACTTCATCTTCAACATTTGCTTTTGCACAAAGTTGCAGGTGTAAAGTAGTAAGAAAAAAATTTCAGCTACCCATTAAAGGAATCAACCGTGCTCACCAAAACATTTGCTAACTCCAGATGTTTTGTCAACAAATACTTTAGCACTCAAAACTCGACCAAATGCTCGAAAAGAATTAGCAAGCTCCAGATCACCAAATTCTTGAGGTATGTGATAAATAAAAAGATTAGCACCAGGTGGACCTAGAGTAAAAGAGAGAAGTATAATTCCCAGAAACTCAACAAATCAGTAAATTAAAGTCGGACAAAAACAGAAATAACTACCTACCTTCAATCTGACTCCCAGAGCCTTTACCCAAACTAGACGTTGGAGAGTTATTGTTACCACCAGTAAATGGCCCAGGTGAACTGCTCACAACCCCAGGACTCATCATTCCTCCAGGGTATGCCATGGGATGCTGAAGACCTGGAACTGCAGGATACGCAGAGCCAACGTAACTTGCAGGAGGCATGCCATAATTTCTAGTGGCCATACCTGGGCCAAGGTCGGGTGGGATCCCACGCATTGCATTTCCTTGGTTTAACTGGGGTATCATATTGGGAAAACCAGATTGATTCTGCATTGGAGGTAGATGATACTGCATAAGCCCATAACTTCCAGGAGCCTACAAAGAGAATGCAGAGACTATCATTGGCTACCCTCCAATTTCAATATAAAAAATTTCAATACAAACATGAAAATGAAAACCACTCAAAAGGAAATCAAGATTAAGATCATGGATTCAGGTGTCTGATTTATAACGTTCATTAATAACTCCTCTAATTTAAAAGAGATGTGAATGGCGTTCTTTTGAAAGCATGACAACCAAAAGAACAAGAACAAGGACAGCACAGACCCTCTACAATAATAATAAAAGAGAAACAGAAAAAAAAAAAAGATCATTGCACACAAATGCATGCGTACATACTAAGAAGAAGCCCAAAAATAATCCCCTTGCAAAACTGACCTGATAACCATAGCCATTATATGGTGGAATATAACCCAGTGGCACGGCTCCAAACAGCGAAGAGCGTTGAGAGTCAGCATTAAGCACATTAGAGGCCTGTGATTGAGCTTTCTGAGCTTTCCGAGCTTGCCTTTCCTTCTCTGTGTCAGCCCATTTAACAACCAAAGGGACACTGGATCCCTGAGTAGGGGAAAAAACAACCAAATGATGTTGGCTAAAATATGTCGGCCCCAAAAAGATGTTGGCTCGTGCAAGAAAGCTCGACTATTGATGATAATGAATTTAACTAACCAATTTGACTTGTATGACAAATTCCTCACCGAAAAAATTCCAACCAGTTACAGCTACAACGAATTTCATTTTTTTCTTTTAGAAAAAATAAATAAATGCTATTCTGTCCAGGGCCAGGCCACAATACCATCTGCTATTATAAGTATGACTATTAGTTTCATTCATCCATTATAAAATTCATTAAAAATAAAAGTAAAACCAATGGAAGAATAAAAGAATACGGTCTTAAGCAACAGGGAAACAAAAAGAAGAACCAAAAATATTCATGTTTAATGCAAGTTTATGCAAAGCAATGCTCTGAACACAAATTTAAATATCCTTATCAGAACCCCCGATTGCCTTCTTCCCATTGATAGACGTAGCTGGACTGAGAGTAAAACACTATCAAACTAATAGAATATTTACTGCAATACAATATCACGATACATAAATGTATCCAAGAAATGATCTTGAGAGGCAGGGAATAAAATTTACATCAACATTCTCATGAATAAAAGGGTTCAACATAACAAGAGCGAGCAATACCCTTTTTCAAAAATGAAATATTCAGACAATATTGGGATCTATGATTTCAATGATTTTGGTATTGACCACCTATCAACGAAATTTGAAAAGCTAAACATTTCTAGAAAATTAACTCAGAGATGAATGAGTAGACAAGTTAATTTACATTACCTCCATTTTATGCTTTCCATTAATTGCCTCAAGTGCTGCAACAGCTTGATCCTTCGTCTCATACTTCAAGAATGCACAACCTGAACTTGAGCAACATATGGAGCTAATGGTGAAGATTCAACTGAATGTGTGAGATCTTTCATAATTTCAACTAACATCAAGCTGAAACAAACCAAAAACTACCTTTACTTGTCTGCTGCGAACCTCTTAATATTTGCAAGTCTTTTATAGTTCCATATTGAGAGAAAAGACTAGAAACTTCATCTTCAGATACATTTTTTGGAAGCATTCCAATGAAGAGTTTGTGTTCTGCTCTTTTCACAAAAAACCAATCATTACTATCCAAAATTAATCTTTTAGCAAGATAAATATAAGCTCATGAAGAAAGTGGCGATGTAGGTGATAGATATTAGGAACCATCTTTTAGATGAAATATTCAAGCAGGGCATGATATTACACCTAGTCTTTCCAGCTCGCCATCTGCATATTTTACTTGCAACGGACTAGAAGCCTGATTGAATGGAAAAGGAGGGGTATTACTAATCAATTTGACGATAAACATTGTTTAATTACAGAGTTAACGGAAACATAAAAGGATAATTACAAGAAGAATCATAACATCAGAGAATCATTGCTCCAAAATTTAAGACAAAAAGCCATAATTTAGGGATCAAAAGTTGATCCCACTCCAATGATGTGCATAGTTAACTTAATTTTGTAAGAGCCAGCTTCCTATAAAGGTTTTATTTATTTTTACTCTTTTCTCTATTGTTCATCGCCAGAGCATGTCCAGGCACAAGGGTATCACCTTTGATAGTTAAACTATAATATATAATTGAAAAGATTCAACAACTTTTTTTCTTAAGAAAAAGGTACGTGAAAGCTTAAAGCGTCTGCTCAAGTTGGCTCCACAAGAAATGTAGAGCGCTTCTAGTTCATTTTTAAGTCCAAATATAAGATACATCACAATGTGCTGTATCTAAAACTAGAAAGCAGCTTCTACAGAAAATCCAAGACTTTTAGAACTTCTAGGTTACCGATAACAGCGATTACGTACAAGGCCAAGTCATCGAATCGATCAGTTGCATTGATTAGCATTATCGACAAGAAAGAAAAAAAAAAGAAAAAGAAAGAAAAAGATATAAATTACAAAACATTGGGAGAGAGAGACATAAATTATACAAAATCATAAAAACGTCCAGATTCCACTAACCCCAGGTAAAGTTTTCTTGTTATGGCAAGCATTGATCGCCTTATCCGCCTCCTGCCTCGAAGGACATATCACAAAACAGCAACCTGAAAATGTAGTAACCAAAACAAGCCCAAATCACAACAAAATTAGGGATCAACACATGAATTCACAATGTTTATCGGTTAAAGACCTCTCAAAATCAATCGAACCACAAACAAGCAACAACACACAACCAAAACAGAGAGAATGCGAGTGCAAATGTAAACTAAGAAAAATAAGAACGAGAGACGCTGAAGTTGAAATCAAAGAGAAAAACCTCTAGAGGCGCGAGTGGTTTTGTCTCTGATGATGTTGACCTCGTCCACAAGTGCAAACTCTTGGAACATTGCGAGAAGTTGAGCTTCGGTCATATGCTTCGGCACTTGACCAACAAAGAGTTTGACGCTGTCTTCCTCCTCCTGACTACTCCCCTTTCTCTCTCCTCCTCCACTCCCCTCCGCCATTAATGCCGGTTTCAAGCTTTCTCTCTCTGGAAAACCTCTCTCTCTCTCTCTCTGCTCTGTGTCTGTCTCTCTCTAGTTTTCGCCGTCGCTTCTCTCTCTGGTATTGGATTTTCCTTCTGAAAGTCTTCGCAGAGAAAAAAAATGAGTGCTTCCGATGCTAAAATTAGATCTCTTCAATAAATTACACTAATTAAAATGACTGTAAATTACCCCTGGATTTTCTACTTATTACCAAATTGCCATTACAGCTGTTTTTTACTCTCGCGCTCGTTTGTTCTTCTGTTTGCAGCGAAAGTTGGTGTACTTATTTATGTGAATGGTCAATTACATTTATACCCTTTGTCTTTTTAAAAAATAAATGTTTATTTTCTCTAAATCAAATTAATCGCACGTTTTTTTGTTCAATAATTTATGTTTAAAATTCAATTTCTTTTGGGTTTAAATGTCTTATTTAATTTGATTTTTGTTTTTTAATATGGGATTAATTAATTTCGATTTGATTGATATATATTTTTATCGAATACATTTTGAAGTTTAGCTAACTTTTAAAATTCGATTAAAATTTTCGATAATCAAAATAGAACAACGCTCAATTCAAGTGACCAAATTGAAGTGTTTTCGGAGATGAAATTGGGATTCTTAGTACGGTTTATAATACTAAATTGAAATTTAAACCGAGCATAGTTCAACGGAAAGATAGGTGTAAAAACAACAATAAAATTAAGATTATTTATTTAAATTTAAAAGATAATTAAAAGTTTACGGTAAATATTTGGAAAGTTCGAGATAAATATTGAATTTTTTTGCCAAAAAATGAATAAAATTAGTTGGTTGGCCAACTTTGTAAAGGCGTGGAAGCAAATGAATGGGGTTCTTGTACCATTTTGCAGGTAGGGGTAGAATAGTAATTTCGAAATAGAGTGGCATGGTTGTAATTAAATTGAAAAAGGAGGGTAAGGATAAAAGATGCCAGACTGTCCTGCCAACAAGGTTCCACGCTGCAGCCCAAACACGGAGAGACCAAGCTGTTTCTCGTGTGCCAAATTGCCTACTTGCACATTAAATAAAAATATTACCTCAATATATATTCTTTATTATTATTATTATATTATCGACACTAAATTTTAAATAAATTCTCGTAGTTAGGTCTATTTTTCATTTTAATATATGGATTTTAAAATGTCTAAGTCTATGTAATTTTAATAAATATTAAAATTAATTTTTATGTTACACTTGAATTTGGAAATAATAATCATAATAATTTTTTAATTAAAAAATACAACATGATTAAAAATTGAATTTTTACCCAACTAATTATAGCAAATAAAAAATGAATCCATTATTAGACCAACTTGTTTATAAACAAAAACAATAAGATTACAATACAAAAATATATTTTAACAAATAAATTTAAGCATTTTGGTAGGCATTTAATATAAATATTACAACTTAATTTATAACTCAAAATAATAGAATAAAATTAGTTACTAAGTAATTAAAACACCTTATTTTTGACATATTGGTCAATTAAATTCTAAAAGAAAAATCAATTTAAATTTTATGAGTTGCATCCATTACAACGGATAATAATTATATAATTAAAATCCTAAATTTTTATTGGTTAATCAAATTAATCTATTTATTATGTTTCCATTTTTGAAAACTATTAATTCACAAATTTCGTACATGAATAACATTTATTTTAATATAGGAATAATTACAAAGGATAGCGACTTTTCATCAAAATGAATAATTTTTATCAAATTGCTTGTGAATTTCTTATTTTAGGAGAAATTTGATTTTAATTGGGTAATTTAAATTGATTTTAAATGAAACCAAGTAAAAATAATTATAAATTGGTAATTGGTAATTCAAATCAGTTTGTAACTCAAAACAATCTAAAAATATTTTTATTTTATTTTTTCATCTAAATGATTAAATATATATTTAAATGATTTTAACGAATTTAAAATCACTTCTAAATTAAACCATATTCATGATTGAATTCAACGATTTTCTGACATAGATAATAGCATTTTAACGGTTGAATTTTATATGAAATAGTAATAAATTTCAATTTTACCAAGCATTAATTTACCGCACTTATTGAATACTTATTTAAAATCATCATTGAGTTCAATACTTTACCTAATATGAGATCAAATATACATTTCCCTATATATAACAAGCACTCACGAGGAAGACTAAGCTCATGAGCTTATTATCCTAGGTCGGAACAAGTTGATAGGATCCCCTTCTTTAGGTCCCCATGTCTCTCTCGTGTGGTGACATGAGGGCAAAAAAAGGAAAGAGAGGGACAGGGTTTTTCTCGCTTTTGGCATAGCAGACCCCAGCGGGAGGCCCGCACGACGAGCTATTAGCTTGGTGGTAGAGCGCGCCCCTAATAATTGCGTTGTTGTGCCTAGGCTATGAGGGCTCTCAACTACATGGATAGTTTAATGTGCTTATCGGCATCTGACCCTAAGATGTGGATCATCAAATTCAAACAGAAACAAAATTTCGATACTATTGGTAGAAAGGGAATTACAAGAGCAAAGAAAAAAGTAAATGATTATTAAAGAAATAATTGAGAAGAAGAGTGTAAGGGGAAATAAAATTATGGAGGAAAAGTTATAAATGGATAATAAAGGGGTACCTGTCATGATAGCTGTAGTCCAACTCCAAACCAAAGCCAATGCCAACTCCCTTTGAAGTCAATTAAATTGTAAATCAAGGAAGGACTGCCACTTCAATATGCCTCTAACCAATTAAGCCTTCAGGAAACTTATTTTACACTATAAACCAGATCACACCAATCATGGACAAATAAACAACTAAGTAACAATAATCTTAAGAATTCAAATCATATGGAATTCAATTGGGATGAATAGTTACATTTAATATGTGCATGTGGAAGCTTCATCGAGCTAGACTAGACTTGAGTTTGACCTCGAGAGGATGAAGGTGAAACAAAAATCGAATGGACTTTTCTCACCTTCCTTCATGTCATAGCTTGACGTTGTCAATGCAAGTTAAAGTATATAAACAACTTTCATAGAAGCCACCCCAATGATCGATGGGGTGATCGGGCAGCTAAGATCTCGATTGAGAAAGAAATGGCATGGAAATGGACTTCTCACAGGCTATGAATATGATTGTGGTTTGTGGACCCAATCTTGCAAAAAGTTGTTAGGCCCCTGAAAAATATTCTGGGTCAGCAACCTGATATTCGACAAAGCAAAAGCACTTTTAAACCTCATAAATGCATGTTTCTTTTCAGGGTTTGAAACGGTAATTTAGCCATCGAAAAACTTTATTATATAACTCCATCGTCTCCACTCCGTAGGAACTATGAGATCACTCCAAGGACGCCTTCGGTATCCAGGGGTCGCGGACCGACCATAGAACCCTGTTCAATAAATGAAACGCATTAGCTGTTCGAAATTATTAGAATACTATGAAAGAGACTCGTTCGCGATTTGAGGGAAGCCAAAAACATAGAAAAAATTTATTATGTCTGTACTGGTTCTGAAAAGAATAATGTGTGTATATATACACTTTTTTGAGCTATTGAAAGTGAGGGATTGGAAAAGCACATACTCATCCATTGTAAAGTGCATCCACGAACCCATGATGAGAGGGAGCAACCAAAATGTTGAGCCAATCTACATGACATCGCTAAGAAAAAACAAGGACGTTGGAAGTTTCAAAAGACACACCTTATAAGGAATGCTTTGTTCCCCTCCCCAACCGGTATGGAATCTCACAATCCACTCCCTTTGGGGGCCAGCATCCTTACTGGAACACCTCCCGATGTCTAGCTCTAATACCATTTGTAACCATCTAAACACACCGCTAGCAGATATTGTCCGTTTTGGACCATTACGTATTGTTTTCCACACCTTTATAAAGAATGTTTCGCTCACCTCTCCAGCTGATATGAGATGTCACACGAGTTGTATTTGCAACCTAAGTTTAAGGACATCTGCATCAAGCTGGACAAAAATTAAGATCACTAGTCGTTGGCTATAGGATCAACTTCTTCACTTTCTCTGTTCTGGAAAATTAAGAATCGTTCATATTGTTTCTACATATTCAGATTTACGAAAGGTTTACATCAGCAACTACCAAAAAACGACCAATTCGTTCTAATTCAGGAATTCCCTTATTCATTCCTTCCTGTTCTCCATTTATCATACATAGATTGGTGGTAGCATGTACTAAGCATTACTATATAACTTCATCTCTCAAATAATATGTGAAAAAAAAAAAACTATAAAGCAGTAACACCACGAGATAATGCAAATGAAATGCCACACATCAAGAAATGATTACTGTGAATATGACAGTTACCAAAAAGAAAAAGAAGTTCATTATACAGTCCCACAGACCAACACATTCACCATGAGCGTAACTCTAAGGAAACAAAGCGGTAGCATCACATTCAATTCGGGGTCCACCAAAACCTAGCAACTTGCAAGAACGACACACATTTAATAAGAACCGAAAATTTAGAAGGAAAAGAGAGAGAGAGAGAACCTAAAGGGTGAGAAACGCAACGGAGAGGCCACTGGTTCAAAAATTACGCATCTCAATGCGCACCAAAAATCCTGAATACAATTCGAGAAACAAAAATCATTTCAAAATATATCGGAATTCAACCAAACAGAAGCTGAGCTGAAAAACATAAGCAGAATTTTGCTCCTCAAGCAATCAGAAGAAAGATTCAATTAGAACAGTAATAATAAAAGATGAAGAAAGCGAGAGAACCTGAAGTGGACGATATTCTTAGGAAGAAGAAGATTCGTTAACCATTTCCTTTTTTCGTTTCACCAGTTACAGAAATGGAAAGCTGCCCCCACGCTTCATTTATATAGGGATCGGGTGGCTTCTAAATTGACTCGGAAGTCGGATCTTAACCAATAATCTGGTGTATAACCGAACCGAACCGAACCAAAAAAATATATATATCGAGTATCTTTTTAAATAAAATATTAATAATTTTCGTAAAAGTATTTTTTTAAATTTTTTTAAGTTAAAAATATTACTAAATTTTTTTAAAACTATATATATATATATATATTTTAAAGTTTATGGTATCTTTCACAGTCAATTTTATTAACTTAGCCTAACTGAAACACTAGAAGCTTTTCTCTCTCCCTCGTTCTGGCGGAGTCGCTGATAGGGTTTTTGGAGGGTCTGCCATTGTTGCTTCTTCTTCGAGCTATACAGCGCTATGCCTCGGTGCGTTATTCCATATCCGTCTTCTTCTAAGAGACTCATTATTTTATGATTCAATCAATTTCACACCTCTCTCTCTCGTTTTCTCTGTATAGTGAGTGAAGTGATCTTGTTCTATGGCTGCAGGTATTATTGTGACTATTGCGATACATATCTGACACATGATTCTGTAAGTCCTCTTCTTACATTCACATCAGAATGCCATTTTCTTTTCGTTTAATCATTCCCCAGGCTTTCTTCATTGATGCTGCAGTTCCTTCTCTTTTTTATGGGTAATGTTTTGCGGTTTATGATGTTTCATTTTTAAGCTCGAAGGAATTTGGAGGAATGTTTTGAATTGGTATGATTGTGGTTGGTGTTCGGATTAGATCAAATTCTTTTTGGATCAAATCGACTGTTTGTAGATTGGTTTGTGTAGGCTTAGTGTAACGGCCCAAGTCAGATGCACCGCTAGCAGATATTGTCCTCTTTAGGCTTCCCCTCAAGGCTTTAGAATGAGTCATTGGTAGGGGAAGGTTTTCATACTCTAAAAAGGGTGTTCTTGTTCTCCTCCCCGCCAATGTGGGACATCACAATCCACCCACCTTCAGGGCGAGCGTCTTCTGGCACTCTTTCCTTTCTTCAATTGACGTGGGACCCCCGCCAAATCCACCCCTTTGGGGCAAGCGTCTTTACTGGCGACACTCTTTCCTTTCTCTAATCGATGTGGGACCCTGCCAAATCCACCCCCCTTTGGGGCTAGCGTCCTTACTGGCACACCGTCTCGTGTTTACCCCCTTTGGGGAACAGCCTCCTCGCTGGCACGTAGTTTGGTGTCTGGCTCTAAATCATTTGTAACGGCCCAGATCCACTGCTAGCAGATATTGTCCTCTTTGGGCTTTCCCTTGAGGGCAAGTCAATGTGAGATCCCACATTGATTGGGGAGGAGAACGAAGCATTCTTTATAAGGGTGCTACTTAGACGCATTTTAAAAACCTTGAGGGCAAGTCCGAAAGGGAAATCCCAAAGAGGACAATATTTGCTAGTGATGGACTTGGGCTGTTACAGCCAAACTGTTGCTTTCAAACGGAACGTGCCGAACCTCTGTTTCCTTTGAAACTGAGTTTAGTTTGTACAATCTTGGAAGGATTTTCAAGTATAACAATATTTAGGCCCGAGTTTGGTGGCTGGCTTCAAGATTTTGGACCTGTTTGTCATTTATATTGAGTTAGTGAATGTTCAATGCTTCCCATATTTAGTTTTTTTTTTTTTTTTTTTTTTTTTTTTTTTTTTTTTTTGGTGTTTCAGCCATCTGTGAGGAAGCAGCATAATGCAGGCTACAAACATAAGGTATGTTAATCTTTTCCACATCTCAATTTAGTAGAGTATTTATGTTCCAAGGTTGATGTGAGATCCCAGATCGGTTGGAGGGAACGAAACATTCCTTATAAGGGTGTGGAAACCTCTCCCTAACAGACGTGTTTTAAAATCTTGATGGGAAGCTCATAAGGTAAAGTCCAAAGAGGACAATGTCTGCTAGTGGTGGACTTAGGCTGTTACATTTGAGCTCTACCGGCTATAGTTAGAACTGAATTTAATGGTATTTTTACTTATTTAAGAACAAACCATTCTCAGTCTAAAATGAGCTTAACTGCTAGAGGTAAGTTTTTATTGTTTTTTAGAGGTTGCTTTCTGTTTACTGAAATATGATAAAGAATATGATTAGTAACTTTAGTATATTTGAATAAAAAGGCAAAATTTAAATAACTGTAGAAATATTATTTCCATTCATTCATCCAATAAGAACTTCAAAAGAAAATTAAAGAACAAGAGATTCTTAGTACCTCATTTATGAATGCACTCCAGGCAAACGTGCGATCATACTATCAGCAATTTGAGGAGCAACAAACCCAAAGTTTAATTGACCAGAGGATCAAAGAACATCTTGGTCAAGCCGCAGCATTCCATCAGGTTGGTGCAGCCTATAATCAGCATTTACTTGGCCAACGACCTCGTCTTCCTGTATTACCTACTCCTGTAATGCCGGGAGCTGCCCCGGGGTTATTGCCTGGAATTAGGCCTCCAGTTTTGCCAAGACCAACTCCTGGTGCTCCAGGTAATATTCACAGATTTCATACATTGAAATCTTGTTGGGAAGCCTTGGGGTGTTCTCGTCTGTTTTTATTGATTTCGGTTTGTGCTCCTTTGTCTTTGTAGGATATCTACCTGCTCCTACAATGCCACCTATGATGGCTCCGCCCGGTGCTCCTATGCCTGGCCAAGTGAATATGCTTGCCAGGCCGCCGCCTCCTCCAGCACCAATTCCAGGGAGCACACCTCAACCTTCTTCAGCCAATGGCGCACCTTCAGCTGCTGCACCATTGATGTATCAAGCAAATCCAGCAGCACCAGGAAGTGGTGGTTATGATAGCTTCACCACCACCGCTCAACCTTCTGAGTCTAACCATTAGAGCTTCTAATATCTGTGCTATATGTGTATGATATCCAAATCTCTTCTAGTGCAAATTTAGACTCAACAATTCTTAACATATCTGAAGAAAAATTTGGAGCCTTGAGATTTAATGTAGAAAAGTTCTCTGAGGAAGTGTGGAAAGGGAATATTTTTGGTGGTTGATTCCTTGCTACTTGTTTGGTGGTAGAATAAAGAATGTGATTATAGGGTTAAATGGGCAATTCTTGTAATTTCTAGCCTTCGGGAATGGAATGTATTTGATCATGTTTTTTGTGCTTTTTCATATCTGATTTTCTTTGACAAATTTACCGACTATGAAAACAGTATTATAATTTCTACGTTGCATATGTTCTTTTTGGGAAATTTGTAAGTGACCAAAGAAAAATGATTTCAAATCCAAAATAGTATTCACTTCCATCCAAAAAAATGTTTGAAAATAAAAGAAAAAAATATTGCCATGCTGTTGTAAACAAAAATAGAACAGAAAAACAGTGCCCACAAAATTCTTGATGGATATTCATTATAGAAACAAAAATATGTACAAAGTTTTCGTCTTCCAAAATGACTCGAAGATATAAAGGACTATATCTCTTAAGTGGAAATACGTACCCATCAGCCATTTTTACCAGCATTTCCATGGAGGTAGAGAGGGAAGAGGACAGAGTATTTCGACTGTTCTACTGGTCTTGGCTGTCATCAAAACCTTTCGTGCAATATGTGAAGAGCTCATGCCTGTTAATGGCAAGTGTAAATCAAAGAACAAAGTTCAGCAGCTGATGAACTCTCAATGTGAAAAAGAGAGGGAGTAAAAGGGTCAATGATATACTCATATATAACTTTAGTCAACTATACTAGGTTTGAGGTCACTTCTTTTGAAAACGTGTACTAAATGCCACATTTTACAACACGTTTACAGCTAACTAAGCATTATAAAAGACTTGAAAAGTGTTCTTATTCATTATGCTAATTAGTAAGCCTGAATATTGCTAGAGTCAATCTATGTTCTAAAATTTATAATAACTTGCACCTCCTTCAGGACGCATGGTTTGCGTAGAAAATACTAACCGTTTGTTTTCAAGTTTCTGGATAACTATCCCATTCAATAGAAGCTCGGAACTGTAAACGGTTGCTCCTGCAAAAAGGAGCTCTAGCATTATTCTTGAGCTACTCTTTAAGAAACCAGGTGTTTTATTTATTAAAAAGGGGATAAATCCATACCTTTTCTGAGGAAAGGAACACAATTCGCATAATCTTCTTCGCATGAAAGAATAAGTAGATCGTCGGGGAACTTATCAGCCTTCCCAGTGAAAATCTGACTCCTCTCAATAGGCTGCAAGGCGTTTAAATTTATGACCAATTTTGTAATACCAAAAGGGATAAGAATACATAGAGGTCGAAATTTACAGCTGCAAACAGTAATGCAATTTGAGAACAATCACAACTATGCACAAGCATGTATAGTCAGTACCTCACCCTGAGACATCTTTACCAAACTAGTTATGATTTCTTTACTAGGTTTTATGTTTGGGGTGACGAAGACTCTGAGACCCTGCTAAGTAGGATCAAAGAGGAAAAAGTAAAATATCTACAGCATTAATGAAAAATCAACTTGGAGAGAAACCTTAGCCTATATGAAACCAAAAAACAACATTTCACCTGTAGAAGTGGACATTGGGTAGCACGAGATATGGAAACAGGCAAGTTAAAACCAATTTCCTTCTCCTTCTTAGTATCTCTTAGAATATAATTCTTTTCATCAATAAAACAGCTTGCTTGTCCACAACTTTCAAGCCATGAGTGTGTAACCACTGGTTTACCGAGAGCAATAGCCTCCAACATGTTTCTTGTACGAACGAACTTATCTGCTACAAAATGTGTGGCATCTGCAGAACTCGATGCAATTGATATACCCAGTTGTAAGACTACCTATTAAAGAAGAAACCAGATGGTAAGTACACATTTTGAAAGAACTTGATTGTCATAAAAAAGATAAGCACAGATTTACCTTTTTTTGTTGCTTGAGGGTAACTTCATCCAAATGCTGGCTAAAACATACTCTTACCAAAGCCATTGTTCTTCTCCTCCTCAAGTCTTTCCATCTGAGATCAGGCACCGACTCTGAGACACCTAATCGTGCAAGCTCTTTCGAAGATGACTGTGGTAGCATTATGGGTGTTGTTTTGTGATAAATATCAAATTTGCAGCTGGACCTTGATGTATTTTTCCCTGCAGTAAAACATAGCATGTATTTTTCCCTGGACTGCATTATCATAGTATAAACAGAAATTTCTCAAACTGTGATCACAGTTTATGGTCTCACGCAATACATTTTGAAAACATTTTTGCACTACAGACCATTAATGTAGAACATGTTGCACATTGCTTATTTAACTTGCATGAATCCCTAGGCAAACACGCAGGACATTCGGATTGATACTCCTAATTAAGGCAGTTGACTTACTGTTAGAATTTCTGCCTAATGTCCCATTTTTCATTAAGATGGAATTCTCGCAACTTCCCTCAACTGCTAAAGAAGTGTTGTTCTGATTGTTTGATTTATTTGGATGACTGTGGAAGTTGCGTGGTGTTCTTCTCCTCCTGGGGTGGCTCCATAAACCGACCATCAAACTGGTGATGGTAACTTGATCTCCCTTAGTGAGACCTCGCTGAATCAGTTGGCAACTACCTGTATCGCTGAGTAGATTGAAAGATGTGGCTGAATAATTGCTCCCATCAGGAGACTTTCTATAATTCAACCGTCCCTTCACCGCCAATCTACTTCTTTTTGCTTGTCTCTTAGTTGTCAAATCGGATTCTAACTCCTGACGGTCATATTGTGCTTGAGATCTATTCAAACACTTTGCATTAAGCTTCTTCTTAGAATGCAGTGCTCGCTTTGACTTTCTAACTGCGCCTCTCATAATTTGAGGATAGGAATTATTCAAATGAGGTTTATGTTCAATTATAGAGCACGAAATGTTATCGAAGGCATTCTCTGGACTGCAGGCATTGGCAAGTTTGTTACTATCTGGGATATAAGACAGTGCTTCCATTGCTTCAACAGCTATTTGGGTACTAAAACCAATATCTAATTCTTCGAGTTCATCTCCCTCATCACCCATAGAGCCAAACTGTTCGTCTGCTATTTTTGCATTTGGTTCCTTGTTGAACGTATTCTCTATTTCAATGTTGTTCATCCCATCTATCTCTGATGAAGAGATATCCAATCTTGGATGTGGCAAGGTTGAAGCAGTTGGATCAATCTGGAACTGGATGCCTGCACTTGCTTCCTCACCTACATACTTTTTGAGCAAACAATCGCCTTCTTTATTGCTCAGTTTTGCGATATTCTGAGGCTTGGCTGCACATGACTGCCCTCTGCAGTTAACAAAATCAGAAGTTGCCTTTTTGCACTTGGCAAATAAGTTGCATTCTGCTTCTTGTTTGTAAATGTCAACCCACTCAAAGTTCCTTGTTTCTTCAATCGACTTCCCACCTATTCTCTTTGCCAAACTTTGAGGTCCCTTAATTCTTGAAAGAAGAGGAGATTGCACTCTAGCAGCCTCTCTTCCTTGAGAAAGATTAACATTTGTAGTACTTAGAGTTACAAACTGATCCACAAAGCCAAGAGCATTGACTTGGGTTGAATCTCCCGGTTCTTGAGAACTGCAATAGCTTAACCTTGGCGAAAGTTGATATGAATCCTTCCCCATGTCAACCCCATTCAAACAATTGGAAGAAACTTGCTCCCCTTCATACAAATTTATAGACAAGTCAACCAAAGTTATGCTAAAAAAAATGAATAGAACAGAAAAAGGGTTCAAAGGTTTACTTTTAGCATTTTGTCCACTTTGATTTGCAGTGATCCCTGTACTTTTAAAACTCCGTTTTTTAAAAGTACTAGATAAAAATCATCCTTTTGAAAGTACATTGTAAAAAAAAAGTAGTGTTTCAGAAGTATATGAACTAGAATGGATGTCTTAGGAGTAGAAAAGACACTGAAATGGCCCAAGCTGAAGTTACATACTAAAATATTACTTAACCCTATATTTGAAAATGGCTAATAATATCGAGTTTCAAATTGAAGCAGGGAGTATGAACCTGTATCGCATGGCTTCTGATCAGAAGAGTTGAAATCCAATGCCATATTCTCATCTTGTGCATCACTTTTAACTTCCCACCCCGCTTCATTTCTAGACAGGTTGCTGGAAACTCTAATCACTCGACATCCATTAATTCCTTCGTCCTCGCTATCAAGCACGACATCATCCTCATACTCGAAAGTAGGAATGCATAAGTTCTTCGAACAATCAAGCGCATCCACCATCTCTGTATCAGTGAGAGGACTCTTCAAACGAACAACGTGGTTGTCAAATCCAACACTGTCTTCAAAAGCCAACGTATTCTGTAGTAGTTCGCAATCATCATAACTCGAACCAGAATCGTCATTTTCTGATTCTAAGACCATAAAGAAAACAATAGACTACTAAGCCAACGGCATAAGGTGAAAAATGAAAGACAACGTGCAAACATCGATGAAACACACAAACATTCACTGTTCAAATTATAGCGATGGTCAATCAATAACGCAGTTAACAAATGGCTCGGTTCAGTCACTCTCTAAGTCGTTTGATGATCGAGCGCGCTTTCAAAGTTAAGAATGTTGAAAATAACTGATGATTACCAGAAACCGACGATGAAGATGGAGAATGAAGATCAACGATCCGAGCCTGGATATTGGCGACGGCTGCCATTGGCATTGTTGCTCAAGATTCCTTAATCACGAACTTGCACCGAAATCACATCCCCTTGCCGAGGCAATCGCGGAGAGAAATACAGGAGACCTTTTGATTCGATTTGGTAAGAGCATGAAGTTCCGCGAAGTGAAGAATTGGAGGGAAATTTTTGGAACGCTTTTATTTTTATTTATTTATTTCATATATTTATCTAAATTAAAAAAATACTTACGCTTCATCTTGGAATAACCGTTTCTTCGAAATTAAATTATTTACCTAATTGAAATTTAAAAAATATATTTATATTTATAATATGAAATTTTGGTAATTTAAATAATAAATAGAAAAGATTCAGTAAGAAATTTCAGATGATGAGAAATGAAGTAGGAAGCACGAACAAGATCGAGGAATCCCAGTCTATATCCCGGTAGACATCTATGGTTTCGTGTCTTTTTCTTGGGGATATTCAAATAGGCTTCTACACACATGTGGATCGACGTCGTTATCTGGACACATTCACGACCAGCTTTAAAGGGAACTCAAGTCCCATATTCATTTTTCGCTCCGACTTTGTAGTTTTGTTAAACCTTGGGCGAGGTTTATCTTTACCAACTGATGCAGCAATCCAAGCTTATTTGACCACACATGCTGCCTACACATACATGTTTAATCGTCTGCGACACAACTGACTTACCTCTACTCTAAGTAAAGTCATCCGGTTCGACTTTACTTCTACTCGAGGCTAAGGTTTCTCAATACAACATTACATTTTATCTTGTCATCTCAATTTCCAATCGACATTACCCACATGTCTTGATGTCATCTCGAATCATAGAGTGTCGTCGACCATCGCTACTCACTCAGGAATTGTTTACATTTTTCTTAATTAATTTAGTTTCTAATATATTTTACAAATAAGGTTTTAATGCGAATATAATAACATTAAACACAATGGAGTTGGGCCGCTATGTCATTGGCAACTTCTTGGGCCTCAACCTTGGACCCATAGAGCCCTCTTTTGGATAAGCCCACACAATAAAGCCCATTTTTCCCTTTCCAGTGATTGGGTGGACTCACTTTGGATAGTCCATCATCATTTAGGAGATAATCGTCATCCTGCGTCAAAAACATTTTAGACATCCAACTACCAAATTATAAAAAACCAAATTATAAAAAACCAAATTATAAAGAATAGAGCTCCAAGATTTGAATCTATGATTTCGAGACACAAGCTAGAAGACATTGTTCACCGTTAACTTTTTTATCGAAGGTATATATAACAGCCCAAGTCCACCGTTAGCAGACATTGTTCGCTTTGGCCCATATCGTCGTCAACCTCACGATTTAAAACGTGTCTGCTAATAAAAAGTTTCCACGCTCTTGTAAGGAATGGTTTGTTCCTCTCTACAATTGACGTGAGATCTCACAATCCACTCCTCTAGGAGCCCCGTCGTCACAGGCACATCACCAAGTATCTCGCTTTGATATTGTTTGTAATAGTTAAAGCTCACCGCTAGCATATATTGTCCTCTTTAGCCGTTACACATCCCCCTCCAACCGATGTAAGATGCCACAATATAGTCTCAACTAGTTGAGACCAAAGATTAACATAACAATTTTAAAGACACATACGCAAAAACAGCTACCCATTACAAACTTTCTAAATTAATTTTATTAATTTTCTTTGTTCGTTAGGTTAGATATAGTATAAATTAACGAGGGTTTAGTGCGACGTCCCACATTGGTTACATTGGTTAGGGACGAGAACAAATCACCTCTTGATAAGGGTGTGGAAAGCTTATCCTAGCAAACGCGTTTTAAAAGCTTGAAGGGAAGCCCGAAAGGAAAAGTCGAAAGAAGACAATATCCGCTAGAGCGGTGGATCTGGGTCTTTACATTTAAATAAAGTTTATTAATTAAAATTGGATTTTGTGTAGAAGATTATTGGAAAGAGGGGTGGAGATTTTACCTTAAGCCACAGCTTAGCAGAGGTAGTGAAGCCAGTGCAGAATATTATGGAATGAAATGGATGAAGTTTACCATCTTTAAACATCACATTATTGTTGCTTTCTACCATTGATATTTCTGAAGATATCACCTACAATTACAATTACAATTACAGTTCTTTCCATATTAATAAACTACAAAAGTATGTGAAGGTTAAGGGATTATGAGTACCTGAATTTCACCGGATTTGATTTTGTCGAAGGTTCCCACATCAATGACAGGGAACTTTCCATGGTGCCTCTTCATGTGGATGGGCCCTTTTTCCCATCTCTTCATACCATATTTACTCAACTCTCCAAAAACCATCTTACTCAGAAACACCATCAATGAATCCAAAAACTTTAATGCCAGATATTGTCCCAACAACACTTGCAACTTCATCATTCTTCTGCTCATAATATGGATCTGTTTCAATTCATTTAAAATTACCTTAAATTTGTTATGTTATGGATCTGTTTCAATTCATTTAAAATTACCTTAAATTTGTTATGTTATGGATCTGTTTCAATTCATTTAAAATTACCTTAAATTTGTTATGTTATGGATCTGTTTCAATTCATTTAAAATTACCTTAAATTTGTTATGTTATGGATCTGTTTCAATTCATTTAAAATTACCTTAAATTTGTTATGTTGTGGATCTGTTTCAATTCATTTAAAATTACCATTCATTTAAAATTACCATGTTATGGAGCCTCACTTAATCTAAACTAAATCATATACCAACTAAGTTGTCCTAAATAACTAGGATAGTAAATCAACAGTTATACATAACTAAATAGTAAATACAAGCTATGTATAGCAAGTCAACCGTTATACAGATAATAATTGTCATAAATAATAAATCGGGATATAAAATCTATATTCGGTAAAGCTATATATAGTAAGCTAAACCATATGTATATTCTCCTTACATTTTCTCTATTGTTTAGCCAATATTCTCCTTCTCCTTGCATTTTCTCTATTATATTGTTTGTGTTCATCTAGATCGAGTGTGTGCGCGATGCTAACAATTTTCTCTCTAATATTCTTCACATACTTTTAATTCAAATGTTTTAAAAATTTAAGATTTGAGTAAATTTCTTAGTGAAGCAAGGAATTAAAACCTTTAATTTTCTTTTATCGAAACAATATATTAGTTAATGTTAAGTTAAATTTCAAAATTTTTAAATTTTTATTATGAAATTGATTCTAAAATTTTAGGTATTTAATTATTTTGAAAATGGGTTTCTAATTTGTTGAGATCTAAAAAAAATTAAAAAACTCTAAATTACATATCCTTTTATATACTTTATAGTAATACAACTGACCACGTCATTCTTTTATGATATCTCTATCAAATCTCTCTCTCTTAAATTACAACTGTCCACGTCATTTTTAAACTTCTTACAATTTCTTAAAATTGGAGTTATTAATGTATGAGGCTAGAGAGTTCTATCAACTAAAATAATTTTTAAGTAATAAATGTATCCAATTTTAACCATTTATAACCTTCAATCAAATTTCCTCTAAATCTTTGAAATTGCAACAATTTTTCATTAAATTTGAAACCATTTTTTTCATAGATATCTAACTTAAATTAGATATTACAAAAAAAAAAAAAAAAAAAAAAGTGTGTATTTTATAGGAAGAAAAATATGAATGGTGAAAAAAAAAATTATTAAATTTGATTTTCAGGATTTTTTTTTCTTTCTAAATTCTAGAAAGAACGAACTTTCAATAATTTTAAAACTGAAAAAGATAGAGTGGGAAGTGTAACAATTATTATTATTATTATTATTTCATGCAACAATTTTTCTGTAAAATAAATTTCCTGTAACAAATTTTCATTAAATTTGAATATCTAACTTAAATTAGTGATTAAAAAAAAGTGTATTTTATAGGAAGAAAAATATAATGGAGAAAAAAAATTGTTAAATTTGATTTTCAGAATTTTTTTTTATTTTTTTATTTTTTTTTTGGTTAAATTATAGAAAGGACGAATTTTCAATAAATTTAAAACAGAAAAATATAGAGTGGAAAGTGGATTACCGGACTTCGAACGAGGATGGAAGTTGTAGCGCCGTGACTCGCAAGATCCAAAGCAATTTCCATTCCTGAATTTCCCGCCCCAACCACCAACACATTTTTCCCCTCAAATCCCTTCCCCGATTTATACCTCGTCGAGTGCATCACTTCGCCGCCGAATCTCTCCATCCCCTCCACCACCGGCATGTACGGATCCGCCGTCTCCCCCGTCGCCACCACCAAAAACCGTCCAACATACTCCTCCTCGATTTCTCCGCCGCCCTCACTATTCCTCACTCTCACCTTCCATTTCTTCAAATCCCTATCGTACTCCGCCGCCTCCACCTTCCTCCGGTACAGAGGATCGATTCCGAAATTCGAAATATAAGAATCTAAATACTCGAGAAACATCTTCTTCGGCACGTAATTAGGGAAAGAAGACGGAAACTCCATAAACGCAAGCTCTGAGGATTTCTTCGGAAGATGGAGACACAATCGATCGTACGCATATTTCCGCCATAGCGAAGCAGAGCAATCTTCTCGTTCAAGGAGTTTGTAAGGGATCGAGGCTCGAGATAGACAGGCGGCGGTGGATAGGCCGGACGGACCTGCTCCGACGATGATCACTGTAGTCTCCATTTTTCTTTCTTCTTCTTTACCGTTTCTGTTGAAATCTGATTCTAGGGCTGTGTGTGTGGAAGATCAAGGATGAACTTATTGTACGTGGTTAGGCAGTTGTGAGAGACTAAAATTACGAAATTAACGTGAGGATTAATGAATTTGGTGCTAAATCAAGGGTTCTTTTGGTAATTTTGTTAACATCATTTGATTTTATTAATTTTCTTTTTATGGTTAAAATACAAAAAAAAATTATTGGATTTATGGGCTGGGCCTCATTGAAAGAATGTTTTACACCTACCTTCTACTTTGAGCCAAGCCCAAGCCCACGTTTCGCAGGGCCCATTTATAACACCGATAAGGGCTCACAACAAAAACTTAGAGCCAAGCCCAAGCCCACGTTTTGCAGGGCCCATATAACACCGTTAAGGGCTTACAACAAAAACTTAGAGCCAAGCCCAAGCCCACGATTTGCAGGGCCCATATAACATCGATAAGGGCTTACAACAAAAATTTCGAGCCAAGCCCAAGCCCACGTTTTGCAGGGCCCATATAACACCGATAAGGGCTCACAACAAAAATTTCGAGCCAAGCCCAAGCCCACGTTTTGTAGGGCCCATATAACACCGACAAGGGCTTACAACAAAAACTTCAAGCCAAGCCCAAACCCACGTTTTGCAGGGTCCATATAACACCGATAAGGGCTCACAACAAAAACTTCGAGTCAAGCCCAAACCCAAGCCCACGTTTCACAGGGCCCATATATAACACCGTTAAGGGCTCACAACAAAAACTTCGAGTCAAGCCCAAGCCCAAGCCCACGTTTCACAGGGCCCATATAACATCGATAAGAGCTCACAACAAAAACTTGCTCAAAAGTTCCACAAATTTTCTTTTATCCAAATATGATCAAAATAAAGTAGGATTGTACGGATATAATACAAATAAAGAAAATAGGTGAATTTTGAAGTCGGTAAAAGATAATTTAGGGACGATATCCCGAGTCATATAAACTAAGTTTAAAATTTATAATTCAAATTGCTAAATATCAGTGAACTCTACATCTCGTGTTCGATTTATATCTTCGATCCAGAGGTCAAAAGTTTGAATCTCTCACTCGATTCTCGTAAACGAAATGGGATTTAATTATAAAAAA
The DNA here is from genome assembly GCF_002738365.1 of Cucurbita moschata. Lineage (NCBI taxonomy): Eukaryota > Viridiplantae > Streptophyta > Magnoliopsida > Cucurbitales > Cucurbitaceae > Cucurbita > Cucurbita moschata. The sequence goes on from NW_019268534.1 coordinate 1,672,958, forward strand.
ATAATAGTGGCATACAACCACACATCACAAAACAACACATAAACACCAAATGCAAAAAGATAAAAACAAGAAAAATAATAATAAAGAAGGAAAAAAAAAAGTAGCTAAGAAAAACATTTCCATGTGGTTGAGAAAGGTAAAAGAGACCCAACAAGACATATGAAGCTTTGTCTGTTAGTATCACTTGCCAAGCTGTGTTATCACATCACAGCCCACTAACCATTAGCCACGTGTCATTCTGACTACACCTTAGCTAACTCACATCACAGGCACCCCCACTCCCTTACCTTTTCAGCTTTAATCATAATCCCTTTTTCCCCCTCTCTGGGTTTCTTGCTTCTCCTCCATTCCTCTCTCTCATCCCACAAAATGGCTTCCATTTTCTCTCTCTACATCCCCATTTTCATGGCCTACACAGCTTCTATTTTGCCTTTCTCCTTCGCTTCTTATCCCAACCACTTCCCTCCCCTCATTTCTTCCATCTCCGCCGCGCCTGAATTTTCGCCCTCCCCTTCTCCGTCCCCGGCGTCGGACATTGCTCCGCTCTTTCCGACCCCCGGCGGTGCCACTCTTCCGCCGTCCTCTTTGCCTACCATCCCCTCTAGCCCCAGCCCTCCGAACCCCGATTTTATGGACGCCGCACCGGCGCCGGAAATGCCTCTTCCACCGTCTCAGTCCTTGCCGTTCTCTGCCGCTGCTACTCTCAACTCCGGTGGGTGGTGTTGGTCGATTTGGGTGGCTCTTACGGCGGCTATCGTAGCGGAGGTTTGCCGGTGACTGGTTAGCCGGCGTTGTTGGGGTTTTAGTGGACATTGGAGTGTAGTTGTATTGGCACTTGTAATTCTCTTCCTTTACGTTATCTCTTCTTATTGCGATATAAAATTTTGATTTTTTGTATTTCACTCATTTTTTTTAATTCCATATTTTATCTTTTTTTCCCATAAAATAACTGAATTGTTCTTTTTAACATTTGAGTGAAATAAAAATAATCATGTTAGAGAAGGTTGGCCAAGTTCAAAATTTGAGATATTCTTGTTTGTTTTATTTATATATAGATAATTTAGAGAATGAGGGTTCAAATGACTCGAAAGCCCACTGATTCGAAGTATTCAACTCAAACCATAAAGATAAAGGGAACATTAGATTATTTTATTTATTTATTTTATTTGGGTTGGGTTGGATGTTTGGAAATTCAAAAAATTGAGGAGTTACATTTTTTAGTTGGATCAACCATACCCACCCGACCTATTTGAAAATAGGATTACAACCCAACCCTACTTTTAAAATATTAGAAATATCGAGAATATTTAAAGTTTGTAACAATGTTGGTGATGTGTTATGACAGGTGAATGTTTGATATTTAAATTTTTTGAAATTTAAGTTACTATATATATTAAGATAAGTACAATTTTTAAAAAATAATTAAAAAAAAATCCTTTAGACAGAATACCGTCATCCATTCCTACTAAAAAATCGAAAGAAACAGAGGGAACTAAACAGGAACAAGAGGGATCCACCGAAGAAGATACTTCTCCTTCCATTTTTTTGGAAGAAAAGGAGGATCCGGACAAGATCGATGAAACGGAAGAGATCCGAGTGAATGGAAAGGAAAAAAGAAAGGATGAATTCCACTTTAAAAGGACACACTATCAAAAGATAAAAAGACCTATTTATGAAACTTCTTACCCTCCGAATGAAAATAAAGAAAATTACAAAATGCTACTAGAAAAAAACAAAATAAATACATAATATAAAAAAAAAAATACATAAGCTAAATACAAAAAGATATAAGACGACCACGTCCGACAACCCAACTTAAAATATAGGGTTGGATTAAGTTGTAAACTCTATTAGGGCGGTTTGTGTTATCAACTCAACCAACCAAAAAATTCTAGTTATTCCATAAAATTTCTCCAACCCCTAAATTTAGAGTATTAATACTAATTTTTTTAATTCAAAAGATTAAACAACCAAACTTATATTTATAATAAAATAATATTTGGATGAAAATAAGTAATGAAGAAAAATCATAGATTTTAATGAAATAGAAAAGTAAAAATGTATAAATGATAAGCATAATGGGTAAGTTGAGGTATGTATGAAGCCTACCTAAAAGCTTGCTTTCTTCCTCATTTTCCAACAACTCAAAAGCTTGTCCTATTTTTATATTTTAATTTCTATTTTGAATTTTGTTTCTCTAAAATTATTAATCTTCTATTCTATATTTAAATTATCAACTTTGCATTAAAAAAAATCAAATCTACTTCTAGTGCAAAAATTCCAGGATATAGAAATCATTATTGATAATTATTTAATAAAATAATTCAAATTCTAAAATAAAAATATTATTATAAAGTGGATAATATATAAATAAAAGTAATATTTATAAACTTATTTTTTCAAAAACTAAAAATTAAATAATTATTAAACCAAACTTAGCATCGAAAAAGATAAAAAGATATTAAAAAAAATGAGAAAATAAATGAAGTGTGAAAAAGTAATTCTTGATTATGGGAAGTTGTGCCTATTTAATAAATTTATTTAAAATAATTAATTATATATTTAGAATTTCAGTTCTTAAACATTAGGACGAAGTACATGCATATGATTAGACACCCTAATTCAAGTTTCCCAAAACACCAACATACTTTGTGGAAGAGCCCACCCCATCTAGACCAACTCTTTTACCCCACCAAAAACAAAACAATATTGACTCCAAGTATTGCGCTTGATCATTAGGTCTAGTATGTATCTAATTATGTATGGTTTACTATGTGCACGTCCGTGTGCCATGACGTACATATGTGTATGTATGTATGTATGGATATAATCACGGAGAAGTAGAGGGAGTGAGATGCTTCAATCATCAAACATGTGTCAATAGTCATAGAGACACTAAGTTGGAGATGCCATAAAAAAACGACATGAAACAGTTTGGTCATGTTGGATTTTAGATCGTTGTCATCAAGCAATGGATCACTCAATTCTTGTGGTGTATGAAAATATAAATGTGTTGAAATTCATACCTGACTGAGAATAGCTTCTTCGTGATAAATGCACATTAGGGGCTGCACAAAAAAAAGAAAATTTAATAAGGACATAATAACAAATTGTTAAGAATGAAAAACATAAATGGAATCGAGAGTGGGATCTTCATTAATGTTCACAACGTTTAGATAGAATTGAAGAGTTACCATCGTTGACCACACATTTGCCAAAGACCAGACTATAAAGTAAAGGTGTAACGGCCCAAGCTCACCGCTAGCAGATATTGTTCTCTTTGGGATTTTCCTTTCGGAATTTACCTTAGTTTTTAAAACGTGTCTGCAAGGGAGAGGTTTTCACACCCTTATAAAAGCTAGTTCGTTCTTCTCCCCAACCAATGTGGGATCTTACAATGACATTTGTTGAGGTTCCGTGAGAGGTGAAATTTCTTGATAGCATTGAAGAGTTAGCATCATTGACCACCCCTTCGCCAAATACTAGACTATAAAGTAAAGGCAGTCATCTTGTTTAAGAACCTGTAACATCAGACACAATCAAGTGCATCTATTATATGCACAAATAAGCCATGGAAACCATTTAGATGAACGTATTTGCAAGGTGCAAACACTATCTGTTGCAGTTAAGATTGCTCCAAGTGCTACAAGTACAAAAAAAAAAAAAAAAAAAAAAAAAAAAGATAAATACCAACACTATAAGAAACATGAAACTATGAATAGAAGAACAGAGAAAGTGGTTCGATCTAAAAGGAGATCAAAGTCACTTGCTCGAACATGATATCTTCAGTTTCCATAAATATTGTAGCATTTGAGAGAAAATTATTCCCATTGACACATGTTGTACCTGATAAATGCCTACCAAATATATTAGATATCTGGAATAATAAATTTAAAAGGGAAGCATCCATCCCCTGTTTCAATTCTCACCATTTAAATGGAAAAAGAAAAACAAAGGAAAACAATTCACCCAACAACTTGTTGGAATAAGTGCTACAAGTGGAAACTTATTCTATATCCAGATATCATCATAGGAAGTGTATTAAAAAAAAAAAATTACAGAACTTCTACGTTCAATGGATAGCCAACCGTAGGTCTGAAAATGATGCTCTTGTAGCAGTAGGTATGAATGTAACCGGCCCAATCAGTTATTATTCATGATCTGGGTAGCTTTTGTTTTAGTTTTTGTTTTCATAGAAAATAGAGAAGGCCGAAGGTTGAAAAAAAGATACACCCAAAATGATTTAGATTTATTAGCAAGTATCATTATCCAACAAATTTGTGAATATAATTTTATCTATTGTAAACCTCAGTTCCAAAAGGCAAGACCAGTTTGATATAAGAGATTTAAAGCGGAATAAATTAACAATTGAGCATTTCCTGCACCCATTATTCACTATAGTTGTAGATTAGTTTGTGCGGATTTTGTATTTCTAAAAAATTGAATGCAAGTCATGGCGATTCCTCGCCCATTTGGATATGGGGTATATGATGAAATTATAATGTTCAAGGAATGTACCTACTGATATGATGAAGAATGATATCACTCTTCCAAAAGCACCAAACAATATGATTGCCAGAAAGTTTCGAAGAGCTGTTTCTTCTTCACCTGAAACCTGTAGTAGGTGTAAAATTTAATCTAAAACAGACCAGAAAGTTAAAAAAATGAAATAAAGTGGAAAATCATAAACACGGGATTAAGATTTAATGTAAAGCCAATTGCCTCATAAACTCGGGGTGTTCTACACTTCCCAGTCAGCCTAAAATCTATATCGTCATGGTACTAAAGATCCATCAAGTCCCATGAAACAATAAATTTATACTTCAACCCAATGAGCTTTAAATGCAAACTTACATGGCTAGGGAAGTAACTGACTCATTCGGCCAACGTTTCTTTTCAAAAAAAGGCGAACAATTAGATAACAAACAAGGAGTAGCACCGCAAAGAATGTGAAGTGCGCCGCTTACGGGTCTGGTTTCAGCCCCAATTGCGACAGAAACGCGAATGGACTTGAATCCATGAAGCCAAAAGCCCAGTCTGGTAAATTCTAAAAGAAAATCACTGCAAAAATATTCAAATCCTTTGTATAAACTTGTTTTAGAAAGTTTCGAATATTTAAATCTAATTTCTAGACTTCATACATAGAATTATATCGATAGCTCGTGAATTCTTGGCTGCTTACAGATATTCATCATGCAGATATTTAACAAAACGTCGATAATCTGATTTTAAAATCAGCCACAGAAGGCAAAGAACGATAACAACACAGCGCCAAATTTTCAAATCTTTCCACTCCAACGATTAGTGAAGAAAAAGAAAACTCGCGGCCTGGCAGTAAATGAACATAATGCCAAATGCAGAAGCTGAAAATTAGCAAGCAAAAACCACAAACCTAGAATCGTCTTCCTCAGCAACGCAAAATAAAGAGAAAAGATGAAAAAAAAAACAGAAAGCTATAAGAAATCAAGAGTGATCGAAGCGCGCGCGCGCGCACACACACACACACACACATATATATATATATATATAGAGAGAGAGAGAGAGAGAACCGAGAGCTGTAATTTGAAACTTGCAGAGGAAGGAATCCCAATGTTGACCGGAGCTCTTGACGGAAGAACCCTGATGAAATAGGAAGTTCATGGCGTAAAGTAGCGAAGCTTTCGTCTCCGGCGACGGAATACAATTCTCCCTCCTTGCAATTCCATTACAGAGACGGAGTTCTTCTTTGGCGCGAACGGCCAGCGCCACGAATTTATATGAATTCCAAAAGTTCAATTTTATTATTTTCATTTTCATTGCAATTCTAACTTATTTTCCTCCAAATATTACAAAAATAACCCCAAACTTGTAATTGCAAATAGAACATTATCAAAATACTTAATTAAATTAACGGTAAGTTTAGTATTTGAAAATTTAAAATTGCAATTTTTAAAAGTTGCAATTATTATCGGTCTTCAGACCGTACCTAGCTTTGACTCTCCGAAGTGTAAGACTAAACTCAAACTCTGATAGGGTAAAATTATGACTCTAAAATATATATATATAATATGTTAAATTTCAAATTACATTATTAAACAAACCTATAAACGAGATTTAGCATGTTACTTATGTACATATACGAACACTTTTATTAAAAAAAACATAATTAAAAGTTTCTAAAAATGAGATACCTCCGACATGACTTCATAAGTGCTTAAAAACGTGTTTTCGAGGGAAAAAAACATATTTCTAAGCACTTGCTAACGAGGCTCTAACTGCACTACCCTACAGTTTCCAACCTTATTTACACATGGTAATTGTTGTGCCATCTTCTAGCTGTATGGCTGTATATGGCTTCCTCTTCCTCATGTTATTCTAAAGAATAGCTGTGCTACAAAACTTCATGTGTTTGCTATACGATCTGCCATCAGTGGATATACTTTTCAGTTGGTGAGCCAGGGATGAAAGGTACGAAGCCTCTTCCACCAAAGACAGGACGCATGTATCGATCATCGAACATCCGCCAATAGTAATGGACGGAATGAGTTGGAGTTGTTAACAGCATACGTAAGCTGGTAGGACGGGGAATGTTCGATTCTCGAACATCGGCTTCGACATCTTCACCACCAGACAAAAGAACGTCGGTCAGCGACTTAACTGGAGAATCTGCTGCTGCTACAATTGTGGCATCTATTGGTGTATCATGCAGTGAAAGCATGTATCTTACAATGGGTTTAGTTAAGAGTCCAAATACCTGCCATAAATGTAACACCATGAAATGAAAACCTTTCTGAAGATTTTTCACATTAGAAACCTTTCAACCAGGTGTGTAGGATGAAACAGTACACAAATTGAATGATGAAACAATTGAATAGGGCAGTCAGAGGAACAGCTAGAAACATCTAAAATTGCAACAAGAGCTAAACATGATAACAGCAATCACTTCAAAACACTTAATAATAGATCCACATCGATTGGGGAGGAGAATAAAGCATTCTTAAAAAGAATGCAGAAATCTCGTCCTAGCAAACGTGTTTTAAAAACCTTAAGGGGAAACCTGAAAGGGATCTCCCAAAGAGGATAATATATGTGCTAGCAGTGAGATTGGGCCGTTACAAATGGTATCAGAGCTAGATACCGGGCGATGTGCCTGCGAGGAGGCTGAGCCTCGAAGGAGGTGGACATGAGACAGTGTGCCAGCAAGAACGATTGTGAGATTGGGGGGGGGGGGAGAAAGAGTGTCAGCGAGGACGCTGGCCCCGAAGAGGGGTGGATTGTGAGGTCCCACATCAATTAGGGAGGAGAATGAAACATTCTTTTTAAGGGTGTAGAAACCTCTCCCTAACAAATGCATTTTAAAAACCTTGAGGGGAAACCCGAAAGGGAAAGCCCAAAGAGAACAATATTTGCTGGCACTGGGCTTAAGCCGTTACATTGAACTACAACGCTATTCTAATGAGAAAAGGTAAAACTCGACCCATATTTATCTCAAAGAAACTAGGCAGGAGAATGTAGTGTATCCTATTAGAGATATAGTACAATATTGTCAATTTTGGACCTAAGCTCTCGTAATTTTGTTTTTGGTTTTACTCAAAATGTTTTACTTTAGGCTTCACCCAAAAGGCCTTGTACCAATGTAAAGGTTGTCAAACACTAATATACTCTCATGATTTTCCTCTTTCTTGGCCAATATCGGACTTTAGGCGCACTCCGACGGCATTATGGTTAAGATGAAGTGAAGTGAAGTAATCAAAACAGCGATATGTCAATATCTTAAACTCGATGCATCATTTCTCTTACCACATTAGTGACGAGAACAATTGTGATCGTGCTAGTAATCATAATCGCATTCTCTTGCAGCTGTGTGTACCCTGACCTTGTAAACTGCAAATATTACAAAACCCATCTTTAATCACTAGAAGTCCACACTTTTGAAAGTGTCCACACAGTTTTTAGTAAGCTGTTGGTCCTTAGTGGTTTGCTAATAAGACCTAGAATAAGTTTCTTTCATAGCAAGGCAGCAAAATTCCCAGAAATCTAAAGCAAGAGTACCTGATTATAAGCAAGGGCCACAGACACAGCACCTCTCATGAGCCCAGCCCACCAAATTGTAACCTGCAAGGAATTGACATAAGTTTTAAAACCTAATATAAAATTTTAAAATAAGTCCAAGGACTTATTAGAAACCTTTTCAAATACATGAACTTATTGGACATAACTTGAAAGTCGATAGACCAAACATGTTAATTTAACGAAAATATAGCTACCTGCTGCTTAAACCCAATTTTGTCACTCTGAGACTTTCTAGTCAAGTTCGATATAAACGAGAGCGGAAATACAAAAGCTGCCCTTGCAGCAAGGACTAAACCAAGCAGTATTAGACTCACACCAGCCGATGTCCAAGGCCTGTCAAAAGGCAACATATTATGTAATGCAAAAGTGCAGGGCAGAGAAAGATTTGTATCAAGTACATGCATGGGTCCACAACACTTGAAAGCTATACAGTCGATGATGTCAACCATTTCAATCTAATAGATTACATAATTTTAATCGAGGGCAAAAATGACGTTATAGGAGTTTAAACACAAGAATTCCTACTCTTATAGCTCCCTCGATTGATAGCCACTTATTGAGCGTTATGCTAATTTCCAAGCTTGTAAAATAAAAGTTGATAAGAATCATAGGAGTTTAAACACGAGATTTCCTACTCTTATTTGAACCCATAAGCTTAGACCGATGTGTTACTGTAAATTCAATTTTATATTCATATTCTTAACAGTTAGATAATCCTTCAATAATCCTATTGATAAACTGCTTAATGGCACTTATAAGAATGATGAATGTATGCATCACAACTCCAAGATAGCCAATTTAAGAATCTCACCTTCGGCCAACAATTTTCCACTTCTCAATATCCAAGGCATCCATGCCAACGTATAAGAAGATGAAAATCTCTGAAACAAATGAGAGCGTTGCAAAAGTATGCCTACAAGAATCGATAAACAACAGAAGGGAAAAAAAACTATATCAGTACTTCAAAATTTTTAAAATACATTATTAGACTATGAAAAAGCAGCATCCAATGAGACCAAAAGAAAGAACGAACATACTTGGTGGTCACTCTTGAACTTTCAGTCACATTATGCCAAGTGTAATGGGACATGACAATCCCACAAAAGAACATGGTAAGAATACCACTAAGATTGCACAACTGCAATAAATAACCAATTGCATCATCAAATGATAGCCAAAATCAAATATGATATCAATTAAAATCAAATATTTCTGAAGTCTTACTTCAGCAGTCATATACGAAAGGTAAGGCATTAAAATCATCAAAGCGACCTCCCGATCAGTCGAGTGCCTGAAATTTTGAAAGAGCTTAGCATATAGCGTTTGACTTCAACTTGAAATTTATACGATGACAGATACAAAAAGCCTCCGACCCTACTCAAAATAAGCAAGTTAATCGACAATTCCACTGATTCGAAGTTCCAAGTAAATCTAAATCCTTTTTATCAATGACAAGGGTCGCGTTTCATACACTACATTGGAATTCGTTTAGCAAAAGAAATGAACTTAATGAACAGAGGGAGGAAAGAAAGTGCTTGCCTGCCAAAGTACAGTTTCTTTATGATGTATGCACTGGACAGCCCAACCTGTGAATTAAAGTAGTCTCAATTTCCTAAGAACCAAAAACTGAGTTGACAGATAAACAAATTTGAATAATAAAATAGTTTATGCAGCCTCGAGGCTTTCTCCAGTGTTAACTGATGGAAAGACCGATCCACCCCTGCCAACATTTTTCTAAAATCACATATATACTGCCCCTTCTCTTCCCAGAACATATGATATTTGTAATTCTTGCACCTTCACTGTATTTAAGTTCCTAACAGTGTTCTATACTATTCTCGTTCACACATGGTCCATCATTTTAAATACATTTCTCAATGCCACCAAATAGACTTTGACTTGAGATTTACTCTTTTTCATGTATCTATGAGTGTTTGGTATAACTTGTGACCAGCTCGACTAATCTCATAGGACAACCGTTTGACTCTACTATACTTGGTTGTCAAGAAAACGAGCAATTTTAAATATTAAGTAGGTGATCACCATGGTTTATACCTATTTCCTCTAAATCCCTTTATTTTTTCATCTGTCACAATGAAACTAGGCCAATTCGTGGTGGTTGACTTGAGATTATTGCAAATAAGACAGGAGAAAACGTGTTGAAAAAGAGACTCACTATCACTCCCAGCAAGGTGCTCATAAAAAATAAGTAGGAAAAGTTTCCAAGAAGCTGAATGGCATTGGATGAGGTGATGTGAGAGAGGTCGAATCTCTGGATTGCTTTGAAAAGCACGACAGAAGTAGCATCATTAACCACACCTTCACCAAAGACTAGACTATACAGTAAAGGAGTCTCGTCCTGATTAAGCACCTACAGCATTAGAAGAAAAATAAGCAAATTATGGGTACATTGTTGAGTGACATATAATCCACTGAAATCGACACGTACCTGCAAAGTGCAAACACTATCTGTGGCTGATAAGATTGCTCCTAGGGCTGCAAGAGACAAATTAATGAATGAATGGGAAAAAATATATTGAATAGCAAACAAGACCAAATGACAAAGTATATAATTAAGGTTCATAATCTTTAATCACTGTATAATCTTTAAATAATATGGACAGTATGAAGATGTAAGCAGTAAACCGGGGAAATTAATATTAGAAATAAAATTGAGAACTCGATTGCCTAACTTTTAAAAGTTTAGGAACTTATTAAATACCTACCTATTAAAGTAAAGAACTTAATAGATATAAACCTGAAAGTTGAGGGTCGACCGTGAGGAACGCTCTACCAACTAAATACATAGATGCCGAGATTGAAAAATACAAAATGCGCACACACAAAATGCAGGAAGCCAGACTCTAGTTCTAAACTATCCCATAAGCAAAATAAGAATGATAATAATGCTCTGGCTTTCTATACACACATTAGATAAAGGAAGAAGAACAGAAACATACCAAAATAATCACCCACATCTAAGAAGCCAATATCCAATTTCTTGAATATATGTAGTGAACCTGTTTCAAGGATCTTAACGTTAATCTTGAGAAATTATAGGATGTCCCAACAAATTTAGATATACACCATCAAAAGAGAGTGAAACTTTTAGTATATAAGAGAAACTACCAAGTGATATGATGAAAAATGAGATCGCAGTACCAACAGCCCCAAACAACATGATCATTAGAAAGTTCCGAAAGAACTGTTTCTTTTTCACCTGAAATCTGAAACAGGAGAGAAATCTTAAGTTAGGAAGCTACGGCATCTCGAGAAAGAAACAAAACTCATACAAGTAAAGAAAATTTGTCAATGGTGGCACCAGTACAAGCTTTATATTATACAAATAAAGTAATGTTGATGTGCTTGGAAATAAGAGTATATGAACCCACTGCAACAACAAAAAGAACACTCTGACTCAATCATTATTACATACCCAGCATTAAAAATTATGGGTGGAAGAACATAAATGAAGAAAAGCTCTTCACTAAACACTAGGATACGTGAGTTTCTGCCTTTGGTTGTTAATAAGATGAGAGTTCCAGTGAAAAGACCCTGTAGACAACAAACAAGTATCACAGATTCAAATTCCTGGGCCTGAAGATGCACAAATCCATAATACATGCAACAAATTTAAAGGCAACTCACAATGAAAATAGCAGTGACTGATTCATTTATCCAACGACTTTTCTCAAGGAGATGCCCAATTACAATACAAGCACAGAGAAGTAATACAAACAATGCAACGCGATGCTCTTCAGGGTCTGATTTCAAAGCCAACTTCATCACGGTGTTTCCCAAAAATGAATCCATGAAAGTATTTGAATATCAGGCACTGCAGGAAATGAAAATCATTATGTGATTGTAGCAAACATCCATATGGTCAATCCAAAAGAGGTTCAATCAAACGTCATACAATTCTAAAAAAGCTTGTTCATATGTAATTTAACATTAAGCTCCAAAGATTTTTCCAGTCCGTACCTATCAAAAATTCATCATCAAAGTGCCGGCGTAGGATAGATTTTATGAACTTCCCACCATTTTTTTTTTTTTTGGTTCACACACAAATTTCAAAAGAAAAACAAGGAACATTACTTAACTCTCAAGATTCTACTACTTTACCCCCAATTCACTCCTTCAACTACACCAATAACAGCAGAACTTCCAAGCAACGCCAGGAAGATCAATCGGATGACAATACTTTGAATCAAACAAACGTGTAACATCATATCAATAAAGCATAACATTCAAAGATTCTTACCTCAATTCAATCACCTCAGAACAGAAATTACACCAATAATACGACCGATTCCGTTGTGCATGCAATCTCGAAGAAAAAGGGAAGGAAAATGGTAACAAGGAAACAAAATCTGTTCGCCTACCGCCAAAAGAATCGACAGAAGAGGAGGAGTCCAAGGGATGGAATCAAAACGTAACCTCAGAAATATCAAATATGAAGGCCAGCTGAGAGTTGAAGAGAATGGAAGCTTGTAGGCGAAGGAAACTTTGTTGTTGGAACGATGGCCGTAGGATCAGAATATTGAATTCCAGTTAGCCAAGTCCGCCATTGATACCGCGATTGTGACTAATTTAAATTTTTTGTTGAGCCAAATTACACTTTTGCCCTACAGTCTTAGACAGGACATTTTTAGTCAAAGTTTCGTTGGTCGGTTAATAGTAGTGACGTGGAATTAACAAAATGACTAGATTGGCTTATGTGGCACTTTTTGATTAGTTGGCTAAATTTTTATTTTTTTAATTTGCCATTTTCTATGAAAATTAAAATTATAACTTGACCACCGAAAATAAGATTATAACTTAATCTAACTTTATATTAAAGATTAATATCGTAAAGTTTAATATATGAGTTTTATGAAATTTTAATAATTAATTATATATAATAGATTAATATATTTTTTTTAAATAATTATAAATAAGAAAAAACCACCACTCAACGGTATAAATTTAAAAACTTAATTTTATCAAATTTGAGCATAAACTCATAAAGCATTTTAAATGTGATCTAGATAAATAAAATAACAAAACATAATCGAAAGAGGATAATTTTGAAAAATATTAGAGGCTAAAATAATTATTTTAAAATTTTAGAGATGAAATAAGATAAAATTAAAAATCGTACTAAAATAAAATTTAAATTTTATTTCTCCATTAAAATATTTATTTACAACATAATGTTCATGCTATACGAATTGGATAGTTGTGCATTTTAATACGTTTAAAATAATCTTATACTTAAATGTGGTTTTTGCAATATTGTTTAAAATTTATGAAAATTTACCACCAAAGTTAAATAAAACATTATTATAGAAAATGAATAGTAGTTATAAATTAATTGTTGAATTATATGTTTCTATTAAACAAAGGCATATTTTGAAAAGAAAAAATAATAATAATAATTTCAGGTGTGATTTTGTCATTGTCACTCCAATCTCTAGGAAAACATACTTTCAAAAAAAAAATCGAAGTTCAAAATGAGAATGAATTGATGCAAAATCCAGTAATAATTGAAACCTATGCAGATTTAATTTAACGAAAATGAATCGATTCAAAAAAATGAGTAAAGAAAAATAAGCTTCAGATTAGCATTTTGGCACATTCTTCATCGCAGCAACAACCCATGTAGATCTCGTCTACACGGAGCGCAATCGTATTGCTGCGGCTCATGCCTGAAATGTTCTCATCATCAGCACCATGAAGAACAAGTGTTCACAAATTTCCTTAAAAAACAAGAACAGAAGCCTAGTTTCGCCTTCGAAATCATCGGAACCAGAAAACTTTTGGATCAGATCGACAAAGTTCCGAATAAACAAGAACAGAAGCCTAATTTCGCCACCGAAATCATCAGAACCAGAAAATTTTTGGATCGGATCAATAAAGTTCCCAATAAACAAGGAGATTCTTGACCTCGAATCTGAAGTTAGAGAAAATCAAACAAGGAAGAAGAACGAATGTTAAAAATCCGAGAAAGATCGTGATTTCTGGATACAAAACCTTCGGGACCGAATCCATTTCTGCAAATCGATTTTCCCGGCTCCCAAATAACAAGAAAGCCTGCCGCCTCTCCAGTGAAGCGCGAAAATGACGAGCCCTAGATAGTTAGGGTTTCTTATATATAAACAATTTGGGGCAAATTGCAAAATTTGATATAATAATCAATTGTAGTTTATTATGTTTAAATAATATATTGAAATTAATAGTTAATTAGAAATCATTAGTAATAAGTTTAACCAATAATAATTAATTCTGTTATTATTGTTGGGCCTGAATTAAACTGGGCCTTTTAATTGAGCCCAATAAAGACGCCTAGTAGACTAATAGGCCCAATGACAATATTGTAGGGAGAGATTTCCTTAGATCATTATTGTGTAATTATATTTAAGTTAATAAATAAATATTTACTTCCAAATTAATTTAAATTTTATTTAAATTAATAATATTTATCTTATTTTCCCGACCATGTACAGAGTAATTTAATAAAATTAAAATAAATTATATAATAATTAAATGAGGGTCAAAAGCTAAAGTAGAGTAGGTTAGAAAGCCATCCCACTTTTCCCCTAACTCATGAATAAGGTGCCTAATAAAGGTTGAAAATTAGTAGGAAAATAAATAAAGTTATTATTATTATTATTTTATTTTAATATTTTTTTTTATTTTCAACCTTGTACCAAAAAAATTTTGAGTGGGTTTTATTCCATGAATCTCTTTTACATGTGAACCATATTTTTCTTGTGTACCATTAATTTTTTAAAATAAAAAATAATATAATATCGTCCACTCAAATGTAAGCTCTCGTAATTTTGTTTTGAATTTTTGAGCTTTTCTAATAGGCTTTATATTAATGGACATAGTATTTCTCATTTATAAACTCATGATCTTCCACTAAATTAACCAACGTGGGCCTTGCTACCAATGATGTAAAAAAAAAAATCTGAAGTAATTTGAAATTTTGAAGTTTAAACCTAGCGGGGTAAGATGGTAATTTCGTAGAAAAATGACAAAAACAGAAAAAAGGTTGGTGGTGGTGACACAACGCGAAGGGGAAGGCAATATTGTAGACATAAAAATCACGTGTCGGGCTGTGGTCCAGCCGTCGGGGCACGTCAGATTTCGTAATAATCCTCAGCCGTCCGATCAATTCATGGGTCCCACAGCACCACCTCCCCCATAATAAAAGAATTACAAATTTATACTACTATTTTTTTTTTATTTGGTCCATAAATTCCAAAATAATTATTTATAATATAATTTTTGTATTTAATAAACTCATAAAAAAATTTAAATGACCCATTAAATTATATTTCATTTGTAAAGTCTATTCATTATATTAAATAATAATAATAATAATATTTATCAAACGATGTAAATATAATAAAGTAATTAATTTTAGAATAAAAAAATATTTATTGGTGGGTCCCAATGGGTTTTCAATTATAGCCAATGATGTAACACTCCCATTAACTAAATTTTGATGCATTTAATTTTAGTGTCGTGTCCTTTTTATTTATTGAACTGCCTCCTCACCCCCAAAATATTTAATTTTAATATTTATTTTTTTGTATTTTTATTTATTATTGTTGGTGGCGTAATTAATTAGAATTAGATTTTACTTTCATATGTCACATTTATGAATAGTCTTAATAATAACATATTATTATTATTTGATTTTTTTTAATTGTGGTTGCAATTATGTACTCTCAATTGTTTACAAATTTATACAAAGACATATATGGTCCTTTCATATATATTAGTCAAAGTTTGACTTTAAGAGTCGTTTCATAAAACCCTTACATTTACATTTAGTTATATTTTGTATTTGAGGTGCAATTTTATGACGAGATGGTAGCTATTGATGTGACGTTTGAGGTGAACTCCAATCAATTGAAATTATATCTCACATATAAATTTTTGTATCGTTGTGATGCTCGATCCCGTACGCTTAGAAATTTAAGTTAGTACCCACCCAAGCTTGTGTCGAGACGACTTAGAGTATATTGTGTAACTCGTGAAGGGATAGTCTTTGCCTTTATAGAGAGTGGTTGTCACGAACTGTCCCATTGCTTCTAGGTGTAGACGTTGTTACTTTCGATACGTCAAAGAGAGTGTCAATCAATAGCTTTTACTCTTCATCTATGTTTATAAATATCGTTATCATTAATATATGAACGAACACCTCATAGATTATATATAAAAAAAATTGATGTTACTTTTAAAAGTTTATATTTGAATCCCAGTTTCAAAATTTATATTTTTAATAATTAACGAATGTTTTTAATTTTTTAATTGAATTACAAAGGATATTAAAATAAATAAACCAAAATAACAGAGATGTTGGGAAAAAAACAGTTGAGTTGAAGAGGAAAAGCTGACGTGTAAGATTTTGATTGGACAGAAGAAAGGAGTTGTCAGCCCTTTTTAAGCCACCTCCCCCTAACACATAGACCCAACGCCCAACGCCATAATAATAATAATAACTATTATTATTATTATCCCCAATTTATAAGCAATTTAAAGCTATTATTTTAAATAATTTGTCTTCATTTAATTTATAACCTATAGTTTAAAATATTTCAATTTGATATCGTTTATATACTTAATTTAATGGATTCTGACATTTTTTTTTATATTCAATTTAACCCTTCGAATCATTTATTTAAATTTTAAATACTAATTTACAAAACATTTATTTTCATAAATTACTTTTTTAAATAGTTATAAATTATTTAAATTTTTATTTGAGTATAAATTAAATAAATATAACAAAAATATATTTTAAATAATAAAAGAGAAAATGTCAAATCATAAGATAATTAGGTATATTAATGGATAATGGATTAGTACGAAGTTTTTTTTTAAATTATTTTATTTATATATGGTTGTTTAAAAGTCATCTTCAACCTTAATAAAGCTTTGGTGGACCACTCTCATTTCTACACTGTATTATAGTTTCATTTCATTCCTTTTTATCTTTTTGTTTCTCAACAAAAATTTGGGTTTCGAGGTCGTTTTCTCTATCGATTTAACGTTAAAATTGTGACAATTATTTATTTAAAAAATAAATAAAAGTTGCGACATCCCGAATAAAAAGGATATACACTAATTAAACGAGATTACATCGACTACACTCGAATTTATGTTTAATTTAAAAAAAGTAATTATATTTTTACCTTGAATACAATTATATATAATTTTAATTTCATAACTATTTTACGATTATTTATTCTCGAGTAATTTTTATAAATAATTTCTTGAAACTATTTGGAAGACAAAATTTTGAAATAAATAAAATAGTCAATAATAAATAGATATTTTAGAAATAATTATTGGTATTTTTATGTATAAACTTGGGATTTGCATAAATAGTTTGCAATTAATTTAAATAATAAAATGTATAATTAAAAGTTTTGGGTTTTGTACATGCCACTTCACGTGCAAGCAGGTCTCAAAGTTGCAAATCAAAGCCCCTAAAAGTCGTACAATTTGTTTTTAATATTTAATAAAAAAATATATATTCTGACAGTTTAACAAAAATAAATTATTGGAAAGTCATCACCTAGGATTATTAAATCTTTATTATTACACGACATCCAACAATACAACATTATTCTATTTATTTGTTACATTAATTTTCACAAATTATCTATTGTTTTTTTACGACATAAATCAGTTAAATGTATTAAATTGTTTAATTTTAAAATTTTTAAAAAATCAAGAAAATTAAGTATTTAGCGGTGTATTCATATATTATTTAGTTTACTTGATTTAAAAAATAATAATTAAATAAATATTTTTAAATAACCTTCTGCGCTCGAGTTTAAGAGAGATTCCCGGGGAACCATGCGTGGGGGTTGTTGCTTAATTTCAATTAATTTGTTTATGTCGTAATTTAAGTCTTAATCACGGCCTTTTATTTTACTAATTAACTATTGAACCTCACGTGCATGACAACTCACAATAAATTATTATTTTATTTTTTTTATTTATAATTTTTTAAGTACAACTACCCGTGTGTATTTACACCTATAAATATAATCCCGAGTATAGTTCTGTTTAGTTAATAGAGATAAATCTCTCTCTAATTCATACTTTCATCTCTGTTTGGAGTGGGTCCCATTAATTAAATTAACATCTCTAATTGTCATATTCATCGTCGTTGAATAATTGAAAAATAAAAGAAAAATAATTCAATTTTACAGTTGAATTTAATGGTTGAA
Source organism: Cucurbita moschata (assembly GCF_002738365.1). Taxonomy (NCBI): domain Eukaryota; kingdom Viridiplantae; phylum Streptophyta; class Magnoliopsida; order Cucurbitales; family Cucurbitaceae; genus Cucurbita; species Cucurbita moschata. The sequence continues at coordinate 1,691,245 of NW_019268534.1, forward strand.
ATAAATTATGCTCGTACTCATGGTTTGACAATGGAGCATTAAATAAATTATGACAGGACCTACACAAATAAAATTATATTTTTAGTTTAATATTTGAATTAGTTAATCTAACATATAGTTTGAAGTCTTTATAATTCAGACAACACGACACTAAAGCAACATGTCTCGACTTTGGTTATATTGATAACTGCTCGATAAATTTGGTGATAATTTGACAAATTATTAGTTTTTTTAAAAATATTTATTTGTATTATTTATATGGAATTTCTTTATGGTCAACCAACGAAAATAATTAATTGTAGCAAAGAAAATGAAACGTGAAAAGGAAATATATTATTGGTTAATAAAAGAATTAAATTATAATTAAAAAAAAAGTTTAGGATTGCGACAAGGCTTCGGGGATGGCCATCGATAAGGACGCCCACCATGGCACAATCCAACGGCGAAGATCTTCTATACAAACCAGACTCAATCTCTACCGTTCATTATAACCTCTCAGCTTTTGGACATAAAAGGGACAGGTCCATGCACTCCATGCTGAACCATCGCAGCTCCATAATACAATGTCCTTTTCCCACACGGACGAAAATACCCTCCATCTCCACAGACATGGCAAGGGCCTTTTCGTCATTCAGCATACCCCTCGCCTGCCCCTTGCAGTAACTATTGACAATCTTTTTTCGCTTTTAAACTGTGAACTGTAGAAAGGTAAATGAAAAAGCAAATTTAAACCTAAAAGAAAAAAGAAAATAAAATATTTTTATAAAATTTTAACTTTATTTTTGTCCATTTGTAGCCCTCGAAATCTACGAATTTACCCTTACGTCCGTACAACGCGGGAAAAGAGGGGTAGGAGAGGGGGGCTTTGATTGAGATGTAACGTGTGGGCTTTTTCGTAAATTAAAAAAAATCAATTTGTCATAATAATAATAAAATAATAATCGTTTAATTTTCTGTTTATAAAATATTAACATCTAGAAATTAAAATCACAAAAGTGCAATTCTCCTATTTTCTTGGAAGGATTTTCATATTTAAAGTAACTTTAAACTATTTTCTTTTTGAAAAAATAATTTTTAAAATAATAATAATTGCGAATGAAAGAAGGGTTTATAAAAAGGCAAAAAATATAATAACTTAAATTATTTTATAATAATAATAATAGTAATAATATAAATATTTAATGAAGTGATGATAAATTAACATGAATGGTTGAACGAAACAGTCAATCCACATGATTGGACGGTCCTGATGTCGTCATACCAGATTTCACATCAATCATACCAATTTTTTTCTTGTAAAATAAAAAAAAAATAAAAAAATAAAATTGCTTGTGGTCCCCACGTCATATTTGCCCTATCTCTCAGATCCAGCCGTGCAATCGGAATCATTAGATTCCTTACCCCCGCACACTCACTCCATCTTTTGGTACACATCGTAACACTTTATCAAAACCCATTTTCTCGTTACGATTTCTCTTAATCTCTTCTAAATATCGTATTCTTAGCGTATCGCACGATAACCGCACCAATTTTTCTGCGGCCACTCCTTTTCCGCCACTGGATAAGATTTCTGTTAAATCTGACGGTCCGAGTCTCTTACTTAACACGTGGCTCTTTATGGTTCGTCGATGAATATCTCCCCCTCTTCCCTACCAAGCTGGCTGCTACTATTTAACCCTGGTTAAACTATTTACCTCACTCACCATTTAACTTAAAACATTAAAAAAAAAAAAAAAAATTGAAAGGAAAAAAGAAAAAAAGAAGAGAAAAGAATAGACCTTATCCCCTCTCTCTCTCTCTCTCTCTCTCTCTCTCTCTCTGCTTCTCTGTTTCTCTGGTTCTCTCTCCAATTCTATTTGAAGGTCGTCAATGGCGTCTCAGATCTAAGGCTCTGTTATTGTTGTTGGTGGAATTCTGCGGAGAGTCTTGAGGAAGCTTGGGTTGGTTTTGAGGGATGCGACATTTTTGGGGGTGAAGAAGGGAAGGAAAATTAGGTTAAAATTTGTTGGTTGTGATATGCTGAAAATGGTGAGCGCGTTTCCAGAGGATGTGTTGGAGCATGTGTTTTCGTTTATACAGTGTCATAAGGACAGGAACTCGATCTCCATGGTGTGCAAGTCGTGGTATGAGATTGAGAGACGGTGTAGGAAGAGGGTTTTTGTTGGGAACTGTTATGCGGTGAGTCCTCGGATTGTGACCAGGAGGTTTCCGAAGGTGAGATCTGTGGAGCTCAAAGGGAAACCGCACTTTGCGGACTTTAGTTTGGTGCCTGATGGTTGGGGTGGGTATGTTTATCCGTGGATCGTTGCTATGGCTTCTGCTTATCCTTTTCTGGAGGAGATCAAGTTGAAGAGAATGGTGGTTACGGATGAGAGTTTGGAGCTCATTTCCAAGTCTTTTAAGAATTTTAAGGTTCTTGTGTTAATGACATGCGAGGGGTTCAGTACGGATGGGCTTGCGGCCATTGCTGCCAATTGCAGGTTTGTGGAATTTTGGTTATGGTTTTCGGACTTTTTGTAAGTTTTTTTTTTCGTTAAATTTCGTTCGTGAAGCGAAGTTAACACTGTGAACGAGGAAGAACACGAAGTTTTGAGGCAGTTTAATCCTTTGATTTTTGGCTTTATATTGTTGTCTTTGTATTTCTGGTTTACTCTTGTGGTATTCTCCATTTTGTACAGAATTTTACTTGTCGCTCAGGAAAGTGCTTTTTTTCATAATGTTATGTTGGGTGGGATGAACAACTACCGTTGAGCTGAGCTCAGGCTAAGCTCACTGGGAACGACGGGTTCTTCTCCATCCTTTTTACCAAATTGTCAGTCTATTTGGCTTTGTACACAGTGATGGTTAACGATGTTCTAAAGCTGATCTACTTTGCTTTTGGCTTCATTGAACATAAACTCTGCTTTGGACTTTAGATTTACATTTTCTTGCAGATTTGAAACCAATTGATAGTCTAGATGGTTTCGTTGTGCTGGAGCCTTGAATTGGGCTGCATTGTCTCTGGTAGTTTTGTTGAATCTTTGAGCTTAAATTTGTAGATTTTGAAAATCAGGAATACATCTATTATTGTTGCTTAGAGACTGCTGTCTGTGTAGTGAAAGATTTTGATAATGGGTAATATTTGGACTGGGAAGATCTTTATTGCCTCTTGCATAGTTGTTGGATTAGGTTTGTGGGTTTCTTTAAGCTTTTGAGATATCTGTTCTTTGTTCTTACACTGTTCGTTGTTGGCCGATCCAGGAATTTGGAAGTATTGGACTTACGAGAGAGTGATGTGGAAGATCTAAATGGGCACTGGCTAAGCCATTTTCCTGAAACCTATACCTCACTGATATCCCTCAATTTTGCTTGTTTGGGGTCAGAGGTGAGTATTTCTGCATTGGAGCGTCTCGTGGATAGGTGTCCAAACTTACAGACACTGCGCCTCAATCGTCCAGTTCCCCTTGATCGGCATGCCAGTCTACTTCGTCGTGCACCTCAGCTGGTTGAGTTTGGCGCTGGATGCTACACAGCTGACTTGAGATCGGAAGTTTTTTCGAACTTAACTGGTGCATTTACAAGCTGTACTGAATTGAAGAGTCTATCGGGATTTTGGGATGTTGTCCCTGCATACCTTCCTTCCGTTTATCCAACTTGCTCTAGGCTCACATCCTTGAACTTGAGCTACGCTATAATTCAATGTGACGATCTTACCAAGCTTATCACTCAGTGTCATAATTTGCAGAAGCTTTGGGTATGTCCTTGTTTTTGTGTCCTTTCAATAATGCATTTCTCTTCAGCTTAACGCCCAATCTTTATCATGGTCTTAGCTCAAGATGCATTGTAACTGCAGGTGCTGGATTACATTGAAGATTCTGGCCTTGAGGCCCTTGCAGGTATCTGCAAGGATCTTCGAGAATTAAGAGTGTTTCCATCCGAACCATATGGGCCGGAACCGAATGTGTCTTTGACAGAACAGGGTCTTGTCTCTGTTTCTGAAGGGTGTCCAAAGCTCCAATCTGTTCTGTACTTCTGTCGTCAAATGACAAATGCTGCCTTAGTGACCATTGCCAGGAATCGTCCGAACATGACCCGTTTTCGTCTATGTATTATGGAGCCACGAACTCCCGATTATGTCACGAATCAGTCGCTTGATGTAGGCTTTGGTGCCATTGTTGAGTATTGCAAAGATCTCCAGCGTTTTTCCCTTTCTGGCCTTCTGACAGATCGATGTTTCGAGTATATAGGAACTTACGGTAAGAAGCTAGAGATGCTGTCTGTGGCATTTGCTGGTAATAGTGACTTAGGACTTCATCATGTGTTGTCTGGATGTGATAGTCTTCGCAAGCTGGAGATTAGGGACTGTCCTTTTGGTGATAAAGCTCTTTTGGCCAATGCTGCAAAGCTCGAGACAATGCGATCCCTTTGGATGTCTTCTTGCTCTGTGAGTTTTGGAGCATGCAAATTGTTAGCTCAGAAGTTTCCCCAACTAAATGTCGAAGTTATAGACGAGAGGGGTCCCCCAAATACAAGGCCTGAAAGTTGCCCTGTGGAGAGGCTTTACATATACCGGAGTGTTGCCGGGCGTCGGTCCGATATGCCTGGTTTCGTATGGACAATCGACGGAGATGCTCCTCTAAGGCTTACTTGATTCAACTCTCAGCAATCCGCCGGAATCAAAGCCTAGAAAGTGCAAGCTCACATAATGGGAATGGAGATGGTATGGTAGGTTCATTCCCTTTATGCTATTTACTACTCCTAATGTAGTTCTCCCGTCAATAACATAATTTGCAGCTCTAATTTTAATGGAGTGAAGGTACATTTTACAGAGGCAGAGGAACTCCATAGCCATTCATTTTATACATTGGCTGAGCTGTGGGGGGGATGGATAGACAGACAAGCATATTTAGTGATCAATAAAGATTGCAAAGGTCTCTTCTTTCTTTTCTTCATTCTACTGTACCCAAACAGATTTATGGTCAATTTGCAGCCACCTTGTATTATGGGCAGAATCTTTTGTTTTGTATGTTCATTAGACATTCATTTCAGATTTCAACTGAACTTAGTTCTTATCCTAAATCCTTTCTGATTGCTCATTGTCTTGCTTGTTCATTACACTGTTAGATTAGATTAGATTAGATGAGAAGGAAATATAGGCAAGCCAAGTGAGGTGAAACTCAGGTGACTGATTGACTGACTGACTGACTTAAGATTTTGTATTGGTAAATCCTTCCATTTAGAGATGATTATGTATGGAGAAAGCAAATAGCGCATAAAGAATGAGTTCTGTTAAGACTTTGGAATGTGTTTCAAAATGATGAGGAGGGAGAAAGGGAATCCTTTTTTACTGTGGAGAGAGAGAGAGAGAGAGAGAGAGAAAAAAAAAGAGAGGCTTTCTCGACTGTCGAGCTGCACAGTATAGATTGAAAGAAAGCTCTTTTTTCATATCTTTATGTTGTGGGTTTTGTATATTTAGGAGGCAGAACCAAAACCCACCTGAGGGAATGACCAAAACATAAAACAATCGGAGTGTTGTACTTGAAAGACTCTGTTTCTTGTTAAGACCTTATTAACTGGCCTCACCCTCAGAAACAGAGCCTGCAAACCAGAAGAACAAGAGAGAGAGAGAGAGAGAGAGAGAGAGTGTGTGTGAAAGTAACTGAACAGAGGCAGGGCAGAGCAGAGCAGAAGGGCAGATTTTGAAAGGAAAAGGAACAGAGAAAGGAAAAAGGGAAAAGGGTAAAGGGAAAAGGGAAAAGCAGGTCAAAGAAACGAATCTGTTTCTGTGAAAAAGTGCTTTTTGTGGTTTGTCAATTTGCAGACAGATTTATTGGTTGATGATGCCCACACGTTGCACTTCTTCCTCCTCCATTCTTCCCCTTTTGCTCATTATTCCTTTCTAAATGATTATATTAGTGTTTCTCTAAAAGATGCGTATGGATATGCATTAATATTATTGTTTATTAGGTTATTAAGCTATAAGTTTAAGTATCCCTTTTTTCTTTTAGTTTGGTTTAGTTATGTTCATCTCAACTTTTATATTTTGAACTCAACTTTGTATTTCTTCAAAAAGTTTTGGGTATCATTTTTTACTTTTCATTTTGTTTCAACTTTTTGTTGTAATAAATAATGTAGCAACCTTTCGATTTGATGAACGAGTGATGATTTTATATGATTTCACATGAACAAGAGAAGTGATGACCCCAAGTGGTAGCCATCAAGCCACGCAAGGGCTTAGACGAGTGCCATGATGCGACCAAGGAGGATGGTGCATCATCTAACACTATATAGAGTGGACGAGGACATTGAAGAGAAGTCAAGGCATAAACAAGGGCAATAAAAGATAGGCTTGTTGAAGTGCCAGGTAGGGTCCTGGGCCTTGACCTTGAAAGTCGAGGTTTCGAAAAGAATTTGGGCATGCGGTTCTAGAGTTAAGTTCGTCCATATAAAATATGAATGCTTGCCAAATTTGGTGTCAATCAGATGCAGGACGGACGCTCCATGATACCGTATGACCGTTCGCCAAAATCACGTCTACTTCACAGGAATTGGAAATGCCTTAAAATGTATTGAAGGTGGAGGCATAATGTCAACTCTCCACCATCCCTGGGCCTTATGGTCTACGCGAGCTACCTTGTAGCACATGTGTGTGTCACAGTGAGGGCGAGCGTGCCGAGACGAGTGTCTCTAGCGACTTTCTTTGAAATGAGTTTTTAAAGACAATACCGGGTGGCATGGGTGTGTCAGTATTGTGCCCTAGCTTGCGTGTTGGAGGTTGAATTATACATTTGCGATCCGATCAGTATCCGTAAATGACATGACATGGGCATAGGAGGGCCAATGCCCCGATAGAACCCAGATGGATGGATGTTCGGGATGTCTCGATGAGATGAGCGACACGTGGGACCGTTCTCGATGGCACGATTGAATGAGTTGTGATTGGTCAACAACACCTCAACTTGAGATGACATCAAGACATATGGGTCATGTCGATTGGGAACCAAGATGACGAGATGAGATGCGATGTTGCACTAAGAGACTTTGACCCCGAGTAGAGGCAAGGTCGAGTCAAATGACTTGGCCTAGTGTAGAGTTAAGTCGGTTGTGTCACAAACGATTGAACATGCACGGAAGGCGTGTGTGGTCGAACAAGCTTAGATTCCGCACAAACGATGTTTGGTTGGCGAAAACAAACCTCGTCTAAGATCCGATGAAGCCACAAAGTTAGTGCAAAAAATATATATGGGGCTTAATTCCCCTTAAGGATGGTCATGAGCATATCAAGATCACAACGTCACAAGGTTGAAAAAGTACGACTGTGACACTCAGCGTTCTCATTGGCACCCATTCCCCTCTTCAATCGATATGGGATCTCACAATCCACCTCCTTCGAGGCCTAGCGTCCTCGCTGGCATTCGTTCCTCACTCCAACCGATATGGGATTTCACAATCCACCCTCCTCACTGGAATTCGTTCCCCTCTCCAATCGTTTCTATTGTATCGTTCATACATCTAACAGAGTAAAATTATTAGCTAACCCTTCCAAACTTTCTCAAATGACAACTTATTCAAGCGCATACGTCGTGCCGAACTTTTACGGAAAATTTTCCTTTGGGAAAGTGGTCAATCCCTTGAACAACATGCCAAAGTCAACAAATTTAAAATTCCCATCACCCAATCAAGAATGTTACCAAGAAATTTCTTCTAATGAGTGGGAAAAAAAAAAAAAAAAAAGAAAGACCAAGCTCTTCCTACAACTTACAAATTGTTTGGTTTCCCACCGTATTACATTTCAACTTCACTAATTAAATAGTTTAACACAATATATATTGCTATTAATTCTTATATTTTCATTATTATAAATTTTCTTCTTAAATTATTAATTTTTCTACCTAATCGGTATTTAAATTATTAATTTTTGTATCTAATACACCATTTCTTTATTGGATATAATAATTGAATCAATTCAAATAAATTAAACAACCAATTCATTATTTCTTTCATAATATGGCTTCATTCCATGTAGCAATTACCTTTTAGCTTCCTATCAAATAATTTCTTAAATAATTTTATTGTATTTAGCATTATATAATAAAATTTAATAATTTTACTTACTTCTCATCTTTATTATATTTTTGAGTTGTGGTTCTAATCGTCGATCTTAGAAGGGTAATTGATACCTTATTCACCGGATTATATCTGGACTGACTACCTAATACGGTCTTAAAATCATATTTTTATACAATTTAAGATAATCAAATTGCTAATGGCACCCAATTGCTATACAAAAAAACAAAGGAAGGATCAAAGATAATCAAAGACTTGGACTTTTCCAAAGTCCACCATTGTGGTGAAGGGGGGCCCTCCTTTTAGGTCAGCTAATGGCATTATCAGAATTGTTAGTTCTTTATTAATGAGGGGAAAGGATTGAAGAGGCTCAGCTTCTGGTGTTGTTGGGAAGGAAGGTTCTTCCTGCTCTGTAAATTTGATGGGGAAGCTTTGTTGCTCTGCTGATGATGATGATGGATTGGATCTTATGGGAATTCTGATGGTTCTTGTTCTAGCTCTTACCCTCATGGTCGTCTGCCAGCCTCCACCGCGCCGAGCTTATATCGTGCATCGTTGGCCTTGAGATTCAAGGCCGATCGTCTCGAAGCTTCCGAGCTCGTTACTTGTATGCTATATAAATCTTTCTTTCTTGATTGCAATTTGTTGGGTAGTCTCAATTTTCTTCAGAAACCAATTCTTAGATGTTGGATTGTTTCATTCTGAACATATCCATTCCAATTCTAATAAAATCCTCATCATGCTCTGAATTCTGTGATACTGTAGTGTTGTTGCCTAACAGCTTAGACGCTGACTTTTTTCATCCATAATATGCCCATTTCAACTCGAGTACTTGATGACACAAAGTCATCCATGTTCTGTATATACGTGTATATCTATTTATATATGTAAGAAAGAAGAGTGCTTGTCAATCGAGTGATGTGGGATCTGTGAAGAGAGGAGCGAAACATTTCTTATAAGGTTATAAAAACTTCTCCCTAATAGACGCGTTTTAAATCGTAAGGCCGAAGGCCGACGCAATACGTAAAGAGTCAAAGCAGACAATATCTACTATGGGTGAGCTTGAGCTATTACAATTAGTATCAGAGCTAGACACCGGGCGGCGTACCACCAAAGATGTTGGCCCCTAAGGGGGAGATTGTGAGATCCCACGTCAGTTGAACAGGGGAACAAAACATTTTCTTGTAAGAGTGTGGAAACCTCTCTCTAGCAGACACGTTTTAAAACCATGAGGCTGATGGTGATATATAACAGGCCAAAATAGACAATATCTACTCGCGGGTGTTACATTGACCATTTTAAATTCAACTAAAAGCTAAGAAACTTGCATCCAAGCACTTACAAAGGGACGGCAATACAATAGTGTAATGCATATGGATCATTTAGATTAGATTATAAATGTAATTCATTACATCCTAAAGCAGACAAAAGCTTTTTCCACCAAGTCCAGCCAAAACAACCAAAGGCCTCATCATTGGTTCATTGAGGCTCCAATAGTTTTCAAAAGATGCTCAATTCGGTACTTCATAACTGGCTGACCTTTTTGCGTCCTTTTGAGCATTTTTTCTCTTGTGGTGTTTCGTCTAGCTTTAGCCCTTTCTTGTTCCTCCTTTTTTGCAGCGATAATAGCTTCTTTCTCCATTCTTGCTTTCTCTTTCTCTTCATGCTTTCTCTCATACAGTTCCTGGAGACTAGGTATGCCTTTATTCCTTTCTTTCCCACGTCTACCGTTCGTCTGATTCTCCAATTTCGTTCCATTTTCACCCTTTAAGAACCAGCAAGAAAGCGAGTCGGTTAATAGTTCAAGCAGCACATTCTATACACACAAGATTCTTATCATAACAGGAAGGGAATGAAACAGATGCCGGTTGGGTTCGATGTCTCTCCAAACCCCAATCAACAAATAGTGATAGAAAGCGGTATTCATAGGTTGGGTTGGACGGGATAGAGAATATCTTTTAGATCCAACGCAACGATTCGAGATTAGTAAGTCGCACTATATTCAAACTACGAGAGATATCTCAAGTCTCCTGATAAACTTAAGTCAAGAGGCAACCAAAAAGAATAAACTAAATGAAGCAGGTGCATTAAATAAATCAATAAATAATAGATTTAAAAAAATAGAATTTCAAATTGTGAAAAATATTAACAAAATCATTTTAAATAATGAATAAAGGTAAAGATATTTTAGAAAAATAAAAAATAAAAGGGCTGAAGGAGAAAAATTAAATGCAACAAGCAATAGCTGCATGTTCTTAAACGCTAGCGTGGCAGTTGGAATTTCAATAATTATTGTGCTTCTCTTCCGACCTGCCTTCTTCTTCCCCCTTCTTATTTTTCTCTGCCCATAAGGTGAGACAACCTTTAATGTTTCTGTGGGCTACCAAGGATTTATTGTGACTGGAAAAAGTCCATTAAGGCAGCCATCAACATGGTACTCTCCTTGCCTTTTGGCGATGGTGCACCATGGCTTCATGTTCACTTCAAGAACCTCGCCATTAGGTGGTAAGGGCCGTTAAGGAAAAAATTGTTCAACCACCACCACCACAATGTGACTGTTTTTCATCGGATGTAGACCAAAAATCTGGATGTAACAACCCAGGCCCACCGCTAGCAAATATTGTCCTCTTTGGGCTTTCCCTTTCGGGCTTCCTCTCAAGGCTTTAAAACGCGTTTGCTAGGGGAAGGTTTCTACACTCTTATAAATGGTGGTTTGTTCTCCTCCCCAACCAATGTGGGACATCAGACTGGATGACCCCTAAATAACTATTAGTCACATTATAGCGGCCTCCTCGAATATTTGCTCCAGTTAGTGAGCACTCTAATAACTTCAAGTGCTGCCTCCCCGAGTATTTTTAAAAGTTGTTGAAGAACAAGTGTATTTTAAATCAATAATAAACTTCGGTTGATTGGATTCGACTAAACTAAGTTGAAGTAAACCCATAAACCAGTCCAACCTATACGTTTAATTACCGAACTCAACTCAAACATAATATAACTCGACTAAAAAACTGTAAGGGTAGGGTTCATTGAGTTTTCTGAATGCCTAAAGTGACAGGCACTTCAATAAACAAAAGGAATCAAAGCTCCACTCTCTCTCTCTCGATAATAAGAAGCGAATGAAATGGATGGGCGTTGGGTTCGATGTCTACTCAAATCACAATAAACAAATAGTGACAGAGGCACCTAGAATAACTTCAACAAACAAAAAGAAACAAAGTTCCTCTCTGTCTCTTTGAATAACAAGAATGAAATGAAATAGATACCCATTGGGTTGATTGCTTATCCAAATCACAACCAACAAATAGTGACCGAAAATAACTTCAATAACCAAAATGAAACAAAGCTCTCGTCTCTCTCTCTTTGTAGGAAAACTTGCAACAGATCATCTTATCTTATGCAATAGTTTGCAATACCATTTTCTCATTCAACATAACTAAAGGCATCTCAAGAGTCTCAAAACTCACCAAGCATTGAAGGCAAATGAACATAATTGAACTTTTACGCGATATTAGATACTCATAAAACAGGTCATACCTCGACAAGTCCAACAGTAGAGCTAGAGGGCCTCTCATTGTGGTGATTCTGATGCTTTACTAACTTCTTATACTTGCTGACATGTTTAGCATTCTTATAGAACTCTCTTTGCTTTTCTGAACATAAATACATACACGAGAATCAATCACTACCATAAACAAAGACCATCCAATATCCAATCTCCTAAAGCAAACCATTAAACCAGTTTTTGCAATGTAATTCCCCAATTCGAAACACGAAATCAAACACCGGAGAATACGAATTTCTCTCTACAAATTCCATTCTCCAACAAAAACAGTGGTTTTGCAACAACATTTCGAGGTCCATAACAGCTAAACAAAAATTCACAACCTAGATTTCACAGATCTATCAACAAGTGAGCAGCAAACTTAAGGCGATGATAAAAAATCAAAAAGAAGTAAACGCAACCCAGATTGAGCAGTATCATACTTATTAAAGCTGGGTTATAGTAGTCGGTAGTTGATTTCACATTGGCAAACGCCTCAAGCGAAAGCCCCTTCCCTCCCAACCGTTTCATGTTCTTGTGTTTCTTGTTCTTCATGAATGCCGATTTTGGGCGATTCTGAACTTCATCTTCCCCAGTGCGCTTCTTCATTGTCGTAAAAAGCACAAAATTTACAGATTGAATGAAATTGAAAGCAATTAGGGCAAAACGGAGAAGGAAAGCGAAACAGATGCGAAGACGAGAAAATAAATTATTTTTTAATATCCAATAAAAATGCAAAAACGTTTCAAATTATTATTTACGTCATTATTGGATTAGGAATTTTTCTCTATAGATTAAAAAAATATTAATTTCATGAAATAATTTTTATTGAAATAGAGAAAATATAGAGTAAATTCAATCATATTTTATAAACAAAAATATTAATAACTTAAATTTTAATATTACAACGACAAATATTTATTTATTAAGTAACTAAATAAATATATATAAGAACTAAAAATATAATCTCAATCTCCGACCCTCTCTAGCTAAAGAAATCTTTTTGCTTGTGAATTTCTTTCTTTTTAAAACTATAAAAAAAAAATTATTTTTATATTTTAGGATCCGACAAAAATTCAAATAACATCTTAGAAAAAATTAAAATAATGATTGAAAATTTAAAATTAAAAAAAAAAAAAAAAAAAAAAAAAAAAACTTATACTACCATTTAAATTTAAGAGATCTCTGTAACAAGAGCATTCGAAGCTTCCTATACTACTCGAAGGGTCAGTTTCGGGGTGGAACTCTCCTCACCCTCTACATTTTGCTGAGCTGCATGTGGTGCAGCCAGGTTGGGTAGGGAAGATGATGCCTCATCTGGGTTGTCGTAATAATTATTAATCCACGTCCCCCTCGATGAAAACTCACTGGATAGGTCGGATAGTGATGGCAGAGGAAGCCCCTGCCCCGTTTCGACACTCAAGACTAACGGGAATAAGGGAGTCAAAACCAACCGCGTATCAAACAAAATTTTAATAGATTAGACATGTGTCATATCACCATGCCGTCCAAGGCATGTTCCAAAGCCATCTTATTTATTAAACCACAACCACTAAAATTGAAGAGAAAAATTAATTTTAGGAACAAAGAATCAATGGGTTGGTGAGAAAATAATTTAATAATGATTTGCAACAAAAATTAAAAATATAATTATAAAATCAAATAAAAATAAAATAAATATATGTACCTGTATCGTAAGCAAAAATACATATGTTAAAATTAACAATAAACTCGAATTGGTTCGGTTCAACTCAATTTAGTTTCAGGGAACACGTGAACCAACCAAATTATAAATTTGTCATTTATTTAAACCTAACTCAATCCAATCCAAGTTGGATTGGGTTAATCGAACTGCTTTGAACACGTACTACTAATTAAATATATATTGATATGTAACCATTTAATGTGTCCATAGTACACAAAACATGGTCCACAATAATGATACATTTTTTTACGTGGCTATATATGAATAGCCATATCATGTAAAATAATGTAATAAATTGAGATTTTAAAAAATTATAATAAATGCAAAATAATTCCAAACTAGAAAATATCTCTTTCATTCACGAAAAATATTAAATGCCTTGTATACGACATTTTACCCAGCTGGTCGAAAAGACTCTCGTAATCTATTAAACAAATAATAGAGAGAAATTGCTCAAATATTAAAAAAAAAATATTTAAATTCTTAATTTCTTTTATTTTATATCTAATAAATTCATAAAATTTAATATTTAATAGGTTTCTAAATCTGTCTAATATGGAAATATTAAATTAAAATTTCATAAATTTATTATATGGTATTAAAAATTAAATAATAAATTAAAAAGGGTCTGAGTACACTAAATTTGTAAATAAATAATAATAAATAGTTCCAACTGCTTGGCATTTATTTCTGTTTGTGAGGAATTAAATTTTTGCCCCAACTCCCTGATTTTCTAACCAAACACACTTCCCTCCCGCTTTGAATTCCTTTTTGTTCACTCCAAATGCTCTGTTTCGGCCTGAGAAGCTCTCGTTTCTTCTTGCTGAAAGAATGCAGCTGAAGCCAGCAGCTACGGCCATGGATGGGGATGGGGATGGCGTGAGAAGCCATGTGAAAGTTATCGAGAGCGCTAGAAGAAGACTGCGATGGCCCTTTGATGGGGTAGTGAGGCTTTTGGGTCTGGCTTTTACTTTAGTTGCTGCTGTTGTTGTGGGTGTTGATAATGAGTCCAAGATTCTCTCTGTTACTCTCACCAAGAGCTTGCCTCCTATCCATTTTTATGCTTCGGCTAAGTGGCAGTACATGTCTGCTTTTAAGTGAGTTTTCGTTGTTTCGCTCTTGTTTGTGGTGTTTTGAGATGCCTTCTTGGTGTTTGATGAAATGCCTCTATGAAAATTTTTAGTGTTTAAAATCGAGTTATACTTACTTTGTTCTGATCCCGGTTGAGCCTTGTGATTTTCTTTTACCCTCTACGACATAGTGGGTTCTTGTTGCGTTGTTTGGTTTGTAGTTTTAAGTCGTAACATTCTTCTAAGATTGATACTTACCTACTTGTCTCGTGGGTGGAGAACTCACGATGACCATGGTTGTGACATTATATATTAAGAGTATGTTTGGAATGACTTTTTAAGTATTCAAAATATATACTTTTTCGTGTTGAAAGAGGTTTTCAAGATTTGAAAACTCATTTCAAACATACTTTAACCGCCTCAACCGTAATATTATCTTTTTTGGATTTTCCTTCCAAGTGAGAGAGAGATTTTTACATCCTTATCAAGAATGTTTTGTTCTCCTCCCCCAATTGATGTGGGATCTAACACATACTCTATGTGATATAGCTTTTTCATACCTTGAAACCATTTTCTTTTCACTTTCGATTTGTTTTTGGTCAAGCGTTCATTATTTCCCTCATCATGCCCTCTTCAAATCTTTTTGTTTTTCTATCTTTTTTTGTGGTTGAACCTCTAATTTTCTTTCGCTTAGGTACTTTGTGGTGTCGAACTGCATAGCATGTGCTTATGCTGCAGTATCCTTGGTGTACTCGGTTAAGACTCGAGGTCAAAAAGACGATCCAATGAGGTCGTTGTTGCTCATATCCTTTGACCTGATTATGGTGGGGCTATTGTTCTCTGCCGATGGTGCTGCTGCAGCCATTGGAATCATCGGTCGAGATGGGAACTCGCATATGCATTGGATAAAAGTCTGTGGTTTCTTTGAAGGTTACTGTCACCACTTCACAGCTGCACTTGTCATCTCCATTGCTGGTTCTGTCATGTTTCTTTGTTTGGTTGTGCTTTCTGTTCTGAATCTTCACAAGAAATGAAATTAGGAGACTGAATGTTTTAGTTTGTTGGTTGGGAGTTACTAGATTTGGCTTCAACCTAGAGTTAGTATGGATTGAAGTAAATATGCTCCTTCCGACTCGTTTGCGCATTTCATCAACTCGTGCAATGCTTATGATAACATATTAGAAATCATAATGAGATTTTGTTACGTGAGATTTTTGTTGAAATTTTGTGTTCAATATAAATAAATAAACAATAGATACACGTCTATATACCATTAACTCGAGCACAAACGAGAACAAACCTAGTATTAAATACTACGAAGACGGTTTTTCTTTGTGTGGAAGAACCATTCTTTTTGGTTAGGTTTTAGATGATACTAATAAAGGGTAAGACAAGTATAAAAGTATCATATACTTCAAATAGTCATTAGATCTAATCCGAATTCTCTTTTTATCAGAATCTTAATTCGCATTCGACTAGAGTTTTGTGTTCAGTTGTATGAACGCACTACAAGGAATATGATTCTCATTCAAACCTTATAACCATTAATAGCAACCAATTACACATGGAAATAATAGGTATCGAGAGTTTATTTACTTGGGAGAATACAAAATAGGGTGAAGAACATCTATTCCAAGTTAATTAGACGTTGCTAGTTCAAAAGGGATGGAAACTCTCTTTCGTTCTATTACCTAATCAAAATGATAACGAACTTCCACTCCTCACATACCCCCCTCATATACAAGGCATGTATGCAACTAATTATTGGTAGCACATTGTCCTACTTTACCCTTACCTACCATAAATTCTGACAGCCAGAGCCCCAACAAAATTATTTAATATCAAACTAAATCATGGCATGGTTGCTAGAATTTAACTTTGATTGTATAGTGTTCGAGCAGTTCACCATCCATCTCCTCAACTATATCCTCTTTAATGGAAATCATCATTCATTTATCTATCTCTTGTTATACTTGAAATCCAAGTATTCAAACAAGGATTTGTTGAGATTCATGTTATATTCACATCTGTAAAATGCATCTAATATGATATATATTTTTCAAGATGAATGCTAAATGTTACAATGAAAAAGAAAAGAAAAAAAAAATCTGAGACTCTTCCTATAGAAGATCGCACTACTTGACTTCATGTGACTGAATTCATAGGTATAAACCAATCATAGTTGACTTCCTAAATGGATCAATGACTCCAATAATCAAACGTTCAACATAACCTAGTTGTTGAGATTAAGAGAGCCTCATACTTCTTTACCTTCAGTTTTCATTGACGTCTCCGGTAGAAATCCTCCTAGTATTGAATGAATTGCACTGACTGCACTTGTGTCCCAAAATGTGAAAACGAACTTTGCTCGTATGGCTGCAGTCGTTGCAAAGAATTGATACCTGTTAAGCCAAGTACACAGTTAAGTTAGAAGATTTCATTCTTGCGGTAATCTAAACATGTATACAAGCAACTACCTCGTGGCTGTACTCCTCCGGCATCGGTGTGCAGTCAATCTAGATAAGATAGAAACAATTTTCAAATTTAAGATAATATCGCAAAAGATCTATGGTAAAGAAAACATAATTAAGATAACCAAAAATCTATGGAATTTCGACACCAGAATATGGCAGAAGAAACATGTCAGAATTTGCAAATAGATAGAAATACCACTTGGAATACCAAAAAGTAAGCATCCAATAAGATCTATTTTACCATCCAATAACAACTTGATAACAGGTAATGGGTAAATGGGAAATGAGGGAAAAATAAAAATAAGAGAAAATTTTATTCAAGTGGACGAACATGATTTAAGGTCGTATAAGATCAAGTCAAGTACTTGTCTGTAACAGAATATATATAGCTCTCACGGACATCTTCCTCTTTCATTTTTAATTATATATGTTAATGCCTCTATATCCCTCTAAACTCAACTTTAAGGCATAACTAAAGCCCTGAATCCACACTCATTTCTTAAATCTCTTTCTTCATGCAATCACTCGGTTAGAATTCTATTGAGATATTGAGTCTGCAACCATCAACTTTCAAAGAATCAGCCCAATACATGTAATCATACATCAAGACAAAGAAAGAAACGAAAAGATCGGTCAGGAGGTTGAAGAGTGGGTACAATGTTCAATGATAAGATATATATTCTAATTTCTAAGGTTGCTAAAATTTACGTGAAGCCACCTGTTCTACCATATTCACTAACTGGGGAAACTGCTCTATGGATAAAAAAGACAGTAATCTAATTGCCTTCTACATGCCACTTTTATCACGCCTAAACTAAGATGAAACACACCTCCATTTTCAGCAATGCCCAGCTTGCAGACATGTCCATAACTGTCTTCGAGCAAATAGGACAACGGTATCTGAGAGACAGATACAACTTCATTATTACAAGAGAACTGGAAATCTTAATGTAATTCAAAACAGGAAACTTAGAACCAGTTTGGTTTGAGAATAAAAGGCAATGGATATAATAGAAAATAGAGTTGTATGTAGCATATTCAAAGTTTTTAGAAACATGTTTAATAGTAGATTCAGAAACTGGATTTTGAATTAGGAGTTTGGATTACTGATTCTGTGATTCCATCTCTCTAAAGCACTCCAAATGTATTGTGTGACCACAAGGCATAACAGTTGTGTCTTTTATTGAGTCAAAAAGAAACTGCAAGCATCAATAAAATTGTTAGAAGAGAACAGTTTAGATTATACTTCCCTGAGAAAAGATGCATTCTAAAAGGACAAACCTCATAACAGATGGGGCAAAAACTTTTCATGGAGTTCTCAACACACATGTGGTTATCACGCAGAGGAGTGGAATAGCAAGATCCTGTATTTATAAAAAAAAAAGTTAATTCATCTGAACGGTTTATTCGCTCAATCGCTCACATTTTACTAATTGTTTCAGTCTCATATGGCCTCAATGTGTGTGCCTTTATTACATAGTATCAAAGACTTTACAGACAAACCAGAGAAATCCTTTTGCTACATTTACCTCAAACAGTAAATGAATAACACAATGTGTATTTCTAACTAACCATCAGGAGAATTGAATGACATACCACATTTTTCACAGTGAAAGAAATTTTCACGACCACCAACCCTGAAAATCATATAACAAAGAACACATTTGTTGAGAAACTTAGCACAGAAAGCTGAGATTACATTAGAACTAGAACGGGAAATATGCACACGAACCTACAGATACCACACGCATCACAATGAAACTGCTTTTTCCTGGTCTGCATTCATAGCAGAATCTATTAGCATCTAGGATAAGAAAACCATTCGGTTCGACAGTTTAAAACTGAAAATTAGTTCTTAAAGAAAACAAAACAGAACAAAGTAAGAAAGAAACAGATTGATGGAAACTTCTCCTACATCATCATCGTAGAATTTGCAGATGCCGCAGAAGTATTCTCCCATATTAACATTGCACTTGCAACAAGACTTAGCAACCTATAATAAACCAAATATAAACGCTTAGCAGAGCAAAAACAAGAATATCTAAACGCAATGAATGGAAATTATCCCAAGAACAACAAAAAAAATGTCCCCCAAACCTCTTGCTCTGTGTTGCAAATCAAGCAAACCACCTAAAGCAACAATTCCAACAAAATTAATCAATTCACATCACGATATGCTCTAAAAGATGTCATATTCACAAAAAAAAAAAAAAAAAAAAAAAAAAAAACAATAGAACAGCGTACAAACAGACTTGTCTAACGTCCTGCCGAACGAGTTCGTGACGGTCCTTAGGATTGCTCAGCGAAGTCTAAAATCAACGAAAATTTCAGAAAATTCAGAAAACTACTAGAGAAAATTACAGAAAGTTCGAGTTTAACAGCATATGCAAAATCCTTTCCAATACATCTCTCACAAACAAACGCACGCAACACAAGGGCATAGAAAGAAGAGAGACATACCATGGCCTCGTTGTGGCAATGGCGACAGGTGAAGATTCGGTCGCAGCATGGGGCTCGGATTCTGCAACGCCTCCTATAATGCTCGCATCTAATTGAAATCGAAAACAAGTTACTAATAACAAAAGCGAGAACAAAGAAGAAGAAGAACAACAAATGATACAGCAATCGATACCCGTGCTGAAATTTTCCGAAATCCTCTCTCCCGGCAGATTGGGGCACAGGGGAGTCCTCTTGTTCCATTGGAGACCGTCTCCCTGTTCGAGCTCTTCGGCTTCGTTTGAGAATAATTGCAAAACTAAAAATTGTTTTATTATGATTTTCTTTTTCTTCTTTCTTTTTTAATTTTTAAAATTCTCACGGACTAAATAAAATATTGTTTTTTACTCCAATTTTATTTTAATTATTAAGTTTTAGAAAGGGAAAATAAATAAATAAATAAAGTAAAACCCACCTTATTATAATTCCATTTTATGTTCTTTTCAAATTTAGTATTTTTTTAATAATAAAATTTATATTATTCGAGTTTTAAAGCTTTGCGTATAAGATTAATGAATAAATTTATAAATGTTTGACATTAAAAGAGTTTGACTTTTGAATAAATGTTCGACATTAAAAGAGTTTGACTTTTGAATATTTTTCTTTTTGCTCGTGTTCACTTAAATTTTATTCTTTTTAATTTTCTATCCATAAAAAGTGAGAAAAAAATATAAATAAAAAAAAAATTTGTATTTTACTTTTTATTTCATTTTTAAATATATTTTTTAATGTTTAAAAATAATAATAAGTAAATTAATGGACATTATGGAATTTGTATTTTAATAATTTAATATAATGAAATAATTTAAAAAGACTAAATACACCCAGAGAAAAAAATATATATTCATCAAATAAATAAATTAACGAATAGAATAAATCCCAATTTTTACAGAACCAAATCCATCAAATTCACAGGAACAGCCCTAAAACAACAAGCACAGATCCAACGCCAATGGAAGCGATTCGGCTCCGATTCGCCGCCGAGGAACGGGTGCCAGTTGCTACTGGTCGCATCCGCCTTTTGATATGAACATTCATCTTCCTTTCGGGGGAGGACTCGACACTGTTATCTGCAATCTGATGAGCCGCCGTCTGAAGGACGTTTCGGCGGAGCATCCCGGTGAGAGAATTTGAATCGCCGCTACGATCGACGGCAGAAGCTGTTAGGGATTCGGAGAATAAGAGAAGAGCCAGAAGAGCTACGGAAACTAGGGATTTGAGAGCGGCCATTTGTGCGATTTGCCGATAGAGATGAGAATGGAGGAATTGAAGATAAGGTATAATGTTTAATTGTTTGGATTTTATATAGAAACAGAGAAGATTAGGAAGACGAGTGTCTGATTCAGCCGCCATTGATGACCATGGATTGCGACGGCGAACAGGTATTTGAATTTCTCCCACGCTTTTTGACGCGCTTTCAGTTTAGTCCATATGATATTATTTGGTTTTATTAACAAACGCGTAGCTTATTTTTCTTGGGAGAGGTAGGTAGGAGAAATTTCTTTCTAGCTCACTTTATATATTGTTAAATTTTGATAAAATCAACGAATAATTTGAACATTCTAAGCCTGAAACCTGAAACGAATCGAAACGCAATTCCAACAAAACAATGCCAAAAGGCGGCGTTGGGCTTCGATTCGCGGCGGATGCACGGTTATGGCCGCCGATTAGCAATGGTCGGATCCGCTTTTTAATATGAACATTCGTCTTCTCCTCCGAAGAGGACTCGCCGTAGTTCTCTGCAGTCGGCTGAGCCGCCGTCTGAAAGGACGTTCCGGCGAAGCGTCCGGGCTAGAGAATTCGAAGCCTCCCCGCCATCAGCTGTTGAACTGCTTGAGAGTGATTAAAGATGTTCATCCTAAATTCTTTATTTATTTGTGTCAATATTAATTTTTCTCATTTATTATTATTTATTTTATTTTCTTAATATCTTTATTTAAAAATGATAAAAGAATAATAAATCAATATATTTTGATAATTGAGTTCTACAAATACACTTTTTAAAAAATTAAAATTCAATATTAAGCAAAGTGGAGTAGAAAATCAGATGTAGATAGGAAAATATAATATCGTCTCCCGAGTTTATCTATGTGATAGTTAAAAAATGTTCTATCAGTCACTCTCCATTCTCCGTCTAGATGGGACTTCCCTTCCTGTTTGGTGGAGGGCCTTGGCTCATGGGTAAATTGTAAGAGTGATTGGAGCTGCTTTCGATACAATATTTATCGAGTAAATTCAAAATGTTATTTTATTATTAAAAATTGACAAAATGTAACAAAATATTAAGAAAATATAGGAAATGAATTTAATTAAATTGGTAAAATACAACTCAAATTTTTTATTAAAAAATAATAAATGAATAAACCGATGACAAATTCAGAGTAGTGAATCACCATTATTCACTTCACAAAAACAAACCAAAGACAGTACAGAGACACAGCAGAGAGCCGACCCCAAACGACGACGTTTGGCTCCAATTCGCCGACGATGGACTTGGACCTTCGGCTCGCCTAACAGCTCGTCGGGCTCGCCTTCTGATTTTTTGTTCAAAAGAGTACTGATATCCAATTCCATTCTCTGCAACTTGATGACGCTCTGCCGTCTGAAGGGTGTCCCGGCGAAACACTCTGGCAAGAGGACTGGGAGCCACGCCGTGATCGGCGGCGGAAATGGGTAGGTGTTCAGAGAGCAAGAGAAGAGCTAGAAGAGCTATGGAGATTAAAGATTTGATCGGAGCCATTTGAACTGGGAGTGGTTGATTAAGGTGAAGGATTATGGAAGCATTATTTATAATCCGAGAAATGTTAGGATTAATGAGTTTTAGTTGGCCGGATTTGACCGGCGGCGAGTAGGCTTTGAATTCTTCCGTTTTCAAATCAATTATCCCACCTGATAGTTGTGTGGGGGGGGGGGGGGAAACTATTGGGTTGATGGCCTTTATTTATTATTTTTTATTAAAATAATAATAAGAGTTGATGGCCTTTATTTATTATTTTTTATTAAAATAATAATAAGAGTTGATGGCCTTTATTTATTCCTTTTATTAAAATAATAATAATTGAGTGGATTGTATTAGATGAACACGACTCTCCACAATAATACAATATTGTCATTATCCAATATTGTCATTATCCGCTTTGAACATAAGCTCTCATGACTTTGTTTTGGGCTTCTCATCATTATCCACTTTGAACATAAGCTCTCATGATTTTGCTTTGGGTTTTCCTAAAATGTCTTTCTCCACAATGATATAATATTGTCATTGTCCACTTTGAACATAAACTCTCACGCCCGGGCTTCTCCAAAAGACATTCTTATGATGACTTTGCTTTGGGCTTCTCCAAAAGACATTCTTATGATGACTTTGCTTTGGGCTTCTCCAAAAGACATTCTCATGATGACTTTGCTTTGGGCTTCTCCAAAAGACATTCTCATGATGACTTTGCTTTGGGCTTCCCCGAAAAGCTTCGTAACAATGGAGAAAATATTCTTTGATTATAAACCCATGATCATTCCCTAAATTAGCCGATTTGAGACTTTTATCATCCAACAGATTCGGCTATTAATTTAAAAATTATCCATTCGAATAATACATTTTTGGTTAAATTATATTTTTAATCCAAGCAACTAAAAAGCCCTAAAGTTTGATTTTTTTTTTTAATTATTTATTTCACCTGCGAGTTCTCAAAAAGCAACATTTTTGCATTGAATTGACTACAAAAAATAATTGTTAAACTAAATTAATAAAGATATTATTGCCATGTAAAGGTACAATAAATTGCTAAATTCAACTAATAAAAGATACTATTATTACGTAAAGATAAAATTAATTGTTATACGGAAAAATGATTTAATTTAAATGACACTTAATTTCAAACAAATAAGAAAATAGAGGAGAATTTAAAAAAGATAATAAAATAGGATGCTAACCCACCTTAATCTCAACCCTCCAAACAAATACCCTTTTTAAGGTTCTTATGCCCATTGAAAATCAAAATTGATATTAAAAAAAACATGTGATTCTAAAAGAAAGAATAACTTTATATGCAAATAAATAAATAAACAAACCATCCACTCTAGCCATATTACAAAGAGTGGCCCCATATCTCAATTCTTAGACCAAAAGAAACATAAAAATCAAATTGAATTCATCTCAACCATAGAAACGAAATAGAATTAATTCTGGAATCATACGTACCAAATAAGTCATTTAACTCAAAATATCATACAAAATAAAAGAATTTACCCTAGAACTTGAAATGTGTATCAATTTTTACTCTAAACTTTCAATTTTATCGAAGTTGTAATTTGAACTAAAACAAGTATTATAATCGTTACCCTCTTAAAAAAATTTGCAAACTTTGCCTCCTAACATATTGCTTTCATATGCCTTCAATGAATATGAAATAAATATAACACAATATGAATGGAACTTCAAAGAAGAACGACACTAATTAATGCTCAATGCTAGAGTTACTGATTGATAGAATTATTTAATAGTCGATTATGAGTATCCATCAAACTTAAATTTGTGCAAAATAAGAAGTTACACATATATGGTATAAAGTTCAAATATCAGTTGTCCAAATATGTTTAGAATACATTTTAGGGGTCCTATTTTTTCCAATTTATTTGATTCCTCAAACAAAATCCTGTTTTATCTCCCATCCAGCTCTCCAAGCCATAAAAGAAAAAAAAAGAAAAAAAGAAAAAAATCAAACGGGTGAGATTAATTGACAGATTTCTTCCCCAATCTTAGGAATTTCATTGTTGGACCCACTAATGACTTGATTCTTTCTTAATTGGCTACAACGCCACTGAATGTTCTCTGGTTGGATTTTGTCCAAAATCCTAACCATTCTACCACTATTTTGGTTCTTTTTCCCTCTCCAAAATAAGCCAAGTATTCCTCTACTAATTATCTGAACAAATTCTTTCCATTCTCAGAAAGGCTAATGCAAATCATAAAAGAAAAAACTTTTGAACAATCAGAGATGGTAAATAGTAGAGAAACAACATAACAGAACCAGATCCGTCGTGATCAAAATCCAACATTTTACTACTAAAAAAAACTTCCAAGAACTAATTTGAGCAATATTCTTTATAATTTAAAAAGGGAAGTACCTGTATAAGGGTGTCGTGGAGATGCTCGATCGATCATCACGAAGCTTGCCTTTAGCTGAGCCGGCACAAAATCTATGCTAACGATATCGACTGCTGAAGGGAAGACTATCACAGACATAAAAAAGAAAGGAAATCAAAAGGGAATAAATATCATGGAATTTGATGCCTATCTTCATATGAAAAAGTAGAAGAATCTGCAGCCCCACATGCAGGAAAAGTTGAGCATTTTTTCCTTCAACTTTTGTAATAGCACGTGGAGCATTGCTATGTAGAATTATCTCATAGTGACATTTATGTTGGTTTTACTGATCATTACATTTCGTATTAATCTCTTCCTAATCAATATTCTTAAAAAATACCAAGACCCAACAAGTAGTCCAACTGGCTCTTTGACAAGAATATTGTATCTGATCAATGGCGCATCCTAATTTAACGAATACGATCAACGCATGTAGCGTTGTCAGGCACTTGGATACTCAGACTGAGCCAAAACATCGAAAGTATTGAAAGTATAGCCACGAGTATGTCGTACCTGGGGTCGCTTATGCTTTGATACTTGCAGACAGATTTTCCAGCTACTTTTGATCTCAAAGAGTCTGACAAGGAAGGATTAGTAACAAAAAATGAGGCTACACCATGATATGACAAATTAGGAACAAAAGTTCAGTTGCGTATTGGTTTCATATTAAGGAAAGGAGGAGAGGCACAGAGTGCAACTTTGTCAAATGCTCAGAGACCAACAGTGAAAATATAAACACAATAAAATAGGAGCTGACTTCATTAATAATGACAAACATATTACACACTACACAGCTAAACAATTGCTACATAATTCTTGACACATGAGACATCACATAACTATTCGTTATTAAGCTTGAGCCAACTTATTAGCTTTCCTTCTCCAACAGAATAGTGAATAATTTAATTAGAATTAGTATTTATTCAAAGCATGGCTTTGCACCAGCATTTTGGTCAAATCACCGCTAAGGTGGTGTGACATGATTTCATTAGTAGATCCGACCAGCTTTCCGCCGATGAACACGGCTGGTACTGGTGCATTGCATCCCAGCCTCATGAGAGCTTTCTCTATTTCCCTGCAATCAGGGTCTTGGTCAATCTCATACACCAAAGGATTGACTCCAAGTTCCCCAAATAGAATGTTAACTGCATATGATAGGCAGCACGAACTCTTGCTGAATATGACCACACTCCTCTCTGCAACCAACCTTTTAACCTTATCCATGCCTTCTTCTTAATATGATAGAGTTTTCCTTGCAGATGAAATGAAACCCAACAACAAAAGTATACTGGATATCTAAGGTTTCTTTCAAGTTTGTTTAAAACCTTATAACCTTTTTGGACCAAATTTATTCAAATTTGGTCCAAATATGGTTATATAGGCTTTAAATACTGAAGGAAAAATGTGCAAGAGAAAACTAATACCGATGCTTGCTGTATTATGAGTTTGAGCTCGCATGCAAGACTATTTATAGAGACAACATAAGGAAGATTGCTTTCTTTTTATATATATATTTATATAAAAGAACGTTCAAAAGAGTTTGTGCTTTCCTTAGATGCTCAAACTAATAAAAGCAACTTTTTAATTTTACTGTTACAAACAGGCTGGACAAGTTGACAGGTCTTTTAATTCAGTGGGCAAGACTATTTTATGATGCTGATATACGAATAATTAACCATATGATATATGTAGATTATAATTTAATCACACTTGTATTAGTAATGTAATTAAGTGGCGATATTTATCCTATCAATCTTTGTCTGACGTGTAAAAACAATGACCGTGTCTTCCACTTTGCAGAGTTTGTGGAAATGAGAATATAGCTATCAAGAAACAATAAAACAAAAGCAAGAAATTCTGTAATGCCAATCAATAAATACCAGATTCTCCAATCACCTTCTTTGAATCATTACGAAGACAGGCTTCAGTGGCTGTAGTTCTCTGTATTCTGTCCACCAACTTGTATGATTCCTTGCATGTGGAGCTTGCTAAGCTTCATTTACCTAACAGAGTTAAGTTCCACAGCCTGGTGTTATACAAATATATGAATTGGAATGATTGAACTTTCCCCCTTTATTCAATTGACAGAGTTCTCTGAAAAATAATAGCTTCATAAAATCTTCTCCAATGTAATATCTAGTATATAACCATGCTCATACTGTCAACAGAGCATATCCTGTTCTTGGTTACATGTACAGACACGCTCTATTGATATTTTAGATGAGTGTACATATATACGTATATAGCATTGAACATTAAAGCATAATGTTTTTTCCTGAGCTGAACAACACTTGGGGGTGGGGATTCAAACCTCTAACTTACTTTTTGGTCGAAAACATGTTGGCTGCACAATAAAGCATAATTCAATGCATTTATTGATTTTGTCTCCAAAATTGGTTTTGGCTCAAGATATTTAAAAGGTTCATGGCAGGCACAAAAGTTACAGCATCACCAGGTTGTCCCTGAACTAGTAAAGGATCTAAATAACTAAATATGAAATGTTATGCGCTGATCAATCAAATTAACCCCAGCCACATGTGATGCTTAAACTAGATCACTAGTATCTGAAGCTCAATTTGTAAGGCAGAAATGTCATGTGCATGTCTTTATCAACATGCCTTGCCTCATAATTAAGTATTATGATGTGTACAGACAGGTTATCAGTCTGGCAGCAGTATGAAGATCTAATGAAAAGCACAACCGTCAACAAGTACACAATTTTGCCAATGACAACTTCAGACAGTTCAATTTGCAAGAAGAGATTTTTCTTCGCAAGTGCATAATTCCTCAGTGGTGCATCTTCCTATTTTAATCAATGGTAGACTTGAAAAACAGAACTACCAGTTTTACCCACAAAAACCTCTCATGCTGCTGCCCTATCTTATTATTCACTTTTTATAACAAAATCAGTCAATGAAGACTAATCCTACGTAGACAGTGTAGTGGGCTTGTTGGAATCAATATTTAATATTTTTTTCCTTTTTCTTTGTAATGCATGAAGAGGTAAACAATATTGAGTTCAAGGAAAAGATAACCTACATTTAGATCTCAGGGTAAGTATGGCTTCATTTTATACAGTTCAGTAAGTAAACTCAAGAACTATCAGAGCCTTCTTACAACATTTTGTACGAGCCTTTTCAACATTATAAAGGCAGGGGGGAAAAAGGACAAAACGAAACAAAGAAAGAACCACCTGGTTTAGCTTTTTGTAGCATTACAACCAGATGGCCTTCGCATCTATCAGCATTTGTTTCAGATCCCCATTAACATGGAGAGAAATAACATCTTTTGCTGAGCCTATAAATTTTCCTCCTATGAACACAGCTGGAACAGAGGGGTTGCACCCTAGACCTCTAAGAGCCCAATCAATTTCTCGCCCATTTGCTTCATGGTCAAGCTCGTGAATAGCAGGGCTTGCACCAAGCTCATAAAAGAGTGTCTGGATGCTATGGCATATGTAGCATGAGCTCTTGGAAAAAATCACTACTGCTTTCTGAGATGCCAAATTTCTCAATCTATCCATTATAATTCAACCACTCTTCTTCCTTCCAAAAGATATTTAAACCCAAATATCTAAAGATAGGTGAAATGGCTGCAGTTATACTAACAAAAGCAGGAGGAAAAGAGAAAAGCCAAAGGCTTGTAGAGGAGCAAGGAACAAGAAGCTGAAAGAATGGAAGTAAGGTTGTATGTTTGCTTAGGTTTTGACATGGTGACTTTGCATAAACGAATGTATTTATAAAGGCTGGTGAAGGGCTAGTGGATTGAACTGTTTAGTCGAAACAATTTGGAAGACATAAGTAATTGGATAGAAAAGTGCAAGTTCCTTCAGATAGTTGTTTTGGATAAGGAAAATGGCCCTTATCGATGATTTGCTTGATAGTGACCCTCTTTTCACAAACAAAGTTGCATATGGCATCACTTAATCTAAAGATGTATCCTTCAATCTATGTAAAACCCCGTTATAGTTGGAATAAAGAAGATACATAACACAAAAACATTACCAGAAAGCACTTCTATTTGGCCAACTGGGGTGATGGCATCGGCCATCAAGAATATCAATAATTTCATAACTAGCCTTAATGAAATCTCGAGCACATAATATGGAAATAGAATTTGATTTATTATAAGCTAAGTGAAAACATCAATAAAATCTTTTTACAACCATCATTGATGGAAAGTCTCTCCCTTTGAAAGAAGGGTTAGATGTCGGTCCCTTCATATCAGAACAATGTCAACCCCAATTCAATTCACACTTGAAATTTGTTAGAAAGGAACAAAGCTACGAGGAAATTTGTTAGAAAGGAACAAAGCTACGAGGACATGGCATCAATTCATATTGGACATGCCTGCAACTTGAACAATGCAGTGAATTCTACGTCTGCAGCTGATGTGGAGATTAATAAGAGTTTAGCCAGTTCATTTCCATCACTGTATTCATCGGTCCCATAAACATATGGATCAGAACACCTTAGTAGGACATCAATTATCTCCACCCCCTCCAGGAAGGAAAGTAAAATGGAAAAATATAAAACTGAATGACGAAACTCGGACAGATTCTTACATATCTCCATCAAACAAACTTTTGAGGCATTGAGATGTTATTTCTAGTAAAATATGAAGATAAAATGCACGATGCTCACTGGTATATTAAAAGCAAGGGTCACCATTTCCATTGATTCTCCCTCATTAAGATTCTGCTGCAAACTTTTTCTTGTCATCAGTTGAGGATAAGGCCAGCATTTCAATTAACCCCTACACCATCCTCTCAAACCCTCTTTATTTCACCTATAGAATCTTAGATGTCAATGCATCTTCATCTTTGTTCTACATGATCTAAAATGCATGAAAATTCCAAGATGGGAATATTCTACTAGTTTGCTGCCATCATTTAAAATTGGGAATTCATAGATATCACTGTGCTCAAAGCTCATTAAATAAGTAGTAAACAGCATGATATTCAGATTTCTCTCTTAGTGGACTCTATTTTTACAGTTAGCACTCAAACAAATCTTCAACATATAGCCAATATAGTATAACATATTTTTAAATGATAATAATAATAATAATAAATAAGTATATTAAGTATCTCTACATATAGAATGAACTTTCAGTTTTGTAAACATCAATTATAGAGAGAAAGTTTGTCCATAAGAATATTATAGTTTTCCAAGTGTCACAATTTCCAAATTATCGAGGGAGACTTCGATAGAAAATTCCACCAATCAAATGTTTTGGTCATCATTATTAAATCATCGCCACTTCTAAAAGCTTTAAAAAAAAAAACTAAGGCAAATTAAATCATTTATATATTCTCAAACAATTCTAAAGTATATTCAATTTACTACATTTTCAACACTACACCGCTTCCCAAATATGAGGCTGATGTTAACTTGATTCACGAGATGATCAATAATAATATGGAGTAAATAACATCCCAGAATTCTGAGCTAAAGCTTAATTATCAGCTACAGAACCTGAGTTTTCAATCTATCATGAATTTAGTCATTTAATACATTCTCCACAAAAATCTTCTAAGTGAGTGAACAACATACATTGCTTGCCGTTCATAGTGTTGAATCCATTCAATTCTCCACAAAACCTATCTCGCATAATAATCTGGACGCGTCACGCGCAGGCTGTGCATATCCTCATCCTGATACAAGGAATAATCTAAAGCTAGATAAGTCAGCTTCCAACTGGTTATATAAATGGTGGAGGAGGGAATGTCAACGAATGAAGGAGGCGGATAGAGATGCAAAGCGTGAATCTCAAGATTAAAGAGATGTGACTAAGAAGTCACCATCAAAATCAACAAATTCAACAAATTCAACAAGTCCTCCTTGGAAACAATTAAAAACTTCAGCTCTTAAGTTCCTTAAATCCGTCAGAAACGGAAGAAAATTCATCACAACAGAGCAAATTTAAGCGGTAATTGCTTACAGTAAATTCACTTACAGATTGATAAGAAGCGGAGCCTTCTTCAAGTTGAGAGATTCCACTCCAATAATGTAAACGTATAATTGAGTGATCAAGATTCGAGAGAGCGAGTGAAACGAATAGTCTCCATTTACAAAGATGCGCGCTGTCTTTTCATGCTCCAAATTTTTCAATCGCTTTCACCGCCTTGGCATTTGTCTCAGGAGAATTCGAGTTTGATGATAAAAATGCGAGGGAAACTTCATGATCAAATTATGATGCAAGCCGCCAAAAAAAAAAAAAGGATGAAATTGATTCCACCAATATGGAATTCAAGATTTGATCAAAGTATGATGCAAGCCTGAAAACGAAAAGTTGAAAAACCCCGTTGAAAATTGATTTCATGGATATGAAATGTATGTGTCGGGTATCAAATCTTTGTTTAAGAACCGCCATAAATAATTAATATAATATTTCAAATAAATAATGTTTTAAATTTTTTATTTTAATTGTCTTAATATCTCATATTTCTTTTCTTTTCAATATAATTTCTATTAAAAAAACTTCAAACATTATAATAAATTTAATAATAATTCATAAACAAAAATATAATATAATATTTAATATAATTCGAAAGTCTGTCTCATAGCTAATGTAGGGAATGATCATGCGTTTATAATCAAATAATACTATCTTGGGATGAGGCCTTTTAGGGAAGCCCAAAGCAAAGTCACGAGAGCTTATGCTCAAAGTGGACAATATCGTACCATTGTGGAGAATCTTGTTCGTCTAACATAGTATCAGAGTCCTGCCCTAAACTTAGTCATGCCAATAGAATTCTCAAATGTCAAATAAAAGACTCCAAAAGAAAAAGAAGTCGAGGCTCCTAAAAAGCATGGTAAAAAATGACTAAGACTCCAAAAGAAAAGAAGCCGCCCCTCAATTAAGGGGCGGCCTACTTTGTTCGAGGGAAAGTGTTGAATGATGAAAGTCCCACGACTAATTTCGGGAATGATCATGCGTTTATAATTAAATAATACTATCTCTATTGGGATCAGACCTTTTAGGGAAACCTAAAGCAAAGCCACGAGAGCTTATGCTCAAAGTGGATAATATCATACCATTGTGAAGAATCGTGTTCGTCCAACAATGACGTAGCTTATTCTCTTGATAGATTAAACAGTCATCTCTCAATTAAAATTTTATTTTAAAATAATTTTAGTAAGCTTTTATCAGGCGAGATTTATTAAATATATATTTAATTTATCCATTATAAAATACCATTCCTCTTTTAACTTATTTAAA
Organism: Cucurbita moschata; assembly: GCF_002738365.1. Taxonomy (NCBI): domain Eukaryota; kingdom Viridiplantae; phylum Streptophyta; class Magnoliopsida; order Cucurbitales; family Cucurbitaceae; genus Cucurbita; species Cucurbita moschata. The sequence goes on from NW_019268534.1 coordinate 1,722,947, forward strand.
ATTTAGAACGGATTTGGGTTAAACCGACCAGAGAAACCCGGGAATTGAGCCGACAAAACAAAACCGAACTTCTGCAGCTGAGGTTGGATCATTAGCCGGTCGGTTCAAACCGAACCAATCGAGTTAAGCGGGCGGTCGAACCCAAAACAAATGGAACCGGTATTCAAGAAGCAGTGGCATTTTCGTATTATTCTTGAACTTTAGGGTCTCATTTTAAGGTAAAGAGACTACTACAGTCATGCCCTAGCGTCTCTCAGTTCCGTTTCTTCTTCCACCCGCCCATTACATTGCAGCTTCATTTTTCCGTCTATTTTGGCCCTAGCTGTTGCTGCTCTGCTCTTCGTATTCAATTTCTGCGGGGAATTGGTTGATTTTCAAAAAAGAACGCTTCGCGTGGGTCGTTTGTTAAGTTATTCTTGCAGAAGATATTTGCTGAGGTAAATTTTGTCATCTAAATCCAATTTTTTTGTTTTGAATTACTCGCCTTCCCCCGAGTGAAATCTGAGTTTCATTTTCATGTTCTTGTATTCTTCTTTTGGTTGGTTGTTAACCATGGAATTGGAACTGGAACTTTCCAAATTGAATTTCGCCTCTAATATTTGAAGTCGGTTCTGGATTGTAGTTTTTAGTTTTAGAGCATGTAAAAGAAAAGAACGAGAAGGCATTCTTTAGATCATGGTGCTACTGGTTTCTGAAATTGATTGGTTGCTGTTTTAGTTAATTAGATTGTTGATTGGAGGATATAATGTACTCCTCGTATGAATTTGTGTGAACATATGGATAGATAGATAGATGTCAATAAGTTGTCAAGGAACTTGTAGGATTCTAGCGTATCTTTAGATTTCATGAAACCTTATGGAAGACAAAAAAACGTTGACGTTAGAATCCATGAATCTTAGTTCCAAGTGTTCTATTATCTTCTTGTTCCAAAAAAATTTCTTGGCTTCAAATATATGTTTCTACGGAAGTATCAGTGTGGTTATGAGATTCAATTATTGGGAGGATTGGTAGAGCAATAGTGATTCCTTTTGGCCTTCCTACCGTAGAAATTTATTATTAGAATAATAATTCCATTCACGTGTCATTTACTTTGATGGGGACATTGTTGGGGTGTCCCCATCGTCTAGCTTGCGTTTTAGAAGGCTCTTATGTGATACCCCACGTTGGTTGGGGAGGAGAACGAAACATCCTTTGTAAGAGTGTGGAAACTTTTCCCTAGTAGATGCGTTTTAAAGCCTTGAGGGGAAACCCGAAAGGGAAAGCCCAAAAAGGACACTATTTGTTAACGGTGAGCTTGGACTGTTACAAATGGTATCAGAATCAGACACCGGGCGATGTGTCAGCGAGGAGGCCCTTCCCCGAAGGGAGGGAGGTAGACACAAGGCGGTGTGTCAGTAAGGATGTTGGACCCCGAAGGGAGGTGGATTTGGTGGGGGTCCCAAATCGATTGAATAAAGGAACGAGTGCCGGCGAGGACGCTAGGCCCTGAAGGGGGGTGGATTGTGATATCCCACATTGATTGGGGAGGAGAACAAAACACCCTTTATAGGGTGTGGAAACCTAGATGCGTTTTAAAGCCTTAAGGGTAAACCCAAATAAGACAATATCTACTAATAGTGAGCTTGGGCCGTTATACCTTCTCTGATGTGATTTAGAGACGCTTGAGCATTCGTCCTTGTTTTTCAGCCAAAGGATGCATTTAAGATTAGAAGCAAGGATGCATTTCAGGCAAATACATGATTAACTAGCAGTAATGGGCTATACCAAATAAATAAAACTAACTATTGTTACTAAAGGAATTCCTACACACAAAATTATTCAACTTCTCTGTAGGAACTAGGAAGTAGTAGTAGTAGTAGTAAACATCAGCTCACAATATTTCAAAATTGAAACATTTTCTAATTCGTACTTCCTAATCTGCTTTGTGTCCATCAATTGTTAATTCTTAGTTGGCCCCGCTTCCCCCAAATTTTTAATTCAGTTCCCTACCCCACCACACCACGCCCACAAGGCCTCAACTTCCACATTTACAAGTAGCTTAAACGTTCAATTCTTCCTGTTAATTTGTGGTCAGAACGCACTTACTGGAGCTATATTTTTTAGACTAATCAGTTATTTAATAACTTGAGGAAGTTGAATTGAAGCTTTTGATGGGTGTTACATACTCTGTTTTTTTCGCTTTTATGTATCAGGAATATGGAAGTCACTCAGCAAATAGAGGACACATCATCTGAAACTGTCTCAGATACAGTAGCTCAAGAGAATCATGAGACTCGTGATGAAATGCTTTCAAGACATAGGTAAATAAAAATTTGACACTTCGTCTTGCATCTTTGGCTTTTCTTTCATCTTGTTGCATGTGGTATTTAATGTATTTGAATTATATATTTTTATTCACCATCACCCCGCAGAAGGGTTGGCTACTTGATATATAGTTCCAGCTTGATTTTCATAGTCTTTAAATGTTCATCAGAACTTTAGGGTTGTAGTCATCTGGGGCACTACATTAAAAACATATCAAGATCCAGTGTCTATTGATTAACTTGATTTTTGTAAGTGTTAAAAAGCTCACTAGATCTTTACACTCTTTAAGTCTACCAGGCAGCATTTCAACTACAATTGCTCAATTTATACATATTTTGCTGTGTTCAATTGCCCCAGAACCGAAGCTTATAGGATAACATATAATTACTGCAGTATGAGCACGTGTCTAAGACATATATTAATATGAAACAAAGGGCTTTATCATGATTGATGCCTCGGTACAATTGGTGATAAAGTTTACTTTTGCGTTTCAACTGCATGGAGTATTGTTAACATTTTGTGTCTGTAGTGCTCATAGAATTTGTATTTATCGTTATTCATATTGTTGTGCAATTACTTCACCTGTATGCAGGAAAGAAATATCACAGTTACAGAACAAAGAAATCGAACTTAAAAAGGCAGCTGCTAGAGGTAGCAAAGCTGAACAAAAAATGAAGAAAAAGCAGGTGGAGGAAGAGATATCTCAACTTTCTGCAAAGCTAAAAAAGAAGCATACTGAAGAACTTGCGTCCTTAGGCTTCAGTGACAGTAATGGAAATGAAAAAAACAATATTGAGAATCTAGTGAAGGCCATAGCTGGAGTATCTACGACAGCTCAGTCCGATCACTCAAAGCCAAGCAAAAGCACGAGACGGAGGGAGAAGAGAGCTCAACAAGAAGCAGAAAGAGACCGAAGAATCGAAGAGGAGCAGAGCAACATTGTGAGTGATAGAATGATTGAGAATGAACAATTGGAAAAGAAGCTTGGACCTCTTGGTTTGACTGTTAACGAAATCAAGCCAGATGGGCATTGCCTATACAGAGCAGTCGAAAGCCAGTTAGCCCTCCTTTCAGGAGGTTCATCTCCATACAATTACCAAGAACTTCGTGAAATGGTAGCAGCTTACATGAGAGACCATTCAACTGATTACATGCCATTTTTCCTCTCAGACAACGTTGTAGAAGGGAATTCCGATGTTTCGATGGCTGAAAGGTTCGAAAACTACTGCAAGGAAATCGAGTCAACAGCAGCATGGGGCGGGCAGCTGGAACTTGGTGCTTTAACCCATTGCCTTAAAAAACATATCATGATATTTTCAGGATGCTTCCCTGATGTGGAAATGGGGAAGGAATACAAGTCAGACGGCGTACTAAACTCAAGCGTTAGGCTGTCATACCATAAGCATGCCTTCGGACTTGGAGAGCACTACAATTCTGTGGTTCCTGTATGACCAGATGAGGGTATATCATGAAGGGCCACTTTACTTTGGCATTTATTCTGCCATATCTTGAGCCTTGAGTCTGTACCCAAAGGACAAGAGGTGTGGTAAAATATATAATGTTCTTTTTGTTTCCTTCCATAGATATTTAGTCTTCCTCACATTTATTCTTCGATTAGCCGAATCAAGTTCTCCTGGTTATATAACAACACTTTCATGGGCTGTTATCTGTTGTCTTTTTTTCCTATGCTACACAGGCTTTTACTGGATTGAATGCAAATTTCCTCACTCATATGGAGTATATCTCAATTACCCAAAGAAATGGCTTTGAGTGATTAATGTTATAGTTTAAGAAGTCACTCTTGACAACCTGATTATCTTTGATTCAAATCTCAAAACATATATGTTCTAGGCTCATTGTCTAGTTTTGATCTTATTTCATAAACACAACATCAATAAAAGCAATCAACCAATAGTTGAGCTTGAGCTTGCAAATATGAAAGATGTGGAACCTAAAACCCCTTGATGCAGAAAAGCTAAAGAAAAGGTACCTCATCTAAAAATTGAGAACAAGAAGATATGTTCTAAATGTTCACATCAAGCTCTTGGAATAAGAAAACACCAAGAACAATACCACTTGGCCAACAGAGAGAGAGAGAGAGAGAGAGAGAGGGGCTCTCTCTCATGCAAGAAGATTCTATGCCTTAATTGGGAATTTTTGTTATTCCTGATCTCATAAATTATCTTGACAGTTCCTGCTGAAAAGATTTGCAGACTATTTTCATTTGCCCTTTCAATGAAACAAGAGACAATTGAAGGATAAGTCATGTCAGCTTAGCTAATTGGTAATTCCTCCCTTGGAATTCATTCCAATTTTCATTTGGGCTGGACATGGAATTGTAATCAGAAAAACAAGGAACCTTTACAACCTTTTAACTCTCAAATCAAAACGTAAGAATCTTTACCTTGGCCTTGGCAAAATCTTCAATACATTCTCCTTTAGATTACAAATTTTGTATCAATTTTCATGTTTGTAACAACAGGTTTATAAAATTTTAACTAAATATCTAATCAATCTTTGAACTTTAAAAATTGTGTCTAACAAATTTCTAGCATATTCAACCTATTTTCAAATTATCAACTCTATTCAACTTAAAATTGAAATGATCAATCCAACACATCATAGCTATTAGGTCACTTAACTTCTTTTTACATATAGACTCAAATTCTAAATTTGAATCATGTAGCCAACAAAAAGAGAGAAAAACGAGTATCATAAAATTTTAATGTCATCTATTACCATGCTAAATCATCACTAGGACTAACTTTTTATATAAGTTTTTATAAATTTAATCACCAATTAAATTCGCAGCACATATGTTTTTATCAGAATATAGAAGCATTTACCGACAGGTGATGCAAAAGGCGAGAGCCAAGAAGATCATTTGGTGGGACCTTCAATTGGTCATCTCCTTCATGTACGGCTGCTAGGAAGATCACCTTTACCAAAGCATCTTTATTCTCCAAGATCTGGCTTTTTCCAGCCTTTCCCTGCGTTGTTTTGTTTACAAATGGCTGCCAAATCTTGCACAGGAAAAAAGTAAAATCCAAAACTTCTTTAGAATTGGATAAGCCTCAACAAGCTCTTATCTCCAACTAAGAAGATACTCCAAAATATGTTAGGCCAAGCCAAGTTCAGCAATGTGAAAATGACAAGGAAATAGAGAGAAAAACAGAATAAAAAGTACAAAACAAAAACAAATATAATGAAATGTTTACAATAAATGCCAAATAAGAAGCCTTGACCTATTTAACAAATGGTGAATTCCAATATTCTTAATGGCTAAAACTAGAAGAAATGGCTCCAGAATTTCACCAATCTTTCACTCATTCGTCCAACTTTGATTTGTGCATTAACTGTCTCTACATTTTTCCATGAGACTGCACCTTGTCATTATCAAATATCAAGTGTCATGAATGGTATTTTAAAAATCTGCTTACACAGCTACCTGCAATACTAAAAGGAAAAACCGGGCAGAGATTCTGATATTCCAACTTGCAGAAAATGAACAGACAACCCTATGACATGAAATTCCACCACAGTATAAATAGATCAAAGTGGGAGCTTAACACTCATCAACAAAAAAAGAAAAACCAAGCTTCCTTCTTAACAGAAAGATCACATTTCCAAGAGCCATGGATATGAATGCAGTGAAAGGGTTGGTGGCCGAGAAGCCAGTAGTGATCTTCAGTAGAAGCCAATGCTCAATGAGCTATACAGTAAAGACACTCATATCAAGCTTTGGGGCTAATCCTACAGTGTATGAGCTTGATGAGATACCCAATGGGCATCAGATTGAGACACTGCTGCTTCAACTAGGATGCGAGCCATGTGTGCCTGTTGTGTTCATTGGGCAGAAGTTAATTGGTGGTGCCAGAGAGCTCATGAGCCTGCAGGTCAGGAACGAGCTTATGCCATTGCTCATGAGTGCCAGAGCTATATGGGTTTGAAACAAAAGCTGTAAATTCAGCACAAAACTCTTGAGAAATATGCTGATAATACACGTTTTCTCGTTTTTACTTCGTTTCTTCTTCTTTTTCTCCTTTTTCTACTTTGTTGGTTGGTTTGGGGACTCTTGACTCTATTTTGACTTCCAAAGTTAAGAATTGACAGCACTTTTTACCCTCTTGTTCTTCATATAACACACACTGATCATGCTAAATAAAGAGGGGATCCCTATAGCATTTACAAGAGACACAATGAATCAAAATGGCTCGTGTTTTCTTTCTCCAATAAATGCTCTTCTGCACCTTTAGAGACGTAGCATGTAATAAAACAGATTATGGAAGTAAAAGAAAAATGAGAGTGGAAATAAGCTTGGTTTCATATGACACTAGTGACTTTGGGAATAAGAACTACAACCAGCCATGACAACTTGACAAGTACCTCAGCAATAAGAACTCCCTTCTTCCATTTAAGAGTTTTTAAAAGATCCCAGAACAGTCATCCCCACCTTTTAGCTATACCTTTGTATCCCAAATTTGCTACAAAGGTGTAAATAGTTGCTAAGATCCCAAATTTCAGAGAAGTCTTGGAAATCTAGAAGGAAAGGAAGTAACAATATGGGATATTATGTCAAAGTTAATAACAACAAGGAGACTAACTTGAGGCTCTTTTTCATTTTTTTTCATTTTTTGCTAAACCACTCAAAGGGAACAGACTAAACAGAGAAGGAAAAGGAGTAAGAATTTCCAACTTTAGTAAGAAAATGTGTTCTTACCCTAAAAGCACTACCAAACGCTAATGAAAACATTTTTCTTCTCAATCATTCAAGATTGCCTTGGATGACACTGATCTCCATTGAATTAGTGGGAAGTATTTTCACAAGACACAAAAACAAAAAAGAATGCCAAAGATGAAAGGGAGCAATGGATGAACAGTTGGGAGGAAGAAAGTAGAAACCAAATGAGGCTCTTCATGTGCTAACCATTACAGAATTCTTATAGTTTTAGAGAAGTGAACTTGATGGTAGTATGCAATTTACACACAAAAGTTTAAAAAAAACTACCATACATTCAAGTTCTCTCCAAAATGAAGATCGAAGGCCCTAGTTCTTTCCTACAAAACGACTAAATAGTTCCCTCCCTTACATCACACTCCTAATCACTGTCTTCCCCCATGTGTCCTATCACTACATTCTGTTATTAGCAGAAATTACAGAGGAAAAGATCTACATGTTCTTCTTCTATGGCTGCTATACACTTCATTCCCACCATGTTTGGATGGTCCATAAAACTTTCTTCAAACGAATGTCAAACACCCTGGAGGTTCATTATCGTTATCAATTTCATATTCTTCAGTACAAGTTTACTGCAAGTTTAGTGAATGTCACTATTTATTCTAATTTTTGTTGAGAGTTTCATTAAGAAATTACACAAACATGTCTTTCAATATCACTATAGAAACAGTTTCTTTCCTAGACATGCTTACTAGAAATATTGCTTTTATTTTAAAATACTTGAATTCCTCCGCCAATTATTTACTGCTTCCCGAACAGTGGATTGTGCCCGGCGCATCTCCTCAGCAGAAAACTTGTGTTCAATAATTCCCAAAGGTCCAGGTTGCAAAACCCTTATGACAGTTTCCATCTCTTGCTCCAGTTGCCTATACAAAGGAAAGGAAAGCATTAGGAGATGTCCAGAAACAATTAGATAAGTTGTAAAGTTAAGGCTATTGTGCACTTTTCTAGACTAAGAGTTAAAAGCTACTCCACACTTGAATCAGTATTCACTTACTCGAAACAATTCTAAAAAGCTCCCTCATCATCTTAAAATATAGGTTAGATAGGAAACAAGAATTTTCAATAGGCTACTTCTTTAAAGCAAACATCTTACTGGGGTAACAAGGAACATATCCGCTAAACACTGAGTGCGACCTGTAGTTAGAACAGGGACTTGAGAAGAACCATAAAACACATCTAATATGTCATCAAAACTAAATACATAGAACATACTAAAATCATAGTTTCACATCAAAAATAAAAAATAAAAAAAAAAGTTCATTTTGATCCTTATACTTTCTAAGATACAGTTTTGATACTTGTACTTTCAATAAATCTTGAATTTAACCCCTACAAGATTTTGGAAACATATTGACATAGTGCATTGCATAAAATTATTACTATTATTATTCAATCAATTTCAATAAAATTTAAGTTTGAATGACTAAATTTAAGATTTATTCAAAAGTATCCGAACTCAAATTAAACATTTGAAAGTAAAGCGACTAAAATTGAACAAGACTCAAAACTATCCAAACCAAAATGTTATTTAAACCGATAGATAAATCATATTATTGCAACAAAAGCAAAGTATCAACGATTTTTCAATCAAACTATTTAGCACCTCTCGGGAAAAAGAAGTAAAAGAAGTCACCAAAACTCTAACAAAAGCTACCAAAAGGAAGAAAAAAATGCAGAGACATCAACATAAAACTGTTGTAAACACTGAGATCACTTCAGTCTCCATGGCATCCTTACGACGAAGGTTGAAATAATCACTTCTTGTTCCTAAGATCTTACATTCACATAAAGTTTTCAGCACCAACGATGGTAAGAATCGCCAGAAACCAGTTATGAGAGATTACCTGAAAAGGCCGGAGAAGGGGATGGATTTTCCCAGTCGAGAAAATGAAAGAGGCATATCTGAGGACTGAGCTTCTTGTATTGTGTCGCGCGCGCGTTGAGAGACAGCTTATAAATGCAACGGCGAACGACGTCGTTTGGGTTTTTGTCATTTTAAAAAGCAAATTTTTAAAAACGAAATGGCTGAGGATCGAACCGTGGAACCTTTTACCCTTTTTTTAATGTTGTTTTTATTCAATTAATTATTTTGATTTTTGAAATAAAAACAGAATTGTTAGCTAATAATCTCCTTTTTCTAATATTTAATACCAACTTTTAGAAACTATCACTTCATTTTGCTTTTATGAAGAAAATCAAAATAATTGATGGTATCCATTAAAATTTTAATTAATTAAAAAAAACAAATATATATATATATTTGAGTAACATAAGTTCAAACACAATCACTTCCACATGAAACATAAGCCATGGGATGTCAATTGCTTTGTCCCTTCTGTCTTATTCTCATTATGACAAATATAAGATGATGTTATTATTATTAAACTATACATGGGTCTCTACTTTGTATCAAATTTAATGTAATTTTGTAATAATATTTTGTATTTGATATGATATTCATGGAGAGCGTCAAATGATTCAATCTAACCTGGAGCGCACTTAATTATAAACTTTTGATCTAGTGGTTGCCTCGAGTCGGGACCTTTAACTTGTATGCAAAACTCAAAGCAGTATGTGAGTCTGGTTTAGAGTATTTTGTAACAATTCAATCCATAATCGGTTTGGACATGAGACCATTGTGTAATAGTCAAAGCTACCACTAATAGATATTGTCCGTTTTGACCTGTAACGCATTATCGTTAGCCTCACGATTTTAAAACGCGTCTAATAGGGAGAAGTTTTCACACTCTCATAAAGAATACTTTGTGTACTTCTCGATGTAGGATCTCACACATCGAGAGGACTTTTTCTAGTACGAGAGGACTAAAGGACACATAAACAGATCAATGCCTGCATTCGAGCATTGAGACTTACCCACCAAAAAAGAAAGAGAAAAAAAAAGCATCAAAGGGATTGGGATGAACAATAGCAACAGCCAGAATCAACACTCAGTAACTATCAACCTCACTGGATTATACTATACACACTCACTTTCACTGATCAAAGTTCATTAGATTCATCGTCATGAAATCGAATGTCGCCTTCTCTTTTGAAACGGGAACCGGTTTTCGGAACTGTTCTTTGTCCCGAATGGTTTGAGGCTGTTCATCCTGAAAAGAACATTGAGCTTACACAATTTCTTGGTGAATGATTTGAATAGCTTGTTTGCAGGATGAGACTTTACAAGCTCCTGCTTCATAGAAACATGATCCTTTTCCAGGTCAGTCAGCCTCATTCTCATTCGAGCAACTTCGAGTTTCAGCTCACGGTTCTCTCTTCTAACCGATGCGTAATTGTCTCGTGGAGAGATGGCTCCACTTCCAGCGCCACTGCTCGATCGTAGAGGAAATTGGCTACCATTGGATGACCCGAAAAAGAACTGATTGTGGCTACCATTCATTGCATTCCTCAACCTGATCTGCTCAAAGTAGAGCACTTGTACTGCCATCTGCACAGGTAGCCTTTCATTTTGTGCAGCATGGCTACATGCTTCTTGAGATAGCTTCTGACAGTCGATGGTTTTGCAAAGGCGGTAACGCTCGGAGTCTTTGATGTTCGGATGAACCTGTGAAGGATCATAAGCACATTATACTGCGAAATTGCAACAGAGGAGACAAGTGAGAGAGATGCTTACTTTGAGGTAGATATCTACAGCTCTGTACAAGGCATCGCTTACCACCCGAGCATGATCAGGCAGTAGTTCTGCTAGTGCTATGAACTTCGATGGCATCAAGTTCGAGTCAAGTGCAACTTCTGCTAAATAATTATCCAATAGTTTAGAAACCTTGAGAATCGCGCTTTGTTTAGGCGAACCAGGATTGTCGAAATCACACATCGTTTCACTTTCATCTCTCAAGTGACAATCGTTGTCGTCGTCATCCTCATCCAAGTTTAGAAAGATGGAGAAAATCCTCACTACTGAATCTGTATCATACATGCTGCCATGGCTGCTCCCACGAGTGATTGAAGGAATTAAAATGTCCTCAAGAATAGCTTGGTCCAATTGCAAGCCCATCCGTCGCTCCAAGTCCGACCTGCAAGAAGTCGAAGCCGAAGCAGTAATTGCTGTTTTCAACAAGCTCGAGAGAAAGACCATGGGAACCGGGCTCTTCCGAGACTGCGTCGGTAACAAGCTAACAATTGGCTCCACAATCACCCGCTGTTTCTTTTGCAGTTCCAAATTTAAGGAACTTCCCTTCACCAAATTATGGTCCCTGATAACAAGGCCTTGAAGAGAGTTATGAGCATAGTTTATCAAAATCTTGCTGATCATATCCTGTTTTAAACCCTTTGACTTCACGGCTAATAAAACCCGTTGGAAGATGTCGAGATTGAGCACGCTTAGTGACTTCCCCCACCAATCCGATGGCGTTTCAGGTTCGATGTTAAGAGCAGTTTTAGAGGGATAGTTATGATCTAACTTTAGTAAGCCAGAAGTCAGCTGCTCTTTGCAAGCATTGCTAGCAATGGCATTGATAAGTCTGCTTACCAGATTGATCTCTTCTGACAAAGGTAATAAACTTTCGCAACGGTGAAGAACAGATATCGAGTTCGATATGTTCGAAAATACCGTCTCCTTTAGGTATGTTTCAGTTCTGGTTTCCAAGTTTCTGTCTGCAAACTCTTCAGTCATCTCCAAGTAATGAGAAGCACAACGCAGCATGGCAACATTTGATAATGTAATCTCAACATTTATACCGTAACAGAACTTTGCAGTTAGCTCAAATGCCTCAGGCCCTCCAGGAATAGTAGAGAGGTTAACCCTGGAAGTTTTTGAATCTTTCGCTTCCAACAGTAATTTTCGAATCTTTCCGCTCCGAGAAACTAAAGGAAACTGCAAAATATCGACAATTGTAACAGTAAGAACGGAGCTGCTCGTTCGATCACCCATTTCCTTCAACTTCTACAATAGTCGTTTTCGTTTTTCAAACAAAGCAAGACAAACTATACACAGTTACAGTTGGTTCATAAGTTAATGCAATGTTCTAGGTGAATCTTTCTTGAAATTTCTATTATCTAAGCAACAAACCAGAACTAGAAGCATTATCAATCGTAATATCCCATGTTGATGTTGGATTGCACTGGAAAAATCAGATCGAGTTAAGCTAGATGAATATAAATCATAGAATTCGATTTCAAAAGATAACCGAACCCGATTTTCCTTACCTTATGAAGTGCAAAGCTCGAGCTTCCAACTTCGATCACGAGATCACTGGCGACATCAGAAATCGGCCTGCAATTTATCAACTGGTTAGAATGATAACAAAAAGAGAAGAATCATCCGAACGAATAAGCAAATCGAGCATACATGCTTGTTACTTGTTAGTGTTGGCAAGGACCTTGCAAGATTATCATCAGCCAAATAAAATTAAAAAGAAAACTTTCTGTTTGCATGAAAGAAGTGACAGGATTTTATCTACACCTCAAAATTATGGACAAGAACACTGGATTACATATTATCAAACATAGTGGCCCATTCTGAAAACAATGGATCTATTATTAAAGATGAAGGAAACTGATAAACAGTAAAAAGTTAAGATCTTGACTTATGGGTATCAAAATGGACCAACTTAGTATATAGAACATATCAACAGTATTCAAATGATTAGGGATAACCATTGGCCATAGGCGCATTATGGTTTAAGAGATCGATGAATATCATCTTATAGAATGTAAAACCATAAAATATGTCATCCAGCGTCAAATGTTGTACAATTTCCGTCCTTTTGTGAGAAACAAGAGATAGAAAAACTCAAAATTAATTGATGATAAAGCAGCAAATGAAGACAGAAATCAGCCCCAAGCCTCGTGAACTTGTCCTGTGGGCTCAAGATGTTCAAGGTGGTCAACCTCAAAGGTATGGATTATTGTTATTTTCTACTGTTTAGTGTTTTCTTCCACACTTTTGAAGCTCTGTGAACCAGAGCTTAGCTTGATAGAAAAATTACAGTTTAGAGAATGAGATGTTTTATACCATTCCAGAAAAGCTTGATCTCCTCAGAGGGTTAAAAGGGGGAAAACACGAAAGTTCAGCAAAAAAGGAGTGGGACCAAGCTTTTTGTGAGATCCCACATCGATTGGGGAGAAGAACGAAGCATTCTTTATAAGGGTGTAATTTCTCCCTAGCAGAGGCGTTTTAAAAACCTTGAGGGAAAACATGAAAGTGAAAGCCCAAAGAGAACAATATCTGCTAGTGGTGAGTTTGGACTGTTACAAATGGTATCAAAGCAAGACATCTAGCAATGTGCTAGCGAGGAAGCTAAGCCCCGAAGGGGGGTGGACATGAGGCGGTGTGCCAGCAAGGATATTGGGCCCCAAAGGGAAGTGGATTGGGGGGTCCAACATCGATTGGAGTAGAAGGGAACGAGTGCCAGCGAGGACGCTGGTCACGAAGGGGGGTGAATCGTGAGATCCCACATTGATTGGGGAGGAGAACGAAGCCTTCTTTATGAGAGTGTTAAAATATCTCCCTAGCATACACATAGGAAAAGCTCAAAAGGGTAAGCACAAAGAAGACAATATCCGCTAGTGGTGGGCTACTGATGGGCTAAGCCGTTACATTTTTTCTCTTGTCCTAGCTAGAGCAAGATAGAGAATCCACCCTGCCACACATATCAAGACGTTTAATTGCTTATAATAAGCTTGTAAGAATGAAGTTCGGCAAAACGTGAAAAAGGAGTCCTCCAATTTTCACCTATCCTGCCATTGCTAACTTCCCAACTCAGATCACTCCACATTATTTCTAGTCACAGCATGCCATTAGTTTCACTCGGTCAGTCTCTTAGTGAAGGGAGCTAACAATCCAACTCTGTTATTTCCATGAAATCACATTCAAGTATTGATTTCCAAATCCAACTCTCCTAAAGATCACCACTAATTCAATTCCACAACAGAACACTCATCATTCCAGATTCTCAAACAGCCAAACACTCTCTCAAGCAATTCATCAAACACATAGCAGACACAAAAAAAAAAAAAAAAAAAAAAACCCACTAAAAAAGACAGGAATAAAGAGTTAGTTCAAGAGACTACCACTCAGTCGCATGCCTTATGCTCGAACTCGACCGCAACGATCTCTTCCCAGACATACTCGTCTTCAACTCCGCAACAGTGACAACCCCCATTCTAAAAAACACAAAAAATTCAAACCCAACTAAGAAACCCGTCTCAGAAATCGAAACCCACTTCAAATTACACGAACAAAATCGATTGCAGGACATCGAACGCCCTGCATATCCTTCTCCTCCACTGCGAATCGAGAGCTTTTTGTGAGAAAAAAACGGGGATGGAGTGAAGGGAAAGTTACATGAACTCATGCAAGATTGAAGGGGATGTGATGACTTCGAAAAGCATTAGTTTAATGAGTAGTTATAATGGTAAAGTCAAGATCGAGGAAAACAAAAGGCAAAAACAGAGGAGTTAAACGAAATCGCCATTACATTTGCAACTTTTTCTTCATTTGTTTTATAAGCATGGCTTCGTTTTTGTTTGCTTGGAGAAACTGTAATCATGGCGATTGAGAGCCACCCACGAAAAAATTACCTTTTAAAAACAAAAATAAATTTTCTTTTAATTATTTTCTTTTTTAATAAATAAAATAAAATAAAATCCTGATTTTTTAAATTTACCCGTTGTAGTTTTGAAAGTTAGTTACAATCTTATTTTCAAAAAGATACTATTTGGATTTTTTTTTTAATGTCTTTTTATGTACAATAATTTGTTTTTAAAAAATAAATTAAAATTATATTCGTTAATTTAATAATAAGTTAATAAACAATATACAAATTATTATTTTAGTGATTTATACACTTAATTCTTTAATTAAAATAAATAAATAAATTTGATTTTCCATTCACACGTAAACCTTATTCTATTCTTTAAAAAGAAAGCGGGTCCTAACTTTAAAAAATAAAAATAAATAATTTATTTGAATTATTTATTTTCATCGATAATAAATATTTTATATCCGTTGATTTATGTTGTATTTTTAAATTTTGTTTGTTTTAATTTCGGTATTTTTATTTCGGTTCATTTTAGTCTAATATTATTAAGTAAACCGTGAAGTGACTAAAAATAGTTGACGAGGTGACCAAAATCAACCTTGACTATACTTTAGTATCGAGTTTCGAGTCTGATTATCATTCGGTCCATTCAATCTAGTTCATCCCACTTTTTATTAGACCTCTGAATCGAATTTATTTTAATTTACAAATTACAAATATCACAATTGATTACCTAGTTTCGTGTATAAATAATAATTATATATAATTATACAAATTAAATGAACGAATAATATCATTACATTATAGAACAAAGTTAGATTTCCAGTAGCATAATCCAGACAATAATTTTATAACTAATTTGAAATTTAAAATGTTTTAAACTATCTCGTATGAAAATTTAAATTATTTATTGATTGATTAATGAAATATATAATTTATTTTTAAAAAAATATATATTTAAAAGCTATTGATAATTAGAACAAAAATGAAATGATTTTTTTTTTAAGAGTTAGAAAAAATGGTTTAAATTTGATTTAAATTTTAAATACTTTACAAAAATCATATAATTTAAAAAATTGTGAAAATAAATCTTTTTAAAATAATTAATTTGATTTTTGCCAAAGCTGAGTTAGGTTGGTTTGGGGGCAATAATGGTCTAAGATTGGGAGGATCAAGGGGCAATGATGGAATTGCTGGCTTAGATCATTTCATTCTCTCTCTCTGCCAGTTGGCAGTTATTGATTGGTTCGCAGTTATTGATTGGTTCGGTTCGTTCTTTCTTTCCCATTTGACCATTTTAATATTTTGACTTAAATATCATTTACACCTCATCATATATTTTATTTTATTATTACAAAAAACACGTGATTTTCTTTAATTAACTTTGTAAATAATAATTTATCCACCTTTTAAAAAAAATTAAATTAAATTAAATTTTAAAAAATAAATAAGAGTGATTTATTTTACTCTAAATTGTTGGAATTTATTTTTCGTTTGAAATAAATATGATCGATTTAAGTTGGTCAGACTGTATAACGCCTTATAGGGTTCGGATGGATTCAGCACCTAATAGTTTTTGTAATGAAGTTTCTATAATTGAGTCACGGAAAAGGAATGTGCATCTTGTTTATATTCTCCAAATTACTCAGTTTCGATTTATTCATGTATCTCTGATATATTCGAGTATCATAAATTTGTTAGTCTGCGCACTGAAAAATGAATTATGAATTTAGTCGATCTAAAATTTGAATTATGCATATTGAACTAAACCCGTGCACAAAAATGTTATTGATGCAATATACCCGTTTTCTAAAACGTTCGACTACGACCACGATTAATTGTTTCACCCGACAACACATCTATTAATTTATTGAGCTGTTTGTCGCATTACGTCTCACTCGAAACCGAAGTTTTGTAACAAACACACCACGTGTGGTGTGCATGGGAACTAAATGGGGACATGATATAAATTCAGAAGAAAACAGTGTAAACCCTTCTATTTGTTGAATGTTAGGGTTCTGTCTGTTTGTCTCTATAATTTAAAAGAAAAAGAAAACCCAACTGTGAATTTGTGGACCAAAATGCCCCTCGCATCAAATAAAATTGTTTTTTTTTTCGGGTTTAAACGTATAAATTAGGCGAGTAATTAAAACATAGTTCAGTAGATAAGATATCGATTATTATAGAATTAAAATATATTAATAATAAAGTAGGTAGTATCGTAAGGGATGTAAGAAAATGTCGGGACTATCACGTGTTGAATCATGACTCTAAATCTTGGTCAAAATCTTGTTATAGCTCCGTCGTTTGTCGTGAAAATTTTTAATTGGAATGTTCGGGTTTGGAGGATCCAAAGACGTCCAAAGATTTGAAAGACATTTTACGTTTTCGATTTTTTTTTTAAAACAAAATACAACTAGGACCAGTGACTAGTTCAAAAATATGAAGGCGCAGTTGAAGTCCTTAAAAAGATCGGGGCTACCTCCTACATAGTTGCGTTACCCACATGGATGAAAATCCACCCAGTAATTCATGTGAGCAACTTGAAGCCTTATCAACTTGACTCGGACGATGACCAGTGAAATGTAATCACAAGATCGAGCATCGATCTGAAACAAAGAGACAACAAAGAAATAGAGGAGATCCTAGTCGACAAGGTTAGGAAGATAGGAAGACCCGTACGAACGATTCGTGAATTCCTTGTCAATTGGAAGAATCTCCCTACGGAGGAAACCAGCTGGGAACGCGCCGAAGATCTGGACTCCGCCGCCACTCACATCGCCAGGTTTGAAAGTAGTCGGTTGACAGGACGACGCCAACCAATTAAGTGGGAGAGGATGTCACTGAGATTAAAATTACAATTATTTGGAATTATTTAATTATATATAAATAATTTTTTTTATGATCTAAAAATTTAAATTGGTAACTCTAAACGAATATAATAAATTTTGTCACTTCAAAATAATAATAATAATAAAATAAAAATAAAATTTGTTGAATGATTAGTTTTAAACTTCAATTATTTGACTTTATTTTTAGATTAAAAAATAGAATATTTGTCAAATATCATAAATTAATTATTAATGTGTTACATAAATATTTTCCTTTTAAAAAAACAACAATTTATTTATCCATATATTTTTTTAATTGGCTATTTAAAATTGATTATGGTATTTATTAATGCCATCAATTTTAGGCAAGTTAAATATAATAATTATAACTATTTTTTTTAATAAAATATATTTTTATAATACTCATCTCAGCCCAAGCCCATTTAAAGGAGTCCCATAAGTCAGGCCCATCTATAATAAAGAAGCAAATGAATGAAACAATGCTCCAAAATTGTCCTCCGTTCAACTTTCCTGACTCGAGTGAGTATAGAGATAAATGAGTATTGTGAAATTTTCCACCTTTGCCAATGAAATTATAGAAACTCAATCTGAAGTTCAATCGAGTAACGAACGTCGCTCGTTCGCCTACGAACATAAGGTAAAAGATAAAGGCAAAGTCAAGACTCAACTCGAGATTCATTCGAGTTCATTCGAAGTTTTGGCAACCACCATAGGAGGTGTGATGTAGCGTTCTTCTTGATTGTTAACATTTTTGTTCGCTTCTTTTAGGTCAATGATATACTTGGTGTCACGGTCATGTTTGTCCAGGACGTGTTGTTTATGGCCGCATGCCCATTTCTAACCCCTTTTACCAGCTTTCATCTTAGATAGGTCTTTACTATTTCACATTGTATCAATACAGGGTGCATGACCATTCACCAAAATCATATCTACCCCACCATAGCTAAAATGCCCCAAAATGTACTATAGAGAATGCAACTAATTGTCAGTTCTTCCTACCCAAGTTATATGATATTTAAGCTGCAGTGATTTTCAACCTTTCTTTCAAACTCTTGTTAAAAAATCTCTCACACTTGCGTTTTTTAAAACATTTCTCGCAAACATGACTTGAGATGCAAGCAAATGTCGATGTTGTCCGTGACGTTCGAATTTCTCATAGCTGACTTGTTCGCTAGGTAATACAATTTCTAAGTACTGTCTTCATGATCTTCAGCCCAAGGAGTAA
Organism: Cucurbita moschata; assembly: GCF_002738365.1. Lineage (NCBI taxonomy): Eukaryota > Viridiplantae > Streptophyta > Magnoliopsida > Cucurbitales > Cucurbitaceae > Cucurbita > Cucurbita moschata. The sequence goes on from NW_019268534.1 coordinate 1,741,571, forward strand.
TTCGAAGTTGCAGAGAAAGCTGCTATTTTTATCAGGACAAAGCTTTACAATGAACAAACGCATCGATCACAGCATAGTTTGGCCATCCGAAGCACCTGGCTTTCCTGACTGATAGCTATGCATTTCTAATTGGAGGTTTGCTTGATCTCTATGAATATGGTTGTGGACTGAAGTGGTTGGTCTGGGCAATAGAACTTCAAGCCACCCTGCTCTTGTTACTTTGCTAACTTAACTAGCTTTAGAGTTCCAATATTAGGTGAGGATCAGTTTGGGCTCTTTTTGTACTATCGATGGGTGAAGACCCATCTGTTAGGAATTACGAATCTCCATAATGGTATGATATTGTCCTCTTCAAGCATAAGTTTTCATGGTTTTACTTTTGGTTTCTCCAAAATGACTCGTACCAAGGAAGATGTATTCCTTACTTATAAACTCATGATCAATTTATTGATTAGTAGAGGGATTCCTCTCCCAACAGTTCTCAACACCTTCTGTTCTTGTTCGGGTGGAGTAAGATTATGATGGGGTTGAGACATCTGGAAATTCGGTTTTGGCTATCAATTATCAGGTTATCCTCACTAGTTTCTGAAAGTAGGTCTGTGAAATCCTAGGTTGGTTGGAGAGGGGAAGGAAACATTTCTTACAAAGGCGTGGAAACCTCTTCCTAGTAAACGAGTAATGGGGAAGTCCAAAAGGGAAAGCCTAAAAATCTTGAGGGGAAGTCCGAAAGGGAAAGCCCAAACAGGATAGTATTTGGATGAGTATCGATTCCGTTGCGTAGCTCTATAAACAGACAATATACGTTAGTGGTGGGCTTGGACTTTTACAAGCTCCGACCATTTCAGACAGAACACTGAGCAACTTCTTGTCAGTAGACTCCTTAGTACGAATATTTCTATTGAATTCATCAGATATTTGGGATACTGACTGGCTGCATTTTCTTCGTGAATGCAGGCCGTTTCGAGAAAAGGTTAAGGGACATGGCTGGGGCTGTACCCTTGATAGCACAGTTTGAAACCAACCTTTACTGCAGCTCATGCTTCATATGAACCCAACAGAACAGGAAGAACAGACTCTGCAATCTCCTCCTATTTTCTACAAGTAACTAGGTCTAATTAATTCTCTCTATCCCTCTGTGTGTTTTCCTTGTGTGCTTTCCCTCAAGATTTTAAAATGCATCTAGTAGAGACTATTGCTTGCAGATATTGTCCGGTTTTCCCTTGTGTGCTAAAATGCATCTAGTAGAGACTACTACTTGCAGATATTGTCCGATTTTCCCTTGTGTGCTTTCCCTCAAGGTTTTAAAATGCATCTAGTAGAGAGATGTTTCTACACCCTTATAAAAAAATGTTTTGTTCCCTCCTCCAATCGATACGGGATCCCACAATCCACCCCCTTGGGGACCTGGTGTGGTCGTTGGTACACCATCCGATGTCTGGCTATGATACCATTTGTAACGAAATATTCCTTATAAAGGAGTGGAAATATCTCCCTAGTAAACGCGTCTTAAGACTGTTAGATGAACACGACTCTCCACAATGGTATAATATTTGTCCACGTTGAGCATAAGCTCTCATGGCTTTGCTTTGGGTTTCCCCAAAAGGTCTCACACCAATGGAGAGAGTATTATTTGATTATAAACTCATGATCATTCCCTAAATTAGCCGAGGTGGGACTTTCATCATCCAACACCTCTCCTCGAACAAAGCACGTCTCCCCTTAATCGAGACTCGACTCTTTTTTATTTTGGAGTCTTAGTCATTTTTTACTATACCTTCGAGGAGGCTCGACTCCTTTTCTTTTAGAATCCTTTGTTCGACATTTGAGGATTTACTAATCTATTGGTACGACTAAGTTTAGAGCATGGCTCTGATACCATATTAGATGAACTCGACTCTCCACAATGGTATGATATTGTCCACTTTGAACATAAACTCTCATGACTTGGCTTGAGGCGGGGAAGCCCAAAGCAAAGCCATGAGGGCTTATGCTCAAAGTAGATAATTTATACCATTATGGAGAGTTGTGTTCATCTAACAAAGACTAATGACTATACATAACCGACCAAAGCTGACAGTATCCATTAGTAGTGGCCGGGAAGAACGGAAGAACTATTTTGCTGCTGGCTTGTATTGGCCCTACAGCTAACCCTGAATCTGAATTTGAAAAATTATTAGATTCATTAAATTTAAAATTATTAAATTCAAACTGAAAATGACACAAAATAAAATTTAAAAGAAAAACAAGTAGATAAATAAATAAAATCAAGACAGATATTTTTCCATCCATCTTCTCGGATAAAGGAATGCAAGATAATAGAGCAAAGTTAGCACAAGTCGACATTGAAAACCCCAGAATTTGGAATTCAGAATTCAGGCGAAATTGAACAGATAATTGTTTTGTTCAACTGACCTGCAAATCGGAAGCCATCTCATCGTCCTCGTCATCTTCATCTTCATCCACATGTTACAGTTGCAGAACTTCCATGGCCTCCGCCTCAAATTCGACCTCTGCGCTCCTCTCCGCTCCTTCCGCTCCACAATCCCCTTCCCTATTCACAGAAATCATACTATTCACAGACTAATTACTGCCAAGTTCTCAGCCGAGCATCACAACTTCACCATCTCTTACCTCACAGATGCTTGCGGATTGCTGCCGGAAACCGCCATTGTTGTGTCCGAGAAGGTCCAGCTTCATAACCGCGAAAAGCCGGACTCCGTTTTGGAGCTTCTCGAGAGCCATGGTTTCTCCAAATCGCAAATATCAAAGCTCGTCCGTAAACGCCCTTCACTTCTCCTCGCTAGCGTAAACCAAACTCTTCTCCCTAAACTGGAATTCTTCTACTCCATTGGCGCCTCGAGACTGGTTCTCGCTAGAGCCCTAACCTCCGACCCGACGGTTCTGACCCGAAGCTTGCAGAATCAGATTATTCCTTCTTACAGGTATCTGAAGAGCGTTTTGCTCTCGGACGCGAAAGTCGTCGCCGCGCTGAAACGAACGTCCTGGATTTTCCTCGAGGATCACACGAAGACTCTGATGCCGAACATCGACGTTTTGCGAGACGAAGGCGTGCCACAACCGTGCATCGCGTTGTTACTGACGCATTTCCCCGAGACTCTGATGCAAAAAACGGACAGTTTCGAAGAAACCGTAGCCGAAATCAAGGGAATGGGCTTCGATCCGAGCAAATCCACCTTCGTGTTAGCGATACACGCCATTTCCGGCAAAGGAAACAGATCGATCTGGAACCGATGCTACGATGTGTACCGAAAGTGGGGCTGGACAAAGGACGAGATTCTAATGGCGTTCAGAAAGCATCCGCACTGTATGATCTTATCGGAGGAGAAGATCTCGAAAGGAATGGAGTATTTCACGGAGACGATGGGGAAATCCGCGGGAACGATCGCGAAAACTCCAGTGGTTCTGTTCTTCAGCTTGGAGAAGAGGATCATCCCGAGGTGTTCTGTGCTCAGAGTTCTGTCGGCCAGAGGATTGGTGAAGAGAGATTTGAGCTTGACGACGGTTCTGTTGCCAGTGGAGAAGCGATTTCTGGAGACGTTCGTGATCAAATATCTTGAGGCCGTTCCTGAGCTGATGGATCTGTATCAAGGGAATGCCAATCTTGATGAAGTTTTGGCTTCAAATTTTTAGGTACATTTCAAACACATAATGAATCTCATCTTTTTGGTGGATTTTTTTTCAGTTCTCCATCTTCTGGTTCTCTCTCTCATGCTTTGTTCTTCTTGGTATTGCCTTTTCTTTTCTTTGAATTTTTCTAACACATTCTTGGTTATAATTAGAAAAGGTCATATATAATTTTTTTCTTTTAGGATATTATATCCAATTTAGTTGTGTAATATACCTTAAGATATTTATCTACTAGATAAAGAGAGAAAAATTGCTTAAAATTGAGCCATCTACGGTTGGTGTGACATTAAGGTGGTTGATCCAACCTCTATGTTGACCTCAGCTTGCATGCCTCCTATTTGTGAGTGAGGGAAGACTCTTATGTTGACCTTTTGAATATTATCTCAAAAAACGATGCTCTCGATATGACCCTAGATTAGATGGGACTATCCGCTTGGAAAAAAGTATTATGCATCCAACCCTACTTGAAAGAAAAATAAATAAATTAAACGTTGTGCAAGATGGCTTTAAGTTGAGTCTTCAACATTTGTTATCGTGACACTATGGTGGTTTATCCAACCTCGGTACTGTATTGTAATATCGGCTTGCATGCCTACTCTTTGTGAGTGAGGGAGGGATTTTCCTCAAACATTATCCGCAAAGACGATATACTCGATGCGAGTTACGACTTAGATCAGGTGAGACTAGAGAGAATTTGAGTCCTCAACATATGTTATTGTGACACTATTATGATTGATCCAACCTCGATGCTGTATCGTGACCTCAGCTTGCATGCCTCTTCTTTGTGAGTGAGGGATGAATTTTATGTTGACCCGTTAAATATTATCCCCAAAGACAGAAAAAAAAAAAAAAATCCAAAAAGATGGCGGTTGGAGTTGGAAGGGACTATTAATGGGAAACCCTTTTGATATAGAATTTTGACCAGCAGAGCTAGCTTAGTTTGACGGATCAGTTGCTGCTGCTCTGATAAAGCCAGCAAAAACCTGCTGGGCTTCTCACCTCGTCCTGGGATTCGGTTGGCCCAACATTAACACTGATCCATTTAGGTCAGCTAACTGGGCTGGTCAATTACTACTACTTTTGGGCCCCCAAAGCCCCAATTAAATCCTTCGCTACCCTCTTTAATGCCCCCACTTGGGTCACAGGCCCACGCTACAAGACCCGGCGGTCCATTTCAATTCGGCAGTTCCTTATGAAGGCATCCACTTTTTCACACTTCCCGATGTGGGAACATTTCCATTTTTAATTTATAAATAATAATATTATTAATATATGTTTCAGTCAGTCCTTAATTAGAGATGGTTCCTAAGAACGTTAAAAATTACAAACCAATTAAAAGCGTCACTTTAAAGAAAAAAATTTAAATGATAATCTCAAAATTTCCAAATTTTTAATATTGATTAAAAAAAACTTAAAACATCTATCTCGGCCAGACTTTTGATTTAAACTCATTCCAAACTGTAGCTCCAAATTGAAGAAGATAGCTCCGAACACTATATTTTCTCTATTAAAAAAAAGTCGATAGAAAATATTAATACAACTATTAAAATATAATATTCAGAGAATATATTATAATAATTAATTATATAATATATCTTAGATATCCGTAATCCATTAATATTTTCTCTGTATATTTTATTTTATTTTCAAGATTTAGTCAGTGATATATCGATTAGATCTATTAAACTTAATATTTGATATAGTAAATATATAATAAATTTTATTTATTTTTTTGAATTTTTATATTTACTAAATTTAAATTTTCAAGCATTTAAAATATTTTTCAATATGTGCTTTTAGGCGTGTTAAATAATTTATAACAAAAATTATAAATGAAAAAAAAAACATAAAATATTTATCCTTTATTCCTATTTGTCACATGTTCAAATAACATCCTCCCCTCCGTATATGCTGTAATGATCCTAGAAAGTTCCCGATTAGACTGACACTTGTAATTTAGCCCTCATTTTCCAGATAATAACAACTTTGCCACTCAATTTTTTTCCTCCAAAAATGTTAAATTAATTTATTTCAGACATGGGCATGTCGGTTTAAGTCTTCTAACTTTTATTTTTACAAAATAATAATAAAATATTAAATTTGCTACGATCGTACACTACGAGGTAATATAAGAGGTCATTTCTTGCATGGGTTATGAAAATCCACGAGAAGCAACCGGCCGTATTGTCTGCGCCAACTGCCATTTAGCTAATAAGCCCGTGGATATCGAGGTTCCACAAGCGGTACTTCCTGATACTGTATTTGAAGCAGTTGTTCGAATTCCTTATGATATGCAACTGAAACAAGTTCTTGCGAATGGGAAAAGGGGCAGTTTGAATGTGGGGGCTGTTCTTATTTTACCCGAAGGGTTTGAATTAGCCCCCCCCCGATCGTATTTCTCCCGAGATTAAAGAAAAGATGGACAATCTGTCTTTTCAGAGCTATCGTCCCACTAAAAAAAATATTCTTGTGATAGGGCCCGTTCCTGGTCAGAAATATAGTGAAATCACCTCTCCTATTCTTTCCCCGGACCCTGCGACTAAGAAAGATGTTCACTTCTTAAAATATCCCATATACGTAGGCGGGAACAGGGGAAGGGGTCAGATTTATCCCGACGGGAGTAAGAGTAATAATAATGTTTATAATGCTACAGCAGCAGGTATAGTAAGCAAAATAATACGAAAAAAAAAGGAGGATATGAAATAACCATAGTGGATGCATCGAATGAGCGTCAAGTGGTTGATATTATCCCTCCAGGACCAGAACTTGTTGTTTCAGAGGGCGAATCTATCAAACTGGATCAACCATTAACGAGTAATCCTAATGTGGGAGGATTTGGTCAGGGAGATGCGGAAATAGTCCTTCAAGATCCATTACGTGTCCAAGGCCTTTTGTTCTTTTTTGCATCTGTTATTTTGGCACAAATCTTTTTAGTTCTTAAAAAGAAACAGTTTGAGAAGGTTCAATTGTCCGAAATGAATTTCTAAATCTGCGTATTTATCAACATCAAGTTCGTAAAAAAAACCAAATTTTTGTTGGCAATTCTCTAATTTAATTATGTATGATCACAAAATTATGAAAAACTTTTTCCTTGTTTTTGTTTATATTCTTTTTCTACCTTATTTCGGGAATGACTTGTACCGCATTACTAGTCATAGTATGGATATTGTGAGGAAGACTATTTTACCTCTTCTTTATTTCTTTGTTTTTTACAATGCAAATAGGAGCGGTGTATTCAAGACGATCTATTAAGTCTATGCCCTACACGATATAATCCCGTAACTCCCGTACATGAGACAATCTATTAGAATCGTGCATCATACGTTATGGCCCCACGTGATGAAACGCTTCAAGCCAAATAAATAAATACTCACCATCAATTATTGCAAATCTTATAATTAACCTATTCGTTAATTTATCTAAATTTAATCCATATATATTATTAATAAATTTTAAATCTATGCATTCTAATAATTTTTATTAAAAAAAAAATTATTGAGAGAAGGTCAATTCAGAGTATTTAAAAATAAATAAATCGACAATTTAAAAAAAAAATTATTTGCTTGTATATACATATATTTGTTAAGATTTTATAATTATTTAATTTTCAATAACTCTTAAAAATAATTTTTAAAGTATTTTTTTTTGAAGGTATAAATAATTATCGACATTAAATCTCAATTTTAAAAATATTAAACACCAAAATATTATAGTCTCTCATTAATTTAATTACTATAATGTTTTTACAAACTAACTAAAATTAATTATACGTGCCAATAACTAATAATAAAACATTATATTTTTATTTTTAAACTTTTGATCACCTTAAATTTTTTTAAATTAAAAATTATTATATTCAGTAATATCTTTTAAATTAAATTTAACAGAATAATAATTAACACTTACTTAACAATAAGACGTTAAATTTTAGACGAATCTAGTTATATGGTCTAGTTTAACCTCGTGAATATCAATTTAGATTTTATATTTTTTATTAATTTAAAATAAATACTTCTAAATTTATGACATCAATATACTTTAATTTTTTTAAAAAAACATTATGAAACGAATGAGGTATAAAACCATGTTATTAGGCTTAGAGTCTAAAATTATCAAACTATTTTTTAATAAATAAATTGGTCTAAAAAGATAATAAATAAATGTGGATAATGTATTGATTAAAAAAAAAACATTTTTTTTTTACAATTATGGATAAACTATTTTGATGATATGAATAAAGCTGGTGATGTAACATTTAATTGGAAATAAACTCAGATGTCATTGTTTTTTTGGAAGACAATGGAATATTTCTCTCTGTCGTCTGGTATATGAGTCGAGCTAAAATAAAATTTTACAATAGATGAAATAAAAATAAAAAAAAGAGAGAAAAATTATACAAAACGCGGCTGCTGTTCACACCAAAAAACCGGGGGAGAAGAGGGTGGGTTTTTTTTTTTTTTTTTTTTTTTTTTTTTTTTTGGTTTGGGAATTCCAGCTAAAAAATTGAAATCTACAATTAATGAATTTAGAGTTAACTCAACAGAGATCGAACCTTGCTTGTGCTGAAGATCGGTGATTTTGGGATTGTTTTATTTCATTCTATCTTCTTCCCAGAATTTCTGGTGGGTTTCTCTTAAATTTTCGATTTCGGCGTGGTTTTGATTTTAGTGGCGTGATCGGGTGGGATTGCGAGTGTTTTTGGGGGAAATCGTTAATGGGTTTTCGTGGGTTTTTTATTTTGTGAGATGGGTTGGATGAAGATTTGGGTTTGGATGTTTGTCAGGGCGACAAACGTTTGGTTTTGAGGTAGCTGTGTTCTTTGTTCTTGTTCTTGTTCTTGTTCTTGTTTTTTGAATGGGGTTTCAATGATTTCTGTGGGCGTAGGGATGCCGGGAAGGACATAGGGCGGTGCCAGGAGACATGGAAGATACTGAGCTTGAAGAAGGAGAAGCTTGGTCTTACCAAAACCATGAAGTTTTTGATTCAAATATCGACCCGGATATTGCTCTCTCCTACATCGTAAGCCTTTTGTTCATCTTGTTTTGATATTGTAACTTCTAGATTCTGGATTTGACCTTGTTTGCTGAATTAGATCTCCTTTTTCCTTTCCCTTTTTGAATGCTCATACTCATAGTTAGAGCCTAGTGAATAAGAGAGAATGTAAGAAACAATGAGAAGATCTTAGGTGAAGAAACTTAAACCGTTCCCCACTCGATCCCGTTCCGGGTAGACGAAGAATTTTGCGTGTCATTTGTTCTTGAAGTTCTGCTATGGATCTCTTGAATTGGAAGTCAAGTGTCATGGAGGAATCGTTATGGTTACCTCTTGTAATCTTTATGCTTCGTTTATCATCGGAGATGTAAGCATTGAAGTTAAGAGCGTTTGGTTGTTAGTGTAATGAATTTGTTTACTGTGGATGTCGGGGAGCGATTTTAGTATAATGACTATTCGTTGCTAGACAAGAACATTAGTCATGTTTGACTCGTTTCCCAGATAGAGATATCAAGAATCTGATATCGATGTGTTCTAAGTTCGTATTATATGTGTTTGAGGGATGTTTAACTTGTTCATCAGGATGTGAAAATTCAACATGTTCTGGGACACTTTCAGAAAGATTTTGAAGGCGGAGTCTCTGCAGAAAATTTGGGTATGTCGAACCACCGTAGGATGATGGATCTTTTTTGTTCCGGTGTATGCTAACTTTAGTTGTCGTTTATGACGTGAAAGTGGATGCTAATGTGCTTACTACAGGGGCAAAATTTGGTGGATATGGTTCGTTTTTACCTTCCTATCAACGGTCTCCGGTTCGGCCTCATTCAAGGACTCCACCGAAAGGTCATAATTGCAGTACATCTAGATCTCCCAATAATTTTCTGCAGGAGGTAAACTTGTTTTCGTTCTGCGTTTTTGATAATTGGCCATTCTTGATTGTCGTTGATGATGGCCTTATTGAGCATCAAACACGTGTTTCTATTCAGGTTGGCCATAATAACTCTGTAGTTTCTTCAACTACACCTCACTCGATAAGACCTGGCCCGCCTTCTACTAGTTCTACGTCACTGCCAATCACCAGAGGTTCGAATCTGAATGAATCGTCCAAACAAGAAGTATGCACATCTTTCCAGCATGTCGAAGAACTTGCTTCTGGATACGGGTGTGTGAACAATAAATCCACTACTTCTTCGGACCAAAAATCATTGAAGGTGCGAATTAAAGTGGGTTCTGATAACCTGTCGACGAGAAAAAACGATGCAATCTATAGTGGTCTTGGCCTAGATGTTTCACCATCTTCATCGTTAGATGACAGCCCCTCGGAAAGTGAAGGGGTTTCTCGAGAGCTTCAGGATGGTCCGTTTGAATCTCCAACTAGCATTCTTCAGGTATATTTGTCTATAAGACGCTCATAGTTTCTCCTTTTCTTTACTGCTACGATGAGCCTCGTTGATCGAATTGCAATTAATTCGTGGAGCAGATGATGACATCATTTCCGGTTCATGGAGGTCTCTTGCTATCCCCTCTTCCTGATGATCTTATTCACCTGACTCAGACGGGGAAGCCTGCAAGAGAGAAAAAATCTACTCGTGTCCAACATTACAATCGGGATCGGCCATTAGTTGGGGAGCCTTCTTTGAAAGGTGGTCAAATGTTAGTTGAGAAGAGAGTGTCGAAAGATACGAATGACTTCTTGTCCGAGTCAAAGAACACGAATAAGGACTTTCTGAATGGCTCGATTACGTCGAAAAAGACTTCAGAAATCGATACAGTAGCTTGTGAGGCGCTTGTTTCTAATGCATTAAAGCTTCCACTTTTAGCAAATTCATGTGCCATTGCAAGCGAAACAACGAAAAGTCAGAATGGGCCATCGGACGTATTAACGGAGGCAGATAAAATTGTGGCTAGGGACAGACATTTTTTCAATCAACTGGAAGACGGTCCAGCCGTAGAGCTTCCACTTGCTATAGAGGACGAGAAGCAAAGTAACGGGTCATCTGGAAAGGTCAAGGAGCCAAAAAAAGCCAGTAAGTTCGATGATACTTCGGTTTCTGCAAAAAAATCTGGAGAAAGCAAGAGGGACAAAACTATTGACTCGATCGAGGCTGCCTCAAGGGGAAAGAATGCTTCAAACGAGCTGAATACTAATCATAAAGCGCTACATGCACATAACAACATGAAATATACTTCAGGGAAGGATCATTCATTACCCGAGGGCAAAAAGAAGTCAAAGTTTAGTCAAACGGATTCTATCCCCAACGGAGAGGTCTCAAAACGTAGTTCGAAATCTGGCTCTTCAGGTTCCAAAACGAAGGGTATTAGTAAAGCGGACAACATTTCAACCAGAACTGAAATTGAAGATCAGAAGACACAGAACTTCAGAAAAACGAACGATAGATACCGAGATTTCTTTGGGGAATTGGACGAAGATGATAATCTAATAGATGCATCGGAGATGCCTTTCGAGGATCGACTAAATCATTCTGACGTATTTGAAAAATCAACGCCTGTTATTCCTGTATCAAGGGAGCGATTATCTGTTGTGAAAATTGGCAAGTCATTGGCTTCAAAAGCTTTTCCTGAAGCTGTCATGAACACTGCAAGTGGGACAGTATCTGATACAGCTCCTGCTGCAGTGGATAATGTAAATGGACAAGACAACTGGGTTTGTTGCGACAAGTGTCAACAATGGCGGCTTCTTCCACTGGGCACAAACCCTGCCAGCCTACCTGAGAAGTGGCTTTGCAGCATGCTTGATTGGCTGTAAGTTTGAATGCTTAAAGAACATACTATCATTCAGATCTTATGACCTTTAATCTATTGTTTATGAATCTGTAGGCCCGGAATGAACCAATGTGTGTTTAGCGAGGAGGAAACAACTAAAGCTCTAATAGCAAGGTTCCAAGCACCTGTTGCTCCTGAGGGTAACATTTACAGTAATCTGAGCGGAGTTGCGCCAGGAGTGGCTAATGCTCGGCAATCGGAGCAAAATCACCATCATTATGATTTCAATGCTTGGCCTGGTGGTGGGAAGAAGAAACACGGAGCAAACGAAAGACCGAGTGCGACACTTAAAGGGGATGCCCCTCAGTTATCAAACTCGAAGAAGCATGATGGAGCGATGAAAAGCAGGAGTTTAGATGATGTGAACCAGTTGCCTGTTGGAGATGAAGCTAATTTTCGTCATTTAAACAAGTCGAGTGATGTTCCTGTCGAGAAGCACAAGCATAAGTATAAAGAGAAGCAGGAATTTCACGATATCTTATCGGATGAAGGCATGATCTTTCTTTTTTTAGTACTGACTTCTTTTACTTGCTCTACTTGACAATAAGAATCTCACTTTTCGATGAATCATTTGCACAGGTGCTACGAAAGTTTTAAAGACTAAAACCCGAAAAGAGAAAGAACTCGATTACTCTAGACCTGTAAAGAAAGTCAGAACTGATAGTCTGGATATGATTGATGAAGACCAGATATCAGTGCACAGTGGGTCTGTTGTAAAAGTTGACCCGACCTCGAGCATTGGCTTTCCTTCTGCATCAGGTGGAACTAATAAGTCTAAAAGTATGGACCATTCTTCTAAGGACTCGAAATATAACATGAATGTCATCCACCGAGCGCCCAACGATAAAAGAGACGACAAACTACTGGGTGCTGTGGGTGATGATTGCCTGGGAGGATGTAGTGGTAGTACCAAAAGCAATTCAAAGAAGAGAAAAGCGAAAGCATCCTCGGATGTTCAAACTAATCCCGGGTCCCTTAACGGTTCTGAGCATCTCCCACAGAAGAGAGGTCCTGTTACGAGTGATAATGACCATAGGAAGGAGAAAAAGGCGAAGCTATATAAGCCTCCAGGTAAAGAATCCAGTGGTAGAAAAGAGAAAAAAGGTTCCCATTCTAAGAATTGGCTGCCACTTGGACAAGATGTAGGGAGCTCTCTTTCTCATCGGAGTTTGGACGGTGCCGATTCTTTGAAAAGGGATTTAGGAGCGATACAACCTTCTCTTGTAGCGACTTCAAGTTCTTCTAAGATATCTGGTTCACATAAAACGAAATCCAGCTTCCATGAGATGAAAGGATCGCCTGTTGAATCTGTTTCTTCATCGCCTATGAGAATACCTAACCGAGACAAGATTTTACGGTCATCTAGGGAAGGCAAGGATTTTCTGGATGCTGGTCGTACGAGATTCTCAGATGAGGAAGAAGAGGATGGCGGTAGCGACCGCTCTGGGACTGGTAGCAAGAAGAAGTCTGTTGTGGCTCATTGTAGGCTGTTAAAGTCCCCCTCGATCGATACTTTGAACAAAGACGCTAGTAATATGTCAGGGAAAAAGGCTAAAACTAAGAAGTCTTCTTCTGATGTCCTAAATTGTGACCTTCCAAATGGTAGTCTTGGCGGAATTGATCCTCAGCATCCTTGTAAATCATGGGCTGAACAAGTTCAGAATGAAGATAGACCAAACGGAACGAGATACAGGGGCAATGAAACGTATCCAGTCAAAAGCGGAAAGGATTTACCGTCACAGTCGAAGGACATGAATGGGAGCTATTGTTCAGATGTTGGCATGCACAAGGACAAGGTTCCTTATTCCCACGACGACTTGCGAGGAAGGTCTCATCCACATTCTGATTTGAAGGTTAAGAATGGTAAACACAAGTTACACGACAACTCTAGGATCAAATCCGGAGATGCAAGGAAGGAAAGTTCAGGAAAACTGTCCATCGAGCGGGGTAAACGAGACGGTGAATTAAATTTTGTCAAGCATGAAGGTCCAGATTCTACAGTAGATAGCACTTCCAAAGAAAACGTGATTTTGTCTGCGATGAAGAATCAGAAACATGACCGCAATGGCACTGCTTCAAAGAAGTCCCTTTTTCAGAGAAAGGATCAACTCGAAAAAGTCTCGGGAAAAAGTACACCGGTACAATTACCAATGTCAGGAGAACAGCGGAACGAGATACCGCATTGCCCCCCTTCAGCAGGGGGTGGAAAAGGAAGTGCGACCGATATTTTGCAAATAGACGCTTCAGAAAGTAAGGATGTATTAAAGGGGAAAAAGCATGCTAAGAATCGTCAAAAGGAAGCTCAGACCAATGGCTCACGACATTCCACCCCCAACGAGAGGATGCCCATCGATGCGCCAAGTCCGGCTAGAAGGGATTCCTCCAACCAGGCTGCTACCAAAGCTATGAAAGAAGCCAAAGATTTAAAACATCTTGCCGATCGTTTTAAGGTTACTAAACGCATACATTCCCGATTTGGTCTTTATCCGATCTTCGTATTCTAATTCTTTTTATATTCTCCTCAGAATACGGGGTCCAATCACGAATCCTTGGGGTTTTATTTCCAAGCAGCCCTTAAGTTTCTTTATGGAGCTTCTTTGCTCGAGTTGTCCAACAACGAGACTGCCAAACAGTCTATGCAAATATACAGTAGCACCGCAAAACTATGCGAGTAAGTCGAAATAATATCTTCTGTGCGTGCACCAAGATTCTCGAGAACCAGAATTTACTCTCTTCGTTTTTACACGGCTTCTTTCGAGTTATAGTTTAGATTTCCCTGCACGCTTTTGAATTACAACTAGATGTTTTCTTTTGAAACTATGTCGAGTCAGTCAAAATATGAATACATAGAAAGTTGGAAGCTTAGGTATCGTTTCTTTTATGTGAGACTCTCGTCCAACATTTTCTCGTGATTTATTCTCTCCTCGTATTAGGAAAAAAAGTGGTAATGATATGTTCTTCGACTGCTCGGGGGTTGAGCTTTTCTTTATCTTCTCCCTTTTGATGTTCGTAGGTTTTGCGCACACGAGTACGAGAAAATCAAGGACATGGCTGCTGCTGCTTTGGCATACAAATGCATGGAAGTAGCTTTCATGAGGGTGATTTATTCTTCACATAACACTGCCATCAGAGACCAGAATGAGTTACAGAAAGCCCTGAAAATGCTTCCCTCTGGTAATAAGAACGAATAGACGTGAAATACGCTCAAGCTATTTGTTAATAACATTCTTCATATCGCTTTCTGGTACGTTTTTATCAGGAGAATCTCCATCACCGGCGTCTGATGTCGATAACTTAAATAACCCTGGCACGGCAGACAAAGTTGCTCTTTCTAAAGGTGTCAGCTCGAGCCAAGCTAATGGGTCCCATGTCATCCCTGCTAACAACCGTCCCGATTTTGTACGGTTGCTTGGTTATGTATGTATACTTCGAACTTTATACTGGTTACTTTAATTATATTAGATAATAATATCTTGTTCGACGGGCTGCGAGAGGGAGGGTCGGTATTTAAAATTACCACATATAGTCGATGAAGAGGTTTTTTCTTTCCTCTACAAATCTCTACATTGTTGAACACAAATATTTGAGAAGTTCTTCCCTTCCATTGCTAAAAATAGTCCATTCGTATCTCGAGCGACGAAGTATACTTATTTTGTGTATTCAAGTATGAACTTTAATATTTCGATGATGGTAATTTACAGGCACAGAACGTAAATTTCGCCATGGAAGCATCGAGAAAATCACGGATTGCTTTTACAGCTGCAAATGCGAGTTCGGTGGGGACAACGAGTAAGGACGGTATCTCTTGCATCAAGACGGCTCTTGATTTTAACTTTCAAGATGTAGAAGGTCTGTTGGCTCTAGTACGGATTGCAATGGAGGCAATTAACCGTTGAAAAAACTGATTATAGAAATGATTTTTGACTCGGGACTTGTCTGGTTGGTATGTTTCTTTGAGAAGCATCGATGCGAAAGGCAGAAGAGACCGACCACGTTACACGAAAACCCTGTTGATAGCATGGTTACAGCCTTTTAATGGATCTCTCTGTACATTGTCCTGGTGCTTGGCTGGCTAAGGCTGCTTTGCCATTCGTTTTAGACTAGGAAAGCACGATCGGCCACGAGGCTTCTGTATATGGACGTTCTGAGACATGTACCTGGAATATTTACGATCCAAGGTCACGATCCTGTCATTGTGGGACGTTCGAAGTCCTAACGGTGGAGCTTGTAGGGACTTCAGCATCCACAAGGAGTTACGTTTGTCTGTCCTATTGATTCGGTGACACGTCAACGTTCGTTTCTTGATTGGCCATGCCATTCTCGTACTTGGGTCGTGCTAAAATGCTGTTGAAGGGGGTTAAGACAGGTGATTATCTCCTTAATACAGTAATCAACTTCATTAATCTTATTTAACTCTGCTTTTCTCCTAATTGCAGGTTTTGTATTTTACGTTTTCCTGTTATTTATGGAACGGAATAAATAAATAAGACGACAAATTGTAATAACATCGTCGAGTACATGCTCGTAGCTCGTAGCTCCCAGCACGACTGTCGTTTGAGTTAATTTACAGCAGGTTTGTCATCTTTTTGTGTGGCAGTTTCTGTATATTTCCATGCATTAGTCATTGAACCCAGTTTATATCAGTTTAAGGTACACAGTTCTTTTCTAGAGAAGGATGAAAAAAGTGATGGGGAAGAGGGGAGCTTACCATCCAATACAATCAGCTGGAACTTGCAATAATCATGGTAACTTCATCTTTCTTACTAATCATGTTAGACGCTTAACGCTTAACGTAACGGCTTTAGCCTACCGCTAGCAGATATTGTCCTCTTTGGGCTTTCTCTTTCGAGCTTTTCCTTAAAATTTTTAACACGCGTTTGCTAGGGAGAGGTTTCAAATTGGTAGGACGATACAGAGAAGATTAGCATGGCCCTTATGCAAGGATGACACGCACGAATTGAGGAATGGTCCAAATTTTTTTGGGGAAAAAAAAGTAGAAGTTAGGGTGGCCGAGTGGTCTAAGATGCGTTTTGAAAACCTTGAGGGGAAGCTTGATAGGGGAAGCTTAATGAAGATAATATCTGCTAGCGGTGGGCTTGGGCTGTTAGACTTAAACTTCTCAAGGTTTTTAATACGCGTCTGCTAGGGAAAGCTCAATGAAAATAATATCTGCTAGCGGTGGGCTTGGGCTGTTGGACTTAAACTTCTTAAGGTTTTTAAAACACGTCTGTTAGGGAAAACTCAATGAAGATAATATCTACTAGCAGTGGGCTTAGGCTTAGGCTGTTAGACCTAAACTTCTTAAGGTTTTTAAAACGTGTCTATTAAGGAAAACTCAATGAAGATAATATTTGCTAGCGGTGGGCTTGGGCTGTTGGACTTAAACTTCTCAAGCTTTTTAAAACGCGTCTGCTAGGGAAAGCTCAATGAAGATAATCTTTGCTAGCGGTGGACTTGGGCTGTTAGACTTGAACTTCTTAAGGTTTTTAAAACATGTCTGCTAGGGAAAGCTCAATGAATATAATATCTGCTAGCGGTGGGCTTGAGCTGTTAGACTTAAACTTCTCAAGGCGTCTGCTAGGGAAAGCTCAATTAAGATAATATCTGCTAGCGGTGGGCTTGAGCTGTTAGACTTAAACTTCTCAAGGTTTTTAAAACGCGTCTGCTAGGGGAAGCTCAATGAAGATAATATCTGCTAGCGGTAGGCTTGAGCTGCTAGACTTAAACTTCTTGCTTCTAAGGTCTCTCCTCGTTCTTCGTCCCATGGTATCATCTATTTTCTGGAGTGGTATCATCTTCTTCCAGAACAATATCATATTCGTGAAACTGCAGTCGGCGTTCTTTGGATTTTTCGTATCGAGAGCGTCCCTCTTGAGGTGGATAGCTAAATGTCTTTAGAGGCTCTTAAACCGTTCGATAAGCAATTCATTTTCCGTATCTTGGGAGGGAGTGGAGTTCGAGGGGTTGGTTCAATTTAATTCTTCTTGATGGACATTCGTTTTCATTCAGTCTTCGTGCTTTAAAAAGAATCTCGAGTAGGTCCTTGAACTTTCAATCCAATGTAGCGGAAGTTAATATGCACGAAAACGATGCGTTCGGCTTTGGTTGTTTGGTAATGCTGATTGATATCTCTCATTGCAGGCTGCTGTAGATTCTGATGTTGGTGGAGATGGCTGAGAACCCAATTTTGTTCATAGGCATTTGATTCATATTATGACGATGGTCAATAAGATTTTTATGTTCATCAATTATTGTAAGTTATATATTTTTTTTATGAGAGCATTTCATTTTTTTTAAGATACTTTTTTTTAATATATAATTTAAATTTTGAGATTCGAAATATTGATGAAAAAATTTACTTGGCCGAGATCCCACATTGGTTGGAAAGGGATACGAAGTATTCTTTATAAGAGTGTGGAAACCTCCTTTTAAGTGTGTTTTAGAATTGTGAGGATGACGGCCTTAGTTGTTACCTAATTTTTTTTTAATTTTAATCTTAAATATTAAAATTTTGCTAAAATTTGGTTAAAATGGGTTGGAATTAAATTATTATTTTATTAAAATATTTGACTAATTTAGAAAAAAGAAATGATAAATATAAATCCTAAAATTGATAATTTAAGGTTTTTTTTAATATCTAATTATATTTTAAACTTTTTAGGTAGTTTTAGTTCAAATAATTGTTTGAAAAAAAGTATTATTACGCGTCTTTAATAAATTATAAAACATATCTATAATATGACAACAAAAAAAAAAAATCATAAAATTTCACCTCATTAATAATTAAATTTAATATGACAAAAAAAAAGTCATAAATTTTCACTTCATTAATAATTAAATTTAATTTAATTTTTACCTCATTAATAAGTTTTTTTGGGCTTTATTTGTGAAATTAATGACTAATTTAGCAAATTAAATAGAGGGTATAAATTGATGCAATAAAATAAATAAAAATTTAATATAACTAGTTAGGTTTTATATAATTATTATTATTTTTTCTGTTCAAGCCTAACTCAGTAAACATATATATTAATTATCATCAATGCGATTATTTTATTATTTATTTTAGAGGGTAAATTATCATTATTTTTTATTAATATTTTAAAAAAATTTGTTACACTAATAAGAATAATAAGTAAATTATTATAAATTTTAAATATTAAATATTTACTGGATAATTAACTTCTATTACCAACGTTAAATATTCTTTCTATTTTTAAGAGTATAGTAGAGTTGGATTAGATCGTAACCTTCTTATTCTAAGGTGGTTAGATTAACAAAAAAAAAAAAAAAAAAAAAACGAACATATTTACGAAGCGTGCGATATGTTCCCACGTGTGGTAGATTGGGCTGTGGTTTGCTGCCCCGGTAGTATACTGTTATATACGCAACTCTTTTTCTCCCTCTATCTCTCTCTCCTCTTTCCTTGAGCTCTCTCATTATCGAATGCCTTTTTACCTCGTTTCAGGCCCTAATTTATTGCCTCAACCCATACTTTATCCTTCGCTTTGAGGTTTTAATGCTTATTTTTTGTTCAATTTCGATTCAGAAAATCGAGATTTCTGGTCGGCAATGGAGGTATTGAAGGATGATTTGTCCAATTTGGAGATTGGGAATTCAGCCGAGTCGTTCCAGAAATTTTTGGACTCTCAAAAGGATCTCTTTCGCTCCCAGGTCGATCAGCTGCAGAGAATTGTCGTCACGCAATGTAAACTCACTGGCGTCAACCCGCTCTCTCAAGAGATGGTGCGTTTTTTCTTTGTATTTAATTTAGCCTTGAAATTGGTTCTTCAAAACTAAAATGGACGCCCAATGCTTTCCAGTTTAGGGATAATGGTCATGATTTCATGTACATTTTTATTTGTATAATCATTGTTTTTTCGTGCTACCGAATGGAAGGTGACTGCGGAAAGAATTTGGATTTCAACTTTAAGGTTTTATTGCCTTTTTGTATTGTGCTCTCTTTCTTTCTGGGGTATGCACAATTGACCTCGTTCGTCCTTGCCAGTAAGGGCATGTATGTCTATGGTTTCTATGTTTTGGTTTCATAACTTACAGTTATCAGATGATGTTAACAATATCTAGGGGCATGAAAGATGAGAGGTCTTGTTGGCAAGCTGCTCGGAATATTAGTCTACTAGTTGAGCGTGGAAGACGCTATTTATTGAATTTATATGAAATATTTTATGAGTATTATGTGTAGCTGTACTTTGAATGGAAGGTGGAATTTTTGAAGCGCTTCCGTGTTGATGGTTGAAATGAAAAGCTAAACTTCCTTTGGAAGTGTGCCATTTTAGTTTTGTTGTAGCCACTTTGGTTTGCGAAGGGTTTTTGAAGACAATGAGAATTCTTTTGATAGTTTTTGTGGTATTTTACATTTTTTTTAAAGATAAAATGATGTTGTACACTACCTATTGTTGGAGTGCTCTATACAAATATATAGTTTTTTGAAAATCATACCCTTTTCTGATTGACTTAGATTGGTATGTGTTCTTTTAATAGTTGCTCTCCTACTTATTTTTGAGTTTAGGATGAAATTTTTAGTTTATATACTTTTATTTGCTAAATGCAAGTATATAGAGGTCTTTCTCTTGTTCTTGATGCAAGTTATGCTTTCCCCTTAGATGCTTTCAATTTATTAGTTCAAGATAAACCTCTGCTAGGCTTCACATTTTATCTCTTAGTTCTCACCACAATGCAATTTGACATGTTTATGATCTTTAGAACTTAAAAGTTCGGTTTCATGGTCAATTTTAAGGTGCACAATAATTTTATTTGATAACTGACTTCATGCTGTTTTTTGTCCAAGCACAGGCTGCTGGTGCTTTGTCAATTACAATTGGTAACTCCCGACTTTGGACTATCACTTTGCAAAGATGTTTTTCTTACTCACTCGCATAATAGAAAATCTGTTAAGTAAATGAAAATAGTACGGTATCAAGTGATTCAGTTTCATTATCAGTATATTGTTATCATATTCACTTATCCCCGTTTTCCGTTTTCAGGAAAAAGACCCCGTGACCTGCTCAATCCCAAGGCTGTAAAGTATATGCAGACTGTTTTTTCTATTAAAGATGCACTTAGTAAGAAAGAATCCCGAGAAATCAGTGCCTTATTTGGTGTCAAAGTAGCACAGGTTTGATATTCTTCTTGGTTGTCCATTCTTTAATCCGATAGTTTTGTTTTGATTGGTTTTATATGGTTTTTTTACTAAGAAACACAACTTTCATAACGGAGAGAAAATTATAGCAGCCAACCGTAAAGAGCCAAGGAGATTACAAAAATTCCTTCAATTGGCATTGTTTAGGAAAAAAAAAAAAAAAAAAAAAACTATAGTTACAAAAGGAGAAGAAATTTGTAAGAGCTCCAATGGGAGAAAAATGATCTCTGACCATCCTTCTCTATTATATCAAGACGTTCATGTAATTTTTTCTTTTTGGTTGGTTATATTCTGTGTTTGCTGGTTGTTAGGTCCGTGATTTTTTTAATAGCCAACGCTCAAGGGTGAGGAAACTAGTCCGTTTGTCGCGGGAAAAATCCATCCAATCTAGTTCTTGCAAACAACTTGAAGCTGGAAGGATTGCAATAGACAATGACCCCAGTATGCCAATTGATGCAGTTCCCTTGAACTCTGCTGCAGTGGTTCCTTTTAACTCTGATGCACCAATTCAATTGAACTCTGAAGCTCCAGTTCCTTTAAATATTGATACACCAGTTCCCTTAAACACTATCAAACCAAGTAATGTTGATAATGGACCGTCCTGTTCAACACAGGATAGTGAACTTTCTGGCATAGATGGTATAGATAAGCATTTTGTTCAAACTATATTTAGTATGATGCAGAAAGAAGAAACATTTTCGGGTCAGGTTAAATTGATGGAATGGATCTTGCAGATACAAAATTCTTCAGTACTATGTTGGTATTATTCACACTACTCATTTGGTTGGGAGTCTGTATTTTTTTTTGTTTTGTTTTGTTTTTCTCTTCTTGTTTTGGTATCCATTTCCCTCATTATGCTATCTGTTTGCATTGTGTTAGGTTCTTGACTAAAGGTGGTGCAATTATTTTAGCAACTTGGTTAAGTCAAGCTGCTGCTGAAGAACAAACAAGTCTCCTTCACGTAATCCTTGAGGTATATGGATCTCATTTTTAGGTATCTTATGTGGGTAGGATTTTGTCTAGTGTAGCAGGCTTTTAGCCCTTCGATGCACAAATGAAAGTTTTTAACTGCCTTGTGTTGGTCATCTTCATTTAGCTTCTGTTCTATTATTATTATTGTTTTGTTGCTGGTAATATATATAGCTAACTTTGGACCATAACCTTAACATTGCTTGTTTATTCCTAAGTGATATCATTGTTCAAGTATTTAGCAATTATATTGTCCCAAGTTGAAGAATTATTACTTGAGTATTTTTTGATGGCTCTTGGTTCTCGACTCCTTCATTTAAATTCCCCTCCCCGTGGGAGTGGATTAGGTAGTAGTTTCTAGCTTTCTGTCCCAGTGACCATGAAGATGTTAAGGGAATTTTGCATTTAAATAAAGAATCCCTGCATTACAAAGAATTGATCTATATTATTCTTTGCAGGTTTTTTGTCATTTGCCTTTACACAAGGCTCTTCCTGTACATATATCAGCGATACTTCAAAGTGTTAACAACTTGCGATTTTACAGAACTTCAGGTATGATTTTGTTGTCTGGTGTTTGCTTTTGTGTTATCTCCTCTCTTCTTTGTTGGAATGTATCATTTTGTGAACTACAACCAGATATGATCTTACACTAAATGCTCCAATTGGCACCTTTATGTGCATGTTAATTGCTTATTTATCATTAACGGAGATAGGCTTTTTGTTAATTGCTCACATACATCTTAAATTACTTTTTGTGGCCATTTTCTCATTGATAGTTTGTAGTCCTTTTATTTTTCATTATTTTTATTTTTTTATTGCAGGAGGTAGAGGAGTTCCCTTAGAAATATTTGTAGCTATATTGCAATTTTTTTTTTTTTTGCTGCTAATGAATTAGCTATGTTATGGTAATTTTGCTTCATGTGGAGATTTTCCAATATCCATGACCTTTATTTGTGTTTGCTCGTTGAAAATATGTTTGATTGCTTCTATTCTGCTCCTGTGAATTTTTGAGTCTCATTTTCTGACTTGAAGATCAGACATATCAAACAGGGCAAGGTTTTTATTGTCAAGATGGAGCAAATTGTTGACAAGATCTCAAGCATTAAAGAAACCCAATGGCATGAAACTTCTGACCAATTCACAAACAGATATGATTCTGAAACAGAGGCATGTACATATTTTTAACTTATTTATTTGTTCGTGGAAATTAGTAACATTTGTCTCATTATTTTATCATTTTTTTGCAGTATTGGAGACATTATGTATGACGAATCATGGAAGTCGAATATTGATGTACCCGTAAGTTATTGGGCTATCTAGATTTAATTTTTTAAGCATTTATAATGTTTTGGAATTTCATCAACTTTTTCTGCTGTACAGGAAAATTTTTCCTCTTCAATTGTAAATGTGGATAACACGAGGTATGAATTTGACTAAATAACGTTCAAGTCCTCCAAAGTTATTGTTTTCTGCTGGCTACCAATTGTGTTTTCTCCTTCAGGAAATTGGAACCTCGCCAAGCGTTGAAACTGTTGCCGGCCTCTTCGGATGATTTGCATCGCAAGAATGTCCTCGGTTTATCTTCATCCAGTATCCTTGGAACAGACTCTGACTTTTTAATATTAATGCCTTTTTTTTATGATTTACGTTGGCCAATTTGAGTATAGTGGAAGTGTAATTTTCCTTACTAATCATGAAACCTTTCCACTAGGATTGATAACAGGTTCAACTACTGGTTGAAAATGAAACATTATTCTCATTGATGTTGTAAAAAGTCAATACAATTATCCAAAAGAAGAAACAAAGTCAAAACTCTTGAATCAAACTGTAGATACAAAGGGTCCCTAAAACAAACTAAACCAATTTGAATTACCAGAGCCTTACACTACCGAAACTCACCACAAAGCTCTCCAATTAGATTGATAATAATTGGAGTATTATTAAATAAACATTTAGTAAGAGAACAGAATGAAACTTTAGCCAACTTAAAGTCTTCTTCCCATCCCAACTTTCTAAGCAGCATTCTCCATAGTGTTTACTCCCTAAATCTTTGTCTTTTCCAGAGTCTTTGACCATTCAATAGCTGTTCAATATTGCCTTCAGCCTCTTCATCTAAGACCCAGGACACCTGAAATTGCTGTCATAACTGAAGCCTAAAGGTTTAATTGAAAGAACAACAGAAAAATAAAGGATTGTTTTGATATATTTACTACGAACTATTTTGTAGACTAATCTAAAATTGTTTTATGTTGTTTTTTATTTCTTTCTTCAAGTTCCAATTTGAAGATCACCTTTTTCCAAGGGCAACGATACCTTTCTGATAGACTGTTTTGGAAGCTCTTTTGAATAGAATCTTTGGAATGTTTCTTACATTAAAAAAGAAACTCACTCCCCAACTAAGTAGACTGCTGATATATTTTTCCCTTTTTTCTTCGTCTCGAATATGATCCCTTAACTTTCTTTCAAAGTTCAACACTATCGTCCATGGGATATGAAAAAGGGGCGTTTCATGAGTTGCCAGTTGGGAAACTAGAAATTACTGGATTAGCCAAAGGCAGGAGTCCTCCTTTTTAAATACTGAATTTCTTTTGGTTCTCCAGTTTCCTCAAAACTTCTTGTTCAATTTGTTTCAACTTTCCAGAAATCAACCCATTTCTGGGTCATGGATTAGTTTACGTATGGATGATATAATGTTCTCCTCTTGTGAGTCATTAATTGGTTTTAGTAAACCTGTTTTAGGGTTAATAACTTTTTACTCATTGTACTTGGTCGTTAGTTCAATAAAAAACCACGTGTCCTTCAATTTATCATGTTGGGCTTGAATTTTCTTATTTACGCTGTTTCTGTTTGATTGTTCCAAAGTAATTCTGGGTATACCGAAGAAGATTTTCTTTGTTGCCCTATGGACATTGTAGAATTCTTTTGACATAAATAATTAAAGGTTCACCCAACTAATAACGTTTTTGCATTGATCAATTCATTTTGGTAAATGGAGCGTTTAAAGTTAATTTCCTTAGCTTGTTAAAAGGATTCAGAGAACGTAGAAAAATTCAGATGGTAGAACAGCCTGAGCAGAAAAGTACTGCCAGAAATTCGCAGGCTCCAAGAACTTCTCCTGTGAGTCGAGGTCGGCCAATGTCTACTGATGATATTCAGAAAGCAAAAATGCGAGCACAATTCATGCAGAGCAAGTATGGGAAGACCGGTTCATCTAATGGACGTATGAAGTCTGAGAATGTAAATAAACCATTACCTTTAGTTTCCGGTGCATTGTCTCCAGCACCTAAAACTTCCCTTCACCCCAAATTTGAGGACCAGAAAAAAGCTATGGTGCTGTCTCCAAAAATCAGTAATAAGGTTGAAACCCCGCTTCATTCAAAGATTGAAGTGGGCTTCAAGGATTCGCTCGGGGAAAAATGTAAGAGGGTTCAGATCCAATGGCGGATGCCACCAGGTTCATTTTCTTCAACACTCTATGCTTCCTTTATAGTACATATTTCATTTTAAAACGATTGTATGAACATGGACCATTGTTGCATGGGTTAAAAACTTGGAGATGCCACTTATTTAGAAGAAATTATGTTGGCTCGGTATATAAACATGACATAAAACATTTATGCGCTGTTTTCCGATAAACTAGGCACGATACAGATGTGTTGGTTACTATGATTTGAAAGGAAGCTCTTATTTATTATGATCATAGGTCTCTCCCACCACCCTTTGCTTGTACTAGTACACCAAATTAACAAAAACTATATAGTTTTCCATTAGAAAAAGAGAAATAGGTCCTGCATTATGAACAAACTTTTATATTTTATTAAATTCTTAGATGCATGTACTACGGACATTTCTTTTTATTGTCAATGTTTTTAAGTTTTCGTTGAATTGAACAAAATTTGAATCTGATAACCCGGCAAGGTGGGCATCCACTCGTAACATGTATGAATTGAACTAAAAGACATGTGACATCCACGCCTTCATTCCATCAGATTTAGATGACAGCTGCAAGCTAATGGTATAAAAAAGAAAAAAGAAGTATAATGCGTAGAGATTTTCAATTTGATTTGTTTACTTTTTTCCCTCCCTGAAATTATAGAAAGGTCTCTTTCACTAGACTCCCTACCTTCACTCAGCATACTTGCACTTTGCACCTTTCCATGCACGGGTTTCAAATGGGCAGACCAGATTTCCAACCTTGCAAACGACCTGGAGATAAAAAATACAGGGATCGAAATCTTTAAAAAGTAAAGCCTATTGCAAGGAAAGGACTAACTAACCTGGAACGTTAACTGGAGTCATTTCTATACTTACAGTTTTTTCTCTGTATTTATATTTTTTATGCTGGTAGCATTGGTTTCTGAATTTTCTGTTAGTGGGTCCAATACAAATGTTAATGTTGCATTTTTGACATATCTTCGTTATTTGGTGTTTGAGTACAACTTATATTCTATACGATCAAAGGGAAACTTCAGAAGGGATGATAGGTGTGATTCTCCTAGAAGCAAAAATTGAAGAAAGATTACTTTATTCTATTGATCGTATAGTAACAAATATATATATACACACGCACATTACTTTTTTCAACTCAGAAGGGATGATGGTGTGTTCTATCTCCTTCTTTTTTTTTTCTTTTCGTGGGGGTAGAGGGGGTGGGTTTGAGTTTTGTTCTCAGCTATCGCTTATCCAAACTGTTTCAGGCCATCGAGTACAGGGGTCACTTATCTGTAATAGTCACAGATTTAATACAGCATGTTCTTTTTTTTTTATTTGGGGGGGGGGGNGGGGGGGGGGGGGGGAGTTGGTGTGTGTGGTGCATGGAATGCAGCAAGCCAAATCTGCTATGGAGTACAATTTTGTTACACATTTTCTCAGTATAATGGATTGTGCTTATAATCAGCTACCTTCTTTAATATGGTAAATGTAGTGTGATTGAAATATTGCTTTTACCTCAGTTTGAACTGTCTTGGTTTGAAGCTGAGGCTTTTAATGTGCAACCAATTCAATGTAGAGCCATATCGAATGAACAGAGCAGTCAAATAAGCAAGAGAAATTCCAAAATAAAGTTTTACTTTGTCAAATACGGGACTCAATACAGGGAATTCTGTGAAGTGGCCTTAAACACAACAATATTATGTTGCCTGCAGTTAAACTTGACAGTTCAAGATGATATTAACAATAATAAATCTGAGTTATGGCTGTTTTATCTGCTCTTATGATGGCGTGCGATTATCATTCTGTCGAACCATCAAATGAAATGAACTACTTTTTTTCCTGTATGGTGTAAAAGAAGTTAAAAACCGAATTCATCTGGTGTTGAAGAGAGATTTCAATTCACCAGTTTTGTTGATAATGCATTCTTCATCCTGTATCACATATCTTTCCAGATGAACGATGACTCTTCTTAGTTTGGTGACAGTTTATTAATTTTAGGATCATAGTAGTTGACCACAGATACTTCTGTCGATTCTCTGGTTTTATTTTATGATATCTGTCATGCTTATTATTTCACAGCTTGCCTCACTTTATTTCTATGTGCAGAAATGAAACACAATGATCTCTGGCGGGTAGGCGGTGGCGAGAACAGTAAAGAAGCTGGATTCCAAAACATTAGGAACTCTAGAGAAAAGGAGACTTTCTACCAGACCATCCTTGACATACCATCAAATCCCAAGGAGCCATGGGACCTTGAAATGGACTATGATGACTCTTTGACTCCTGAAGTTCTAACTGAGCAATTACCTGATAATGAAAGCTCAGAAACAGAAGTTCGTAATCATGTGGTGGATGCTGCTGTTCCATCAGAGGTGATCTCATCTCAAGATCCCAAGTCCAATGCAGATGAACCAGATCTCGAGTTGCTCGCTGTACTTTTGAAAAATCCAGAATTAGTTTATGCTCTCACTTCTAGCCAAGCTGGTAATTTGCCTGCCGAGGAAACTGTAAAGCTGTTGGATATGATTAAAGCAAGTGGAGCTAATAATTTGGGCAGCGTCAACAGGATGGAAAAGGCAGTGGAGAAAGTTGAAGTCTCTCTTCCATCTCCAACTCCTTCGAGTAACGCTGGAACGGTGCGTGACTTAGGCTCATTTTGCTGCTGTTGCAAAAGTACTTGCAAAAATGTTGCTTATATTTTGTGCTTAACCAGATTATTGTCTGTTTCATCAAGTCAAACTTGGGGAGCAAATAGCACCTCTTTTTTGTTTATTTATAATTTCTGGCTCGATATTAACTCAACTTCACCCGTCCCCGACGTATATATGGCTGCCAGTGTCACGTCAATGATTGTTGGGTCTTCCTTCACCTATTATTTTCATGATAAATTGGGTATCGCTCAATCAAACTTATTTATGAGTTTCCCACTCATAGCATCTCAGTTCTTAACAGGGATTTTGGTCTCTGAGCTTTTCCCCTCCCCCCATGAACCCTAATGCTTGCCTTGAATGCAAGCTTTTGGAACAATTCTTTTACAAGCAAACTTACTAAAAGTTATTTCAAAATTGTGTATTTGCTGATGATTGTTTTCCCCTTAAAATTACAGAGTGGATGGAAACCAGCAGCCTTGAGGAATCCTTTTTCACAGCGAGATTCCATTGCAGAAAGCAGAGTAGCACTCGCTTCCCCACCAGTTGATGCATCAAGCATTGCAGTGTCGCGTGTTCCAAACCAACAACACGCAGCTATGCCATCAGTGTCCCACCAGCTTCCTGCATCAGTTTCTCAATTTTCACTTCCACAAACTATGATCAATGGGCGTCAATCCCATCATGTACTTCATTCTCACCAGCACCAACAGGGCATCGTAAACTCTCCGAATGTTCAATTACCGAACTCGGAAATAGCCTTGGCATTGAGGAGTTTCCCTATCACCAATGAGCCCCTAGTTAATCAACTAACAGCAGCTGTCTCTTCAGTGAGAGTAGAAGGTGGGAATGTTGTAAAACCTGTTACTTTTGCATCAAACATACCAGAAAGAGTACCAATCTCATTCCATTCGCCTCCTTCTCCGACCCCTACACGAATGCCACTGATACAGCAGCAAAGGCAGCAGTCACAAATACAGCCATTTCGGTCTGAGCATCCACATCAAACTCGTGTGAATATTTCTTTACCACCCTCTGAGAAATCAGCCCCTAGTTTAGGTTCTTGGAAACCAAGACAGCAGGATATTGGTTCACACTATAACTCTGGAACTAACCAAAGAAGTGACAGTAAATTTGTTGGAGGATCCATGGCGGCAAGAGGAGGCCCTTCATGGGGAAGAAATGAATTTGAATCATGGAGTCCTGAGAACAGTCCAGTAAGGACTCAGGAGTATAGCAGGCCGGACAAAAGCATCTCAGAGCCCAGAACTAATTCTGGACGAAGCTATGGGCCTGCAGACCAGCAGCAGAGACAGAGGAGTCCATATGGATATCAAGAGCAAAACAGACATGGAACCAACAACAACAGGAGGTGGCGTGATCGGCAATTTTGAAACTGGGAATTATTGTTTCAGTAGGACGAGATTTAGCTGAAGGAGCTCACAGATGCTTGGTTTTGGCTGTTAAAATGGGTATGAACAGCATTGAAAAAAAGGTGCCTCTCAACGAGAATGGGTTGAGATTGCTGTTCTGTGTTCTGCAAGTTTATATACTTTCAAGGCTCCCCAAGTAACACAAATTCACAATGGCCGACCGCGACCAGGAAGAGTATCCCTCTTCGTGTTCTTCGTGTTCTTCGGTGCTTTGGCTTTTGACCTGTAAAATTTAGTTTTGAGGAGATTGAGTTCGTAGGGGGATTGGGGTATCATTCTTCATATATCAATTATTACTAGTGTTCTTCTCTGTCTTTGGAAGTATGCTCTGATGAGATCATTGATCTTCCTATTCTCAGTCTAACTCTGAAAGAGGCTTTTCCATTAGCTATCCAGTAATTTCCTGAGTTGTAACCATCTTTAATCATTATCATAAATTACTGATTCTCTCAACTTATTATATTTTATGGAAGAAGTATTTTTGTGTTAAATAAATTTTAAATTTTGAGGATTTAAATAAATTTTGAAAGCTAAAAAAATAAACGTAGTGAAAATGATCCCATTAGTAAATGAGTTATAAAAAAAAAAAAAAAAAAAAAAATTAAGGATATATTGGTGTAATTAAAGATTATCACTTTTTTAATTTAAAATTTTAATAGATATAAAATTAAAAATTTACGGATTAAATAGACACAAATCCGAAAGTTTTAAACTGATATTGAAATTTTAATTTTAATTTTATAGACATATTATTGTTATCAACATATTTATTAATAAAAATTAACCAAATGAATAATAAATGGAATTTATTTTTATTTATTTCAATCAATATTTCAATAACTTATTTAACCTAATCGAAACGTATTAAAGCGGGAATAATTTAATAAATAAAAAAGAAAAAAAAACCGCATGATCGGTGCAGAGACGAAGATTCTGAACAGGGGAACCGGATTCCCTTTCCTCGCAAATATGTACGGAATCGGTGCTTCTTCCTCTCCGTTCCACACAGTCGTTGAATCATTTGTTGAATTTCCACTCTCCAGATTTAGAAACTAAACACAATTCCTTACAATTTCGAAGCTTCTGATCATCAAAATCCACCGCTTCCCCGCGAAACTCCATCAATGGGATACAGATTCCACCGCCTAAATCCCATACTTCAATCCTTCTATTCCAGGCTTTCTTTAGCAACTCACAAAGAATTTCATGCGATTCCCTCAACCCAATCCTTCGATCTTCATCCCCAAGCCACATTACTGGGAATCTACGGTGATCCGAAGAGCAAAATCTGCAGACGGTGGCATTTAGGCCACTCCCACCGCCATGACGATGACCATCGATTTGGCCAAGAGGGTGAGAATATTTTCAAGCTGGGTCTCGGCGCTGACATTGGATTGGCTGTAGGGAAGGCTTTCACGGGCTATTTATCAGGAAGCACAGCTATAATCGCTGATGCCGCTCATTCGGTTTCTGATGTGGTAACTTTAGCTTCCATTTTTATTGCTTTCTTGAGTTGTCTTTTTGGTTGAATTCTTGAAGCTGCTGTTACTGCTCCAACCCTTTAATTGTTGATTTGAACTGAACTATCAGGAACATGTACTGCTATTGAGTTTGAACTTTTGATTCCTACTTTATGTTTGTTTTTCTGTTTTTGGTCTTCCATTTCTTTTAAAAGGATCCAAATATGTTTTGATAACTATTTACCTGTGGCTTGCAGGTTCTTAGTGGCATTGCTTTATGGTCATTTAAAGCTGGGAAAGCTCCCAAGGACAAGGAGCATCCATATGGTCACTCTTGATTTGTACCTACATGCTACTCCATTGTTCTCTCCATATATAATGAATTCTCAGCATAATGGTTTTATAGCCTTGGTTCTAAATATGCAATACATTATTAGTTCACTGTTGCATTCCTCACGTACCTATTTAATTTCCTAACGTATGACGAAAATATGGCCATATGTTAATATTATCAAGTCATTACGTGCCCCCATCTTCCACATTTCAAATCGATAGCGAGAGGGAGTAGGTTTCCCTTTGGTTTGCTTCATCTCGGTCTTAAGACTTTTGAGGCTAAGCTTGTTAAATTTCAATTGAGGGAATGATCGCTTCCAAAGCATATTTAAGAAATTGTTTGCTTGTCGTAGATCGAATATCTTTTATGCTTTACTATATCTTCGTCTGGAAATAGTTTATCCTTGGGTTTATAAACCGATGTATCTGTAGAGTGGACTCTTTAAGATCTAGTTATTGCAGAGAAGTTTCTGATCATCTAATAATGCTTGATTTACGAAAAGGGCTAGGCGTTCTGCACGGTTTTACTCCATACTTGAAAACTTACTGCATTTTCCCTGTCAAAGATAATTCTATCATAGTGATATTCTTTTCCTGGAATTGATAATTTAGAGCTTGCTCTTGTTTTCACTTCTATTTTGTAACGTCTCTTCTGTGATACTCAGGACACGGTAAATTTGAGACTCTGGGAGCCCTTGGAATCTCTTCCATGCTTTTAGCAACTGCTGGTGGCATTGCTTGGCATGCTTCAGAACTATTACTGGTATGCTTGATTATGAATTTCCTTCTGATTGATCTGAAAGGTTTTAAGTGATTCATATGTCTTCTAAACCTTTAGAACCCAACGGTTATACTTTCACAATCCCGATTTCTACAAGTTTGAGGAATCTTCCATGTTAACTGGATGAAATTTAGTTTACCCAGTATCATTTTGGATTCTATATATCATGGTTTTGCCAACCATGCTTTCTCTGTTTTCCCACGTGCAGGGATTGTTGTCAGCAGCTCCCGAAATAGTCAATCAGCCTCTTGGACACGAGAGTTTGCATAACCATAGTCACGGTGGACATCATCATGGAATTGACATGGATCATCCTATTCTAGCTTTGAATATGACTATTCTATCAATAAGTATCAAAGAAGGGTACTGAATATATCCCTTCGAGTGCTGTGTTCTATCTTTACGTTCTAGCGTCATAATATTTTCAGCCTTTATTTTTGCACGGTAATGAATCAAAGTTCTCTACTGTTCATCTCTATCAGCCAACTTTAAGCTATGCCAATTCCTTGCCTCCTAAACTATATTAACGTGGTTATCTCTTTTGCTGTATGCTGTCATATTTCCCGACGTGATGTTTTGTCTTCTTGTCATATTTACTCTCCTGATCCTTTGTTTCCTCCAATAGGCTTTACTGGATCACGAAACGAGCAGGGGAAAAACAAGGAAGTGGACTCATGAAAGCAAATGCATGGCATCATCGTGCTGATGCAATATCATCCGTAGTCGCTCTCATTGGTGTCGGTAAGGAACTAGGTTCTTGTCCTTCACATTCATTCCTATTATGAATGTATATATGGTTTCAGTAGCTTGTAGTTTAGTAACTCATAGGTAACTAACTCAATTCTTTAATGCTCTTCAAGTTCATATTGGAAGATTGATATAGCTTTCATAAGAACTTGAAGTCAATTAATCCAAACAATTTCTCTCACCGCAGTCGACTATAGAATCTTTGTTTTCTAGTTTGAAACTTGTGTTATGTTCACGTTGTTTTTCGGTTTCTAGTTCATTGAGGTTTTAAATTATCAATTTTTTTATTTCGGTAAGTTTAGATTTTTCGTGAAAGTGAAGGGTTTAACTTTAACACTATTCTCCTAAATTCGTCCATGGATTAACATTCTTGGAATTGCCGTGCTAAAACCAAACTTCATCATGTCATCATCTCACCGTCTTATAGCTCAGTTATTGTATCAGTTGGTGAACGTGCTTGCTACTCGAAAGAGCAATCATACTCGTTCTTGATTTTAATTTTAGGAGGTTCCATCCTTGGGGTGAAATTTCTAGATCCCTTAGCAGGACTTGTTGTCTCAGGCATGATTCTAAAGGCTGGGCTTGAAACTGGATACCAGAGGTACATATTAAATTTTAGTCTTTTCACTTTTATGTAAGAACTGCAGTACATGGATTTCTTGTTGGGTGTTCCTTGTGTGATATCAATGGAACATTAAAGAAAGTTTTAACGTTGAAACACGACCAACCTTTTCATTTAAATAGTAAAAAGGTATGTAAGTCTTCTAGAACTACTAGGAATACATGTGAGATCCCACGTCGATTGGAGAGAGGAATGAAGCATTCTTTATAAAGGTGTGAAAACCTCTCCCTAGCAGACGTATTTTAAGAACCTTGAGAGGAAGTCTGAAAGGAAAAGCCCGAAGAGGACAATATCTGCTAGTGCTAGGCTTGAGCTGTTGCAAATGGTGTCAGAGTCGAACACTGAGCGGTGTGCTAGCAAGGACATTGGACTCCGAAGGGGGGTGGATTGTGAGATCCCACATCGATTGGAGAGAGGAACGAGTGTCAGAGAGGATACTGACCCTGAAAGGTGGTGGATTGTGAGATCCCACATTGATTAGAGAGGAATGAGTGTTGGGGAGGACGTTGGACTCCGAAGGGGGTGGATTGTGAGATTCTCATCGATTGGAGAGAGGAACGAGTGTCAGGGACGACGCTGGGTCCTGAAAGGGGTGGATTATGAGATCCCACATCAATTGGAGAGGGGAACGAGTGCTAGCGAGGACGCTTGGCCCCGAAGAGGGATGGATTGTGAGATCTCACATCGGTTGGAGAGGAGAACGAAACATTCTTTATAAGTGTGTGGAACCCTCTCCCTAGCAGACATATTTTAAAAACTTTGAGGGGAATCCCGAAAGGGAAACCAAAAGAGGATAATATCTGTTAGCCGTGTATTTGGGTTTGGGATTGGGATTTCATGGGATGTCACTCTTCCCAATTAAAATAATATCTAGGATTGTCTCTGTTGATGGGCAAAATCTTTAATGTTTCATATTTCAGCAATTCGTTTGATTTCTGTATTTCTAACTTTCTCTGTTATGTACTGCAATTAGTATCTTGGAATTAGTGGATGCTGCAATCCCAGCAGATCAAATAGATCCCGTCAGAAAAACAATACTTCAAGTTGAGGGTGTCAAGGTAATCACAAGTTTTGTGTTATCTGTGAACTTTAAGGTTGATATGAAACATGTTATTTTGACTGTTGGTGTCTGGTTCGTGGGGGAGGGTAGCTGGCCGATCACCACATAAGCCGCTGCCATCGACCTTTCTCTGCCAGCTCCTTTCATTCATTATTTTGAAAATAACTGCCTGTGATCCTGCTGATGTTAGAACACTGTCTGTAGGGCTGCCATCGCCTAAGAGGAAGGAGAGCTGGCTCTTCTTTGTATCTTGATGTGCATATCGAGGTTCGTTGTCTGATTGAATTACAAACATTTCACTTCCAAATGATGTGAGATCTCACATCGGTTGGAGGGAAGAACAAAATCCAAAAGGAAAAATTAATATCAGCTAGCAGTGGGCTTGAGTTATTATAGATGAACTCTACCTTTATTTACTTTTTGTTTGTAGGTTGATCCATTTTTGAGTGTCAGTGCTACCTTTATTTACTTTTTGTTTGTAGGTTGATCCATTTTTGAGTGTCAGTGCCGCCCATTGTATCGGTGAAAATGTTCGTCAACGGATTCATACATCCCATCCTGAAGCATCTGAAGTTTTTATACATATAGGTAGATTGCTTGATTCATTTCCCTTTGGGATCAGTACCACCATCTAGACTTCACTTTTATCTCTGGTCATTTTGGTAGTTGGCACATGTTCTCATTTACCTATAATCCCCTGTAGATCCCTCCATTTCCCATGTCCCACTCAAGTTATCCGACCAGCAAGGAGGATCAGCAGGAACATCGAATCAAAATATAGACGACATCGCTCTGGAAGAGAAGAATATCGAAGCAATCGTATCCAAAATCATCCTGTCCAAATTTCATGAGGTGATTAGCTGAAACTAATTGTTCTTTGAAGTCTCCAAGCATGTTTCATTAACCCACTTTAATGATTGTTCTAACCTGCTTGATTCATTAAAATAACAGTTTTGATTCCTTGAATGTGATTGTTTTCAGAGCATGGTGGTTGAACGCATTACACCCCACTTGTTGCAAGGCAAGATCCTGCTCCAAATCGAGGTTTCCATGCCTCCCGACTTGCTAATAAGGTAAAGCACTTGAGGGCCTCGTTTCATAAAACCCAGATTAATAATTCATGATTGTGCCATTGTTCTTGATTCTATGTTCCACACCCTTATTTGTTACCCAGAAATGCAATGGAAGTAGCAAAACAAGCAGAAATTGAGGTCTTGATGGCAGCTTCCAACATTGTTCATGTTAGCATTCTGCTACGTTTGGGGCATCAAATTCCACATCTCACCCACTGAATTCACATCAGGAAGAGTTCTAAGTCAGCTTATAACTCCAAATATTTCTAAATTTGATTTGAATAATTGAGAATTCGCCAATTTTGTAGCAAATAATTATTATTTGTTCCTTCCCAAATGGATTGTCTGTAATTTCATAACAATGTTACAGCCCCATTTTGATTAATAATTTTTGGATTCAAATTTATTGCCCGGACTATAATGTAGATAATTTCATCAAATCGGATTTAACGTAGAGAACGGGAAACAAATTTCAAAATCAAATCTAATTTTTTTCTAAAATAAATTAGATTTTAGAAAATTAATAATATATAGGAAAATCAAAATACGTATACATATTTACAATGATTGTTAACTATGATATTGAGTAGTATCATCATTTTACTAAATCTTGGGCTTACAAATTCACAAGAATTCAGATTTAAAAACAAAATAAAAAAGATTTGATAAGAACAATAATGAAAAAGAGTTCGATAACAGGATCTCTTCGAAACAAAGTTCGACGAAATCTTCAGAAGAACAAAAACAAGCAGAAATTGTAGGAGTCATTGATCAGATAATTGTAGTCTGAATTAAGAAGTCAACAAGCATAGTTTCAGAAATAATGATCATCACCTCAATGACTCCTTTCTACAAGCAGAAATCGAAGAAAACGAAATCAAAAGCTTCAGCGAAATGTTAGAGAGGAGAGTTTATGGCTCAGAAGGATCAATTGGTTATTTTTCATAATCACGCGAAGATGAACTTCCTTCAGAAAATAGGTAGATTTCCACATCATTGCCTCATAAACTCATAGCCCTAACAGAAGAAATATGAAATAATTCAAAACAAAAACGAAAAAAAGGACGAGAGAATCGGAGATGATGATCCAATGTAAGGGTTTAAGGTCTATATATAGTGACGGTCTAGGGCTAGGGTTTTGGATACGGATATGAAACGGTGCGTTTCGAATGTTTGGGCCTGAACCTACCCACTATAACCAGGCCCAATTAATCAAATATATCTTAGTATTTAAAAAATTTCGGATTTTATATATGTTTATTTTCTTTATTTTATTTCTTAAAATGACATTGAATTATTATATTTTTTTTCAAACAAGCTTCTTGTTTTATTATATTATTTATTATAAATTATTATTGCTGTCCCCCACCCATAATACTAAAGTTTTAATCTCAAGAATAATAATTCTGTTCATGGCGTACGATAGGAACAGGTAAGTTTTACCGTCCCATTTTTACCTCCTATTTCATTCTCTATCTCTACCAAAAAAAAAAAAAATTATTTTCGTGGGTGGGACGAGGTTCTCATGGAGAATATTTATTAGTCACCGACCCCATTTAGTAGGAAACATCTCTCCCCGCTCCCTCCTCCCATTTCCCACCTCGAATTGGGTCCCTACCCCTTGAGTACACACATACAAAATAAGTTAGTTTTAGGTGGATCTGGGATAAAGACGAGAATAGAAAATATAATCTCCGTCCCTAACCCCATTTAGCAGAATTGGGTCTCGACCCTATGAGTTAAATGGATATCTCTAAATTCAACTATGATCCATAGATAAAAAGATGTACGTCTTATACAAATTTAAACGACTACTAAAAGAGAGTTCCATAATCACCTTTGTATTCCTTAGTGCCACAAGTCTTTTGATGAGTTTTCCAAAATACGTCTCACATTTCCATTTCTTCGCCGAGAGCTCGTGTTGGGTTGTGAGGAACGCACGTCAGTTCGAGGCAGACGTAGACCCTTTTCTTGACTTCAACGTCGGTTCTTTGCGGGGGTTTCCATGGAAGGTTGTGGCCTCTCCTATGCAATTGAAGGTTTTGATCCCTTTGAAACCCCTTGTTGCAAAGCTCACACACAAACCTATTTGTAGTCATTAGGGTTGTTGGTGATAATGCAACAATTTCAGCATTTAGATCTGAAAAAAAAAATGAGAGATCGATGAACGAACGACTTCCGGTTCTGATATCATGTTAACTATCATTGATTAAAACGAGAGACCGACGAACAGATTTACCTAGATTACCGGGGCGATTACACTTCTTCGTAACGCTTTGTCGGAAGTGATCAAGCAGGTGATGCTGACTGTTGGGTGAAGACAGGTTGCCATGATCTTCAGCTAGGTTCCCATAAAGAAGAACAAGCAAACAAGAAGAGAGAAAAACTATCGTGACACTAAATAAGATAGAATTCTTCTTCATTTCTGATTGGTTTGGATCGTGTGCACGTTGAATTTTCAAAATTTTTATTAATACCTTTAAAAAAAATTAAAAACTTCACGAATACCCTTCACTCTTTAAAAAGTTAAAAGACGAGCATCACGTCTAACAAATACTTATAAACTTTCAAAAGTACCATTAAAAAAAATTTGATCTCGATGAAAATAGATGAAGGTTTAAATTTTTTTTCCACTTATTTATTGAGCTAATCTCGTATGGTTTGAATTGGGTCGATCAAATTTCATAAATTATCATTTTTTTAATCTATACGGGACCACGACACACGACACGCTACACATTATTAGTAGTCACAAGCTAAAAGGGGAAACAACAATAAACAAAGGTATTATAAATTAAAAAGAAAAAACAGAAAATAAGACAAAAAATTGGAACATAATTAATTAATTAGAAAGCTTAGTAATAAACGGAAATTATCGATATATTTAATGATGACAAAGCAATTGTCCAACAAATTTATTTATCAAAGAATAAAACAAAATATTAATTAATTAATTAATTAATTATTATTAATATACCCTTAATTAATGCTTTAATTAATTAAATTCCCACTTGCTAGTGGACATGAGCTAAGGAATATGTTGGATAAAATCAATAAAAAGGACAAAAGGTGTTCCTTTCCCCAACTTGTATTTTATTAATATTAAAATTCAAATAAAAGAATTATGCTTTAATTATTTTAACATATTATAATATCGAGAGTGAACTTTTTAAGTATAACATCTGGTCTACGAACTTATGAACTTTCAAAAATATCTAATAGATCCCTAAATTTTTATGTATTTAATATATTTTCAAGTCGAGACTAAATTTATAATTTTAAAAGTTTATAATAATTATATTATTTATGGATTTTAAATTAATTTGGAATAATAAATGGGCTCATTTCACATCTTGGTGGGCTTTAAAATAAGAGGAAAAAGTTGGGCTCTCGGCCCATAGTATATTTAAATTATTTATTTATCTGTTTTAAATTTTAGTTAATCACTGAAATAGTAAACCAAACAATTATTTTTTAAAAAATTATAAAAAAAATTAATTAGTGTTTATTTTAATTCAGGTTTTAACCGTTTTATTTTATTCTATTTTAGAATCTATATGGGTTGATAATATTTTAATTAATTAATTTTTTAATGAAACATGAGATCCAATTAATTAAAAAAAAAAAAAAAAACATAAGATGGCCACAAGAGTGGGAAGAGGTGGAATTAATAAAATTGTAAGAAATTGCTAAAGTGGGAAAAAGTAGTTTTGTTGGAGTTTGATGCAAAAGAAAAAGGGTCTAACTTTATCCAACTTTGAGTGTCGTGATGTCTTCCACCAACTTAATTTTATATATACTCGGGTCCGTTAACTTCTATATTCAACACTCGGTCGGTTAACAGCTGTGTAAGATCCCACATCGGTTAGAGAAGGAAACAAAATATTCTTTATAAGGGTGTGAAAATCTCGTCAGAAGATGATAATATCTACTAGCAGTGAACTTGAACCGAGATGATTTCCGTGAGCTAAACAGGATTAAAGATTGAGCTTACAATCCTTGTCCCCATCCCAATTACCAACATTGCCAGAATGTCACTCAAATCTTAAAATAAAGACGACTTACTGTCTTTGCCGCTTTATAGATATCTCTAAATATATGGATAATAATTTTAAAAAAAAATCATAAAAAATATTTAAAAAAATGAAATATAAGTTTTAATTAATATTATTGTTGTTCCAAAATTATGAGTTGGTGAAAATCGTTTGTACGGACACAAAGTGTAGAATGTTTTAATTCAGTTGCAATTTTATTGTCTGTTTGTTACATAAAGATAAAATATATTTAATTATTTTTTTAAAAAAAAAGTTCAGAATCTTATGTGGTTGTAGTTAAATGTCATTTCAGCAGACAGTCTGTCTTTTATTATTAATTAAATAATTCATGACTACAAACATAATTATTGAAAGTATAACCTCTCTTTAAATTACAATAATTTAAATCTATTTACTCTCTCAATTTATAAAATTACTTCTCAATTTTTCAAAATTAAATTTTAATTTTAATTTTATATGAAAAATATCATTTATTATTATTCTTTTACTATGTTAAAAAAATTCATTAATATTTTTTAATATTCTAATATCAAAATTAAACTTATAATTTAACTAAAAATATACGACCACCCACCACTTTACCTTGAAAGTAGTATTTTTAAGTAAATTACATTAAAAAAAAAAAATAGAAGGGTTAATTCAAGATTGATTGGATTGATGACGTGAGTAACCCGAATAAAGTTTACAATCAAATAGAACTCAATCCTGAATTGGGTTATCGAGCTGTTTTTTTTTAATTATTTTTTAAAAAAATTATTGTTAACTAAAATCTCGAAAAGTTTTAATATCACTAACATCGGTTACCAACCTTAATGTTCTTTTTGGGTTGACCAGGTTGACACATACAAAAAAATGTCAACCGAGAAACTAAACCAAATTTTTGATTTTCAAAATTTAACCCAACCCAACCTTACGGTTTCTGTTGAATAGTTCGAATGAGTTGGATTATCGAGTCATATGAACGCTGTTGGTTAATAGTAAATTTGATAGTACATGTCAATTACGTTTTGGGTAAATAATTTGGGTAAATTTAGGGNGGGGGGGGGGGGGCTATTCTAATATTTTATGTTGCTAAAATAAGGGTAATAATTAAGAGTTCCAAAGCAATCTCCTTGATTCAAGGATGCCTATTCCCTAATAATATGTAACATTAAACCATACAAAAGTTGCTTTGGTTTCTTAATTTCATCAAAATTTATAAGCACAAAACCCTAATCTCTAAAATCCTAAATAGATTTCGTTCTTCTTTTCTACAACAAAATTATGCACAAATTAATCCCATTTTTATAATTTTTTAAATACTATTTTTACTCTTTATTAAAATAAATAAACTAATCAAATTTTAAATATTTAATACACCAAATCTCCAACTAATTATTCCTTTTAATAAATTAATTTCCTAAGATCTAATCCATTTCTCACCAAACAACCTCTCAAATATATATTTTAAATCTTCCAAATCCTTATCCATTCATCAAACCCTAAGCTTTTATATATATATATATATAAAGTTCAAGCTTTTTGGGAAATGTTTTTTTTTTTTTTTTTTTAAGATGGATAAAAAAAAAATCACGAAAAATTACTCTCTCAACATAAATACACGACAATCTCTTATGTTGATACTGAGATCGTACGGTTATAAAAAGTGATAGTTATATTGTTTATGTGAGATCCCACGTTAGTTGGAGAAGAGAATGTAACAGCCCAAGTCCACCTTTATGATTTCCCTCAAGGTTTTACAACGTATCTCTTAGGGAGAGGTTTCCACGTTTTTATAATGAATGCTTTGTTTCCCTCTTCAACCGACGTGGGATCTCACAAAAAACCTCTCCATAACAGACTTGTTTTAAAACCGTGAGGTTGACTTGGGCTGTTGTCATGAATTTATGTACAACCATATATAGGAATAACATGTCGAGAATATAGTAAAAGCTTCAAACATACCCGTCATTGTTATTTTCACACCGAATGAGCTTGGCCCGTTTAAACGTATTTTATGTCCGAGCAACGATTTTATAATAAGATTAATGAAGCATTAAAAATGGGTGTGTTTGGATGTTCATCTAGAAGGGGAAATCATATACATTTGCATTACAATTAAGAAACAAGATTTGGGGAATTAAGAGAGAGAGAGAGAGAGAGAGAGAGAGAGAGAGACAGCAAACCCTAGAATTAGTGGGCAATGTGTAGCTTAATTAATTAATTAATTAATGTAAGAATCAAAATTGGGTCTTTTTAGGCCTAAATTTGGTAGTGTTTGTAGTACAATAACACGTGCATTACTTTGAGTCCACAAAAAAAAAATAAAAAAAATTAATAATAATAATAATTAATTTTTAATTAAAAGCTAATTGAAAGAGATTATTACCTAATGGAACAACAAAGGGGGACCATGAAACTATAATTGAGAAGTTTCCCATAGCCTTTATATGCTTTTGAGGTCACTACTCACATCCCAAACCCTACAAACGGAGAGAGAACCAAAACCTAACTATGCCGACACTTGTCCCAAAGTTACTGCCTCCGATATCCACCATCGATCTCCTCAATTTTTCTAATATGACTGGCACAGTCTGTATAATCGTCACTTTCACGCTACTGTAAAATAATTTTCTGGGTAATAATAAGATTATCGTGCTTAATTTACGATGAATCTAAATTCGAGGGACAACAGGTTGTCGAAAATAGGATAAATTAAAACAGTAAAAACGTAAAATATATATTTACCGGGACTAAATTGAAAAATATAAAATTTTGAAAGTTAAAAGCAAAAGGTAATAATTGAATGATTGAAGTGGGCATAGGTAAAAATAAAAGAGGACAAAAGTTGGAATTTGTTTAGAATAAATGCAAATAGTCAAATAATGATAATTATAAGGGTTATTTTAATTAATTTAATTATCTTTTAAGTACCATGTTGTGAAAATAATTTAATTAAAAAAATATAATAAAAATTCTCTGATTACACTTTTAAAAAATTAAAATAGTACAACCAACGGTATCTCGAATAAAATCTTTAATATAAAAAGGAATCAAAACTAAAATAAATAAATAATTATTAAAATACTATTTTTGTTCGTTTTCTTGTATTTTAGTAAATTTTGGTTATTTACTTTTAATAAATTTTAAAAAATTGTCTATATTTTAAAAGTTACCCTAAACCCTATATTATTATTATTATTTAAATTTTTTTTGGATAGATTAAATTTAAAATTTATTTGACTAAATTTAAGATTTATTAAAAATATAGGACTAAATTTAAACAAATTAATTTTAAAGGACGATTAAATGTAAAATTTATTCGACTAAATTTAAGATTTACGGAAAATACAGAGACTAAATTTAAATAATTGAAAGTATAAAAATTAAAATAAAATGAAACTCAAAAGACACTATTAAAATAAGTTTTTAGTAATATCTATATAACACAAAAATAGAGTAAAATTAGGGTTAAATTATACAGAATCGTCCTAAATTATAAGGTAAATTTTGATAACGTTCCTAACTTTCA
This sequence comes from Cucurbita moschata, assembly GCF_002738365.1. Taxonomy (NCBI): domain Eukaryota; kingdom Viridiplantae; phylum Streptophyta; class Magnoliopsida; order Cucurbitales; family Cucurbitaceae; genus Cucurbita; species Cucurbita moschata. The sequence goes on from NW_019268534.1 coordinate 1,784,279, forward strand.
TCTCAAAAGATATTGTTAAAATCATTTACGAATATGATATAAATTATCATGTATTCTTTTCTAGTTTTACACTGTAACAACCAAAATCTACCGCTAGCAGATATTGTTCTCTTTGAGCTTTCTCTTTTGGATTTCTCCTCAAGGTTTTGAAACGTGTTTGTTAGGGGAGGTTTCCACACCCTTATAAAAGAATGTTTCGTACCGCTCTCCAACCGATGTGGGATCTCACAATCCACCTCTCTTTGAGATCTAGCGTCTTTGCTAGCACTTGCTCTCCTCACCAATCATTGTGGGATCTTACCCGTACCTTTAGGGTCCAGCGTTCTCGTTGGCACGATGTAAATTTCGGTTTAGGGTTTAAACCCGTTCTCTCTCCCTCCCTCTCTTACACATATCTTTGTCCAAAAAATTAAAAAAGTTTTAACCTAAAAAGAGCATTTGGATAGATCACATGATGAATATATATAGTAAGTGGGGAGGGAGAAGTTGAGCACTTGAAGGGAGCAACGTGTCTCCGTTTTAGAGGATACAAAAAGCCTCTTTCTTTTCCCCTTTCTCTTCCTTTCCCTTTCCTTTTTAGATGGATGACAACACACCCATGCCAGAGAGACTAGTAGAATTCAAGTACGATTTCACCACCGGCGGCGGCAGCGGCGGAGTTGGTGGCAGTACCGGTGGGTCGAGCGAAGAAGCTGGTAGCGGCATAGGCGGGTTCGTAAAAGAGCAAGATCGACTACTTCCAATAGCAAACGTAGGGAGAATCATGAAGCAAATTCTTCCTCCAAATGCCAAAATCTCCAAAGAAGCCAAAGAAACTATGCAAGAATGCGTGTCTGAGTTCATCAGCTTCGTCACGGGCGAGGCGTCCGATAAGTGCCATAAGGAGAAGAGGAAGACCGTCAATGGCGATGATATTTGCTGTGCCTTGGCCACGCTCGGGTTCGATGATTATGCCGAGCCTTTGAGGAGGTATTTGATTAGGTATAGAGAAATTGAAGGGGAAAGAGCTCAACAAAATAAGGGTTGTTGCAATAACAATACTCATGATGCATGAAACAACATAATTTTAAGGATTTGGAGCAAAAAAAACACAACTTTCCTCTTTTAATCTCACTTTTTTCAATTGGGTTATGGTTTTTATTTGATTTTCTCACTTGAAAACTAATGTGTTCTTAACTTTCCAACAATTTAGGGTTTGGTTTGAGATGTATAATTTGGTTTGTTCATGTTCTTAACTTCAAGATCTTAATTTGATTCTCAGTTTCCGTATTACATTTTGCATATATTTAGGGCATATTAATAAATGATATCAAAATCAAGTTTGATTATACGAAGATCGCGTTTAAAACTGTAAAATCATGTCTTTTAACTGTTCTAAAATCACTTCCGTCATGTCTTCATAACATGTGAGATTTGACGTTTAGGGTTCGAGGAGATTTGGATTTTAGTTAGCTCATCACGTTTGTTTCTTCGTAGTTTGATTGCAAATACAATAGATTTGGATGAGATTTGGAGATCTTTATTCTCGAACTTTATAAGATTCTATTTCTGATTAATTAAGTTTTCATAAGTTCTTTTTTTTTCTTTTCTGATGGGACGTGTTATGAGATCGGGAATTGATTGAAAGTTTGAAATTATAAGGACAAAACTAAAGCGATTTTGTTTTAACCCTATCCCCCGAGTATAATCTAGTATGAGTCACTAATCTGAGTATACCCTAATTCGTTAATGCGCGTATACCTTTGACCTAAAAATTAGTGGTTCGAATCATCATCGGTCTATGTCGATGAGCTCCGAGAAAAATGGATCATGTGAATAGTTGAATTCTTCTGCTTAGTTTTCCTCTGATGTGGTCGTAGTTTAGATGATGATCAAGTTTAATTTTTAAATGAAGCTGATATTTTTTTTAGGTTGTCAAGATTTGGTTGGTTTACGAAAGCATGTACTTGCAAGAAAATTATAGGTAGAATTAGTAACTCTCAGCTAAATTTTTTAAAATCAAACGGTTATCAAACAGTCTTAGTTTTTAGATCCCGAGCAACATTATTTCTAGTATGCACGGTGGAAGAATGGTTGAACCGAAACATACGAAGTTAAACCCTAAATTAGGTTAAATTTTAGGGTTTTCCCATAATTTACTAATCGAGCTAAACATATGACATTTACCTTTCTTGCCCCTCACGTGACTCGATGAACGCCCCGCACGTGTCACTGTCTATCTCGAGTGTCATTTTCTCGTTGCTAAATTATTAAAATTCATTAGGGCACGCAACATTAAAGCCAAATAAAAAAACAAAAACTAATTAAACTAATTAATCCTAGTTAATCTAATATTAAATAATTACAATTTAAACATCACAATCCCAAATCCAACAAGAGAGACAATAAATAAGACATAAAAGGATAGAAACCTTATTTAACACAAATAGAAAAAAAGAAAAATAAATAAATATATATTTAAAAAGAAAAAAGATTTAATTTATATTTTATTAGAGAAATTATAAGAAAGCATGTGCTGCTTTTGAGTTCTCCATGTGACACCTAGCACCTTGGCCTTGCTGCTTTTAGACTAATGAGTGATGGGCTGACATAATGAACCATATTGTTTGTTTGCTGTCTCCATTTTATTCTTAAATTAATGTTTTTTTTTTTTCGAGCTAGCTCAACCGTAATTGATATATATTTATTTTCATTTCATTTTGTTTAATCCGACATATAATTCATAGTGCTCGTTCTATAGATACACGAACAATCTAAGAATGAAATTTAAGACTAGTTGAAGCTGAAAAACTACATCTTGACCCAGTTGCAATTCTCGAACTTGTTGACTGAAGTCAACTCTTAAAGCTCATACGTCATTCCTACTTTGAGCATACGCTCCCTAGGGATGTAGAAGATCTCTTCATTTTGTCTCAAATTTCTCCTTAATGCATTGTACGCATAATTGATCAAAACCCGTTTAGCTAACCCTGACCCATTACTTGCCACCACCTCGTTTTGTCCGATCAAGTGAACAATTCCATCTCTCCAAGCTCTATCCACCACCTCTATCCCTTCATATACCCTGCTTGCTCTATCGTTATCTTCGTTTCGTAATATCCATGACTCTTCTTCTATAAACATCTTTAATTTCTCCACTAGTACTCTCTCGAATGACTCTTGTTCGTGGATGATATCTTTGTACCCATATCGAACCACGCATCGAAACACGTTGAGATCATCAGGCTCGACTCGTCTAAACAGGAACCGCTCTTCCATTAGGACTTTGCTTATTGGGAGGGATTTGAAGGACACGAAAACGAGGACCCTTTGGAGAGTGGGAATGTTGGCTATATAATGCTTGAAGATTGGGGGTATGCCTTGGACAAGCTCGGAGTAGAATAAGGCAAGGCCAGGGACACGATTGAGAGTTGTGAGAGATGGCATGTCCTTGAGCTTTTGAGGAGAAATCTTGTGCTCAAGCTCGTAGTAGTATTTTCTCCTATGGACGTCATACCAAATGTACATTATTATCATGAGAAACCCTGCAAAAGCTAAAGGAAGATAGCCCCCTCGATCGAACTTGTAAAGGACTGAACTTAGGTATAAAAGCTCCAATAAACCAATGGTGAAAACATAGGATAGTATGACGAGTATGTGAGATTTCCATATCATGATCATGATGAGCACCAAGAAACTTGAAGTAAGTGTCATTACGAACACCACTGCAATGCCTGTGTGAAAACAAAGTTTTTAAACTTGTAACACTATTAGATTTAGAAGCTTTCAAAATTGAGTAGAAAATCTGTAACAGCCCAAGCCCACCGCTAACAGATATTGCTGTTATTGGATTTTCCTTCTCAGGCTTCCCCTCATGGTTTCCACACCCTTATAAAAAGAAATGTTTCATTTCCTCTCCAACCGATGTGGGATCTCGCAATCCAACCCGTTCAATTGTGTGATCCCACACTGAAGTGCCACCGAGGACGCTGGGCCTCAATAGGGGGGGTGGATTGTGAGATCCCACGTCAGTTGAAGAGGGGAACAAAGTATTCTTTATAACAGTGTGAAAACCTCTCCCTAGCAGACGCGTTTTAAAACCTTGAGTGAAAGCTTAGAAGGGAGAGCCATAAAGGACAATATCTAGTAGCGGTGGGCTTGAGCTGTTGCAAAGACATTTGCTCGATTCCATCTACTATCATTTCTTCCCTAATTTATATTGATATGAAAAAAAAACGAAAGATTGAAGAGAACATTACCATAAGCATTTCCGATTCTAGTTGTATCTTTGAACCCTAGAGTGACTCCAAGACAAGCCACCATAAGAAGGTAGTTAACTTCAGGGATGTAAACTTGACCCTCGTACTTGGAAGAAGTATGAATAACTTTAACTCTAGGGAAACAACCATAGGAGAGGGACTGTTGGATGATGGAGAAGGTACCCGAGATCATCGCTTGGCTAGCGACGATGGAGGCAAGCACGGCCACCACAAACATAGGCCAATAGAGAGCACCTACAAGGTAATTACTAGCCGATTATGACAAGAGTTTAAGTAGAAACTATACCAACTTATTAACTTAAACTTCCAAGTACCTGGAATGGAGCTAAAGAAGGCGTCGGAGACAAGATGAGCATTCTCACGGAGAAAGGAGGCTTGGCCAACGTACGCAGAGACAAGGGCAGGGTAAGCCACACAACACATGCTTAGTCTTATAGACGTCACACTAAAGTGTCCCAAGTCCGCAAACAGAGCCTCAGTCCCTGTTACCACAACATCAAAGAATTAACCTTAAAAAACACAAAATTTAACACAGGATGGAAGGGAGTCCTGCATCGACTAATTAAGGGAATGATCATGAGATTACCGGTAATGGAAAGAACGGCACCACCGAGAGAGATCCAAGCGTCCCTTTTGTTTCGTTTGAAGTAGTAAAAAATGTATATAGGATTAACAGATTTGATGACAGAAGGGTCAAATTTCAAGAAATTGTAGAAGCCAATGCCACCAATAAGTACAAACCAAGTGCAAATAATGGGAGCAAAGGAGTATCCAACTTTATGGGTACCAAATCTTTGCACCATGAACAGGCAAACCAAGATTGCTGCTGATATCCACACTATTTTCTCTGTCAAAATTAATAAAATTAATTAAAAATTTAAATAAATAAATAAAATATTATGCGAGAAGAAGTACCTTGTGTCATAGTCGAGGTAGCATTCTTGATTCCTCCCACGGCCGATAAAACTGTCACAAAATTTAATTTTTATTTTTTAATAAATAAATTTTAAAAGTCAAAAACTCCTTTTTCCATACAAATTCGCCATAAAATTCCAATTTATTTTCAAGCCTCCCCAAGTACTCACCTCCATATCTTAGACCTATTTAATTATATAAATATAAAAAATAATTTATTTATATCTCTATATTTCTATTGGTCACTAAAAAAATATGTATTAAAATTTTACTTTTATTAAAAATTTAAATTTAAATAAATGATCCGAACTATCCATACCAATCCAACTCAACTCAATATATTATGGTCAGGTTGAGTTTATTATTTAATAAAAGTTATTTTATGTACCGTCATTTAGGGAGGTATCACAGTTGAATTAATTAATTTTTTTTAAATGTTATTTATCTATTTATGTAAGTAGAAACTAACTACTTAATAAGGTTAGTTTATATTAATTAGCAATAAATAAGTGGACCCACCATTCAACGTACACCATATTGAAAGGAAAGAGGAGTGGTTACCGGAGATGGAAGGAGTGAGGACGCTGTCGCCGATGACCATGGAAGTGCCGAGCATGGTGGCGAAGAGCAAGAAAACCTTGGCGGCGCGGCTGTTCTCCAGCTTGGACTTCAGGCAAGACGCCATTTTGAGGCGGTTGGTCGGTAGCTCCACCTGAAAATTCGATACCTCTTGATCTTCCGCTTGCTCGCTTGGTATCAGCCCGATCTTCGCGTATCGGCATAGTAAAGAGTATAATGCAAACGTCCCACCTTAATTCATATTTTTAAGCTAAATTATAATTCAATAGGACAAATTTAGAAAATGATCCTAAATTTACTGCTAATTTAGAAAATGATCATGAATATCTTAAAATAAAGTTACGAGAGTTTATATTTAATTAAATTATATTACCTTCGCCGTTATCGTTGGCCTGTAAGACCAAGAAGACGTACTTAACCAAAGGGATTAAGGTAAGTGTGTAGAGAATCAAAGACAGCACACCCAAAACGTCGTCGTTATGCTTGATACCCTCACTGAACGTGCTGGCATATACGTACAACGGCGACGTTCCGATATCTCCGTACACAATCCCCACGCTCTGAAACGCCAGTTGAAGTATCACTCCCCAGGTCGCCGCCGCCTTCCCCGCCGCCTTAACAGAGCGGGATTCGAAGTCCAATGAATCGTGTCGTCGGAGGTTCGTTTCAGTCAGGTTAGGCCTTGACTCGCCGGAGTTCTGTTGGAGATCGGGACAGTGGTCGTTCTCAGCCGTCCGATCGACTTCCATCGTTTTATCTATGAGAAATGGAGTTTTTGGGGAATTTTGGAGTTGGAAATGGGTATTTATATGGAATTTTGGGGGGAGTGGGACCCACTCTGTGGCACTTTTTTTTTTAATTTTTTTTTTAAATAATAATAATAATAATAATAATAAATTCTTATACTAAATTTAAATAAATAAATGTTCATTAATTGAAACTAGAAAAAAGAAAGAAAAAAAAACATCATTAATTTCCCTCATATTTTTACTAAATTTATAATTAAAAATGGTTAAAAAATTAAAAGAAATTATGTTCCACTATACTTACAAAAATGCTAGTTTTGTTTTTTTTTTAATTAGAAAATTTATTTAATTATTTGAATTTAATTTTAAAAAAAGTTACATGCCACGTAAGACTCTTGAATTTGTTATTAGAGGTTAAATTCTTATATTTTTTTTGGTAAATTTTGAAAAAAAAAACATTTATTATCATAATTTTCTAAAAAAGTACTTAAATTATTTTTTTATTTTTGGGAAAAAAATGGAAAATTCAAGGAAGGTCCTTTAAAATTTGTTTATTTGCATTTTGATCCTCAAAATTTCAATGGAGAGAAGCTTCTTTCCTTGACTCTCCATGCGTAGACGACTACAATAATTCCACCATGCAGTGGAAAAGTCACAAATGAATGCCCAATAGAATTGTGCCACGTCACCCCTACGATTCCCAATTTGTAACGTGCAAATAGTGGATGGCTCTGTTCCCACACGGTGAATAAGATATTTTTGTTCCTTTTTATTTAAATCAGAATTAAATTAAAAAATAAATTTAATTATAAATATATTTACTAATTTATAAATTTTGAAAATTAAATTCCTAAAAAACCAATTATTTAAAATTTTAATTCTATTATTTCATTTTAAATAGTTTATTTCTGCGTGCATTTAACTCTCCAAAGACTTTAAAAAATTCATTTTCTTATTAACATTCAATAATATCTGCAAACGGTGAGTTTGGATTGTAGTTTAAGCAAAACGCTGGTGAGGAACAATTTCACTTTTTCCAACCAAGTGAACAACGCCGTTTTGCTTTATCAAACCCTTTTCTCTTCTCGAATGACTCTCGCTCATTGTGACCGTTTGTGTATCTATATTGTATGATGCATTGAAAGATATTAAGCTCTCTTGGCTCAACCCTATAAAAGAGAAACCCATTGTCTAACGAGACCTTACTTATAGGCAATGACTTGATCGAGACGAAGACGAGGACATGATGAAGGGCTGACACGTTTGCCATGTAAAGCTTGAAAATAGGAGGAATCTCTTGCACGAGCTCGGTGTAGAAAAGAGCAAGGCCTAGAACTCTACGAGGATTAGCATTAGTAGGTTTATGTTGTTTTAATTGGACCCATTGTTTACGACCACTAAACAAATCATTACCTTTTAAGATTAGACTTAAACTCTTATTTTCGTCTGCAAATTATAGAAAATTAATTAATTATTTTTTTCAAGAATAATTTGACCTCTCAATAGTTTATTATTATTTATTTCTCTTTTTTTAAATTTTTTTTTTTGATATTTTAATTAATAACTAAAGAAATTAAAAGATTTATCAAACTAATATTATAAATTAAACCCTAATTTCAAATAATTACATATTTAGTCCTTAGATTCTTACCATTATATACCAGTTGGTCCCCACATTTTTAAAATAATAAAATACTATTTTTTTTATAAAAAAAAAAAAAACCAATAATATCTATTACTTTTTTTAGATAATAAAATAAGTAAATTATAGTAAAAAATAGTGATGAAGAGCAAAAATAAAATAATTACCAAATAGACCCGAAACTTTTCTAAATATTAAAATGCCTCCAACAGGTGACAAAACTGCAATAATTACAAACACAAGAACTTAACTGCAAAGTCAAAACAAAGAGAGTAAAATGAAATACAACTCTTCCATATTTACATTAATTGCAATTTTTAAAAAAATAATTTTTTCTGCAAAATAATTCCAAAGGAGAAATTGACTCTCTACCAACTCCCTGCAAAACGACAAAATGGCTTCCCTAACTATGAACAAAAATTCATGAGGATTTTAAATTATCTTTGCAAATTACACCCTCTAATTTGCAAAGTTTGCAAATTTACCCCTCTAGTTTAAAAAAATTGTTCTTTTATAATAAATATTGAAAAAAAAAATTCAACTTTGTAATATTACATATTTACCCCTTTGTAGAGAGTAATTTTGCAATTTTTTAATCTTATTTATATTTAAAGTGTATTTGTATAATAATTAAATTAATTTGAAGTGTCTAATGGGACTTCCCAATTGTTTGGGGAAAAAACAAAAGTATTTAATAAATGTGATATTAATTGGTCAAAAGGGGTTCTTTTGAAATATGTTGGGACTTGGGAATCAATATGTTTTCAATTTTCAAAATATCTCATTTATTATTATTTTTAAATGATTTTTTATAATATTTTTTCTCTATGTCATAGAACATTGAAACTAAATTGAAAAATATTGGAACTAACTCGAGTATTTTATCAGAGTAATATTGCATTATTATTAATATTATTTACAAGTAATAATTATTTTTATTTTAAAAACTCGAAGTCCAAAAAGAAAATAAAATATCGTACCATCGCCATTGTCGTTCCTGCAAGATGATGAAGACGTACTTAATGTTAAGGATGTTTAGTACTAAATTATAGTTTTGTAGGGTAAATATCTATCATATTACTATCTTTTCATATATTATTATTTATATTTATTACTATTTTCATATTCTTATTATTTATTTGATTATAGATGGAGAACTTTCATACATCATTTAGATGCGATGAATTAAGCAAACATTCTCATTGTCGTTAGCTTACAATAAAAATAAAAAATAAAAAATCGTACCAATGCCATTGTCGTTGGTCTGCAAGACGATGAAGATGTACTTAACCAAAGGGATCAAAAGTGCTCGGAAAAACATACAACGGCGACGCTCCTATATCTCCGTACACTATTCCAATGCTCTGAAAGGCCAGTTGCAGAGACACCCACCAGCCCGCAGCCGCCACGGAGGCAGTGGCGCGATGGCCACGGCGCCCGTCGAGGTTGTTTGACTCGATGTCTAATGAATCGAAACGGCGTAGTTTTGGCAATGAGCGTATTTTGGGACTGTTGTTGGGGTTGTTTATTTCTACTTCTCCAGTAATTTTTTAGAGATAGAGAGGTGGTGATGTATTAATGGAAGTGAAGGGTGTGATATCATTTATAGGGAAAAGAAAAAATATATTAGATGACATCCTTATTATTATTATTATTACTATTATTATTATTTTGAATTCATGATTTTTGGTGGATTAGTGGTTGATTATGGCTTTAGTTATATGGAGCGTATGCTATTAAATATGCGATTTTAGCTTAACGTAGTGTACATAAAACGATGATTTTATGAACGAATTTTCTTTACTATAGATATTGATCATCGAGATAATTCTGTTTCTATTTTAAAGGAAATTATATTGACCTTCAGCATTTTTTACCTACATATTTATATAAGAGGTAGTAGTCACGAGAGTCGATTAAATTTGTCAAAAATTTGGACAAAAAAGTCCCTGTCTGAAAAAGAATAAGCAAAATATTCATTATTTCCATAAGAAAATTGTCCCAACTTTAATAAGGAAATTTTTGTCACAATAAATTCTTTCTTCATCCTCCACTAACAAAAAATATTGAATTCCCTTTTCAACAAAAGAAAAAAGAAAAAAAGAAAGATGAGACAGAGAATGTGAATTCATTTATCTTAGCCATTTCTAACACAAACAAGCAATGTTGAATCAATTTCTAAACAATCAATAAATGTGCTTTTGTAGTAACCAAATTGAACAATTTGAAGAAATTGTATGCAAGGAAAACAAGAAACCATCTTTTTAGACCCTTTTGATTGCCATTATTTCCTCTTTGATTTCGTAAACATAGAGAAAAGCCAGCAAAAGCTTCTAAGTTTTGCATAATAACTAGCTTTGCCTCTTTTCTAGTTTTGGCTGATTGAACTTTATTTCTTCTGTGGTAGGTGGAAATGTATGGTTTGTTTGGGAAGGAACGATCCTCAAAATCTAAACTCTATTTATTTAGGCATATTCATTAATATTCTAATCATCTCAAAATCCCAACAAACCATACAAATATAAACTGTATTTATTTAGGCATAATCACTAATATTCATAGTTTTTTCCTAAACCATCAAATGCAACATATTACACGTATTATAACTATATAGGGAGGAACGTTTTAATTACGCAATCAAAAAATATCTTGAATCATTCAAAATCAATTAAATTTTTTATTTTACATCTTGAATGTGGTTTTAATCCTTTCAAAATGGCTCTTAAACATGCCTTCAGACTTCAAATATTTGAAAACGAAAGCACTTTTAGGCTAAATTTGGTGCATGAACTTTGGTAAAGTGGGGATTGCAAACTAACAAAATAGCAGGCTGATATCAAGGGATTGCACAAACAAAGCACATCTGAGAAAAAGAGAACACAATAAGATGATACCATGGTTGACATTGTCCTAAGATTTGGTATGATTTCTGACCTTATCTAATATGGGAGTCTCAAGAATTTCCCTTGCCGAAGGACGTCGTGTCGGTTCGGGATCCAACATAGCCTGTTAGAGTTATAAATCAATCACTCAATCAAAGAAACAAGTAGCTAAGAAATGGGAAGGTCCTGAACATCTCTAATAAAGTTTCAAGATAATGAAGTAAATAGTGAACATTTCCTCATCGTCATACAAAGGCAATCAAGAATCCATGCTTTTATCAGATGTAAGATTCTTCTATAATTTCTCTTCCAAATGGGATATGGGATATCAAATAGTTCTTCTCTGTATTAAGTTGGACTTCATTCACTCAAAGGCTATTTGAGAATTTATTTTATTAAGTTTACCGCTCAAAGACTTGAAGAGAAACAGAATAATACATCTTATGCATCTTTGTTTGATGAATTATGCTGGACTGATAAAATCAGGCTTCTCAAACAATATAAGCAATCTGATCAAACTACACAAATGTAGAACAGACAGCTAAAAGACCATCTAAAATTAGTTCATTTTGATAAGATATGCCTGCTTTATTTATCTAATGATTCCATCTTTCAAAAATAACCCCAACAGAGCATTAAATATTCAGACGGTTCAAACAAACAAACAAAATCAAATATTCCTTTTGGTAAACATAGATTGTTATTTGCAGAACGAGGAATCTGACAAAACAAGAAAACATTTGTTCATCTAAATACATGCATCATAGGTTAACAGGATTTGGAGATATCTTCTTAAGAAAAAAAAATAACTGCAGCTTCCTTTTATCTTTTGGAAGGTAGGAATGCAACTTCGTTCAATTTTATTTTGGTGGCAGAAGTCTTGACCTTCTTACAATGATAGACGTTTTTAATGGAAAGCAAAATTTGTGGGAAGAAATGCAAACATTGATAAATACGGTGACCAGATTCCACGACAAGGTTCATCATCCTAGGAGGGTGAGTCGAGGCCTATCAGGCCAAAAGGCAAAGTCGGTAGATATGAAGAGAGCAAAATATAACAAACGAATCCCATTGAAAAGAGAAATTCGATTACACCCTAGCCTGGGGCCCATTCCTAAAGCCATGAGAATTGGCCAAAAAAATGTGATTCTAGACTATAGCGAGGAGTAAGGAAAGGGCTTCCAAGTCAACAAGGCCCTTCTTACATGGGCTTGGACTTACTTTGATGATGGTTCAGCATATCCTGAGAGAGGTCTTCGAAAGTATAGAAGGCAACAACTAAATCTAATAATCCAGCATCAAATAGGAAGAAGATTTAGAAAGACTTTCTCCATGAGTTCGAAGGAAAGAGCAAAATTTGACTCCGACATCTGATTTTTCAGTTCAATTAATCAGTACCTTGATTAAGTTTTGAAATTGCAATGAATGACCAGGAAGGAGTGGCAATTTTGAAATTGCAATGAATGACCATATCATATCTTTCACTCATAATTTCTTGAGGCATATAGTGTGCATCACCCTCCTCAATCGGTAGGCATTTTTCAGAAAGGTAGCACACCCAAAATCAAGTTTATAAACACCATTTTTTACAATATATACTGTCAGGTTTCACATCTAAATGAGCTAATCTTTTCTCGTGCACAAATAGTAATGCCTTTGCAATTTGTTTGTAGTTTCATTTTCAGCAGCAAAGCCGTGAAGTTTCAGAAGTTCCCAGTTCTAGAACTTGAAAATTGGAAAGGAAAAAGCTCATGTATTAAATATAAAGGCAACATGAGGATTGGAATGGATAAAGATAAAACATTAACACATAATTTACAACAAAATTCTGGATCATTATTTTTCAGAAGTGGCATTTCCTGTTGAAAGCAACGAATTGAATGAAGTGCAGAAATAACTAATTTACTCTTCCAGGCAACAAATAAAAATTAAGCCTACTTAAATGCGTTAACAAAAGCAATATTTTTGGCAATGAAGTTTTACAAAAAGAAAATGCAATGTTTAAAAATTCAAGATGGAACTAAAACTCACCTGATACAGAGGCTCTCAGTGCATTTACCTCAGAGAATGGGTGAGAATACCTGCCAATGGATAAACTATAATCACAGAGCTCCATTTGAATGTAGAGTTGCTCGTTTTCAAACCATGAAGAGCAGTATCCATGTCTAGATATCTAGAACTCCATTTAAACACCAAAAATGATATGGTCAATTACAGTGCAGCCTACAATCTCACCAGATATCATTTTCCTCCATGCATACCAATCTCAATACTAACGAGCAAATTAATTTCTGGAAGTATTCTATTACTAGCAAATCATGCTACATTATTCAGGCTATTCAAGTTCCTGTCACAGGAGATGACTACCGTTTCTCAACTAATGAAAAAATTAAGCCATGGTAATATAACAACAAATAATCAACTACTCTCTACATCCATCAACAGAAGCTAAAATTAACTAATTCGTTAGCTAAAGTGATAGAAAACTCAGTAAAAATAAAGGTAATCGCTAAAAAGAATTCAATGATTAGAAAACACAGGCTATACTACTTCGAACAGGAAATAACGTCCATCTCATAACACGTCGAGAAAGATTACAGAAAACAATCAAATACTCTCCCTGATTCATCAACAGCAGATCAAACGAACTCATAAATGGTAAAGAGGAAGAAAAAATCGATACCGAACTCACAGATGGAATCTCTATCCTCAGAGTTAGGAGATGATGAGGGGAGAGCTTTGGAAGCGTTGATTCCCGCCGGTTCTTCAGATTAAGCTAGTCCTGGAAGCAAGCAGCGGTAGAAGAGGGTTGTGCCCAATAAGAGTTAAATGTAATATATATATTTTTGGCGTCGTTTGTAAAATAATTCATATTGCGCGGGGAGAGTAGTGATTGTGTGTAGCCGAGACTATGGCGAATTCGTTGGGAATGGGAATAGACCCCACTGATTGGATGGTGATACTTCAGATCTACGGTTTGGATTGGTCGATATCGGATGGGCTTGATTTACGTGGCTCAAGCTTGAGGATGGATGATAATTAATTTGGATTAGTTAGCTAAAGAAGAAAAGAAGTTAATTTTCAATACTTATAACTAATTATTTATTGATTATTGATAATTAATTAATTATTTATCGAAATATATCATAATTTTAAGCCTAATTAATTAACTTAAAAGTTAAAATTATAATTAATAATAATGAACTACAATTTTTTTGAATTATTTTTTTACCGTAATTGTATATTATTTAAAATAATTTATAAGATTTCATAATTATATTTATTGGAGTTAATTTTTGAAATATAAATTTATTGAGAACCATGGCAAAATAAATTAAAAAATCTAAAAATTTAAAGTAAATTAGTATTTTAACTTAATAAAAATAAATAATTGAATAATGTAATTAAATATATGAAATTTTAATATGTATGTTAAACAAAATTTTCTAACTAATAGCAATAATAGATTCATGAATATAGAAATTAAAAAATTAATATATCTATTAAATATAAATTAATTTTTGTTTAAATTGTTAAATAATAAATTAACACAAACTATTAAACTTTAAATTTAATTAAATTAGAGGGAAATTTTTCCAAATTAGTTTTCCAAAATTACCCCTCTATTGTTAGTCCTAAATCCCAAGCCGACAGGATGACTTTCTAACTCGCTTCGCTGGAGAACAAAGCTAATTACGTCATTTAAAGCTACGTGTCGCTCACTCGCCGAATAGGGGCGGAATCAGCAGGTGTCTGAAAAGACGAAAGTACCCCCAAGCACCCTCTAGAGCTACTTTACGATTTGAAGTCAAATTCGTAACTTCACACAATCCCCAATCCTTCGAAGCTCGAATTTGTTCTGCGTTTTCTTCTAAATCATGTCTTAAGATTCCTCCATCTTCGTTTTCATCTGAACCTCAGTTTCTCTGATTTTCCGTTCCTCCGTCTCTAATGGAGACCCTCTCAGCCTTCCCGTCGCCTCCATGGCCGAATCCCGAACCCAACCCTCCGCCGGCCGTCGCTGAATCCGAACGCTTCGATTCCGATTCAGTTTCATCGGAGCCGCCTCAGTTGCTGCCCCAGTTGCCGCAGACGGTGGAGACGACCGTTTCGTCCACGGCGGTTGAACCGGCTGCTTCGCAGCCTTCTCTGCTACATCTCTCCTTCAATCAGGACCATGGCTGCTTCGCTGCGGGGACTGACCGGGGGTTTCGGATCTACAATTGCGATCCATTCCGTGAGATTTTCCGGAGGGATTTTGACCGTGGGGGTGGTATTGGCGTCGTTGAGATGCTTTTTCGGTGTAATATTTTGGCTCTTGTTGGTGGTGGGCCTGACCCTCAGTATCCATGTAATAAGGTCATGATTTGGGATGACCATCAGAGCCGGTGTATTGGTGAGCTTTCGTTTAGGTCTGCTGTTCGCGGTGTTCGTCTACAGAGAGACCGGATTATTGTTATTTTGGAGCAGAAGGTTTTTGTGTACAATTTTGCGGACTTGAAGTTGCTGCATCAGATCGAAACGATTGCAAACCCTAAGGGTCTTTGTGCTGTTTCCCAGTTGAGTACTTCGCTTGTGCTTGTCTGCCCCGGACTGCAGAAGGGGCAGGTTAGGGTTGAGCATTATGCCTCTCGACGGACAAAGTTTATTATGGCTCACGACTCGAGGATTGCTTGCTTCGCGCTTACGACCAACGGGCAGTTACTTGCTACAGCGAGCACCAAGGGAACTTTGGTTCGGATATTCAACACAGTTGATGGAAATTTGCTTCAAGAGGTGCGTTAATGTTCTTGAAAACGAAGTTTTTCTTCTGGGATTGTTCTGAATTGTTAGAATTTCAGTGTAATGAGGATGTTGAACTCTAGTTTTGTTGTTGAAAACGAAGCTGTAATCTTGTTCGTTAGTCGTTTATGAAGTACTTAACATGACAACGAATTTACTTTGTATTATCTGGATGTGATGCATAGGTAAGGAGAGGTGCAGATAGAGCAGAGATATACAGTTTGGCTTTCTCATCGACTGCCCAATGGCTGGCAGTGTCCAGTGACAAGGGTACTGTCCATGTATTCAGCCTTAAAGTCAATTCTGGATCTCTTGGGAATGATATGTCTCATCAAAACGATTCCTCTCTTTCTGTGGCACCATCTGGCTCCTCCTTTTCCTTCATCAAAGGTAATACAAACATTTTTAATCGCTTCGAATTGCTTTTTAATCGCTTAGTATAACAGCTGGGGAAATTTACTTGCACCCTCTAAAAGAGAACGCTTAAGACTAGAAGATAACAGAATTAAGTGTTGGGCTGACACTGTCCGCCACATTTTTCTTTCAATGATTGCTAGAAGAATAAGAACAGCCAGCAATACCCCATGAAAGCAAAGAGATTGGAGATTAGCCTTATTATGTTGTAACCTATTAATGGCAAGTAACGTCCAATGTCCTTTTTAAACCTCTGGATATAATGATCTCTCCTCTCTTGCACCTGTAGGTGTCTTGCCAAAATATTTCAAGTCAGAGTGGTCTGTGGCTCAGTTTCGCTTGCATGAAGGCTCTCAGTATGTTGTTGCTTTTGGTCATCAGAAGAATACAGTCGTAATCCTTGGAATGGATGGAAGGTAATAGGTCTTTGTAGCCCTTTTCTCATTATTTCTCGTGCACTTGACGATTATTATGCGATTATTATGCAGAATAGAAAGTAAGATGGGGGTTGCTTGGGTAACCTAACTAGAAATTCGATGTTATCATATAAAAATATAGTTAATGTGAACGTTTTTTGTTTTCATAGACGCAAATAGACAATTCCTTTTCTGCTTTAACTCGAACCGTTGGTTATTTGCTTCATTATATTTTCAGCATTACCCTAAATTGTGAAAGCTTCCATTCAATCTGGTATTCTTAGCGACTCCCCTTCAGATCTTCTTTTCTTCCACTGCCCAAACTTACAGAATCCATTTTCTTTTACACCATGCATTTCTATGTTCTGTTTGGTTGTTTGTTTAACTGCCGCTTTGAATATTTAGAATCTTGATGTGCCATTTTTAATTGTATGCAGCTTCTACCGATGCCAATTTGATTCAGTGAACGGAGGTGAGATGACACAGCTTGAATATCACAACTTTCTAATGCCAGAGGAAGCCTTCTAGCCCAATATTCTCTTTACTTCGGCTATGTCGTATGTATGCATTTTCCTGCTTCCTCCTAAGCATGTTGTAAATAGATCGATGCACATGTATAGATTGGCCTGTGTCTGTCTTAGGGGAAAGGGAAGAAAAGAAAAAAAATGCTACTATTGCCACTAATGTTCATATTTAATTTTACTTGTCTTATTTGCAATACATAAAAAAAGGGGGGGGGGGGATGGAGAGATGAAAACATGGCTCGTGAGATTTCTTGAGATAACTTTGTTGTAATATAATGAGGATTTGAATGACAACGTAATGTACCATTCAGTGTCTTTGAGGTACAAAGACATGTCAACAAGTTGGGTAAGACAAGGCTTGCAATTGAATATCATAGCAGTTTTTGATATACCTTTCTAGGCCTTTTGGCTAAGATCAAGTGCAGGATATGTTTTTATCATAGCAGTTGCTCGGAATAGGCATTGGTTCGTATACACCGTGTTTTTGGAGAACAGTAGGTAGATTTGATTTCTGGGCTGTAAGTTATAGCAGAACTCGACCCGGATAATTGGTCGAAACCTTTACTAACCAATCTAGCCATGTGTGTTTTGAATGGTGCCATTTAGGATAAGTTTCCATCCTTGTAGAGTTGTCAAAGGTCTATACATATGTCCAGGTATTGCCATTGTTTGCTTCCCTACTGGAATGTTATGAATGTTTGCATTTGGCTGTGTTCTGTCAGCTTCCATGTTAGAATATGAGGAGGTTTTTGCAATAGAAAATGGATCAAGAAACACATGCCTTTGATGGTGGCATAGAGAAAAGGCTATAGTTTGGTCATTTGGATTCTACACGCACGCAAATCAAATCATGTTGAAAGGTCACGTGTTTGTTTGTGGAGGTACGTAGTTTTTACTTTTAGAAGCAAAAAAATAAGTAACATATTCATGTCGTAGGAGAATGTTTGGACACATAGATGCCAAAATTAAATTTTTTTTAATTTTTTTTATCTTATTTGAATATTAGACGGGATTGAGAGATTTTAATTTTGTACAAATCAATTTTGTTTTTGTTTTTTTTTTTTTTTTTTTGGAAGAATCTAATGGAAGAGGATTAAAATAAATAATAAAAAAAACATTTGAAAATAATTAATTGAAATTTTCTCCATGTGTGGATTATTGGTGTTTCAATAAAAACAAAAATAATCATTAAAAAAAACATTAGTACGATCCTTGGAAAAGGCCAACCGAGTTTTTTTTTTCCTCTTTTTTCTTTTATCCAATAGGGTTGTTTTTAAAATATTTTAGTAAATAATCTTTATTTTTAATATTAAATGAGAGATTTCTAACTTAAAATATAAATTGATAATTCAATTTTATGAAATTTAAAATTTTAGTAGACATCAGAATTATATCATTTGAAAATTAAAAATTAAAAACTTAAATATTTATTAGACATTTTTTTAATTTATTTATTTTTTAAGTTCAACGTGGGTGGGTGGTAGGTGGAAACGGAACTACAAATAAAAATAAAAAATAATAATTGGAAAGAATCTAAACGTTGGTTGAAGATTTCTATATAGTTATTCTAACCTTGGGAGTAGGTTAATTTGATCAACCTTCATCTATTAGATCCATTAAGTTAATTTAATAATAACTTAATTCCACAAATTGTCGGTTTCATTTGAAGTTTAAGCAAGACAGGACCGAAAACTTCATCTATTTCTATTTTCGACACTTTTTTCAATTTTTATCTTCGTAAAATTTACCATTTATTTTCATGAGAGGTTCATTTAATCTCGTGGAAATTTCATACATATAACTATATTGTAATATTAAAATTTATGTTGTAATATTAAAATTTGAGTTAGCGACTGTTACATTATATTTTTTAAAATATATTAAAATATTTTACGCTTTTTAACCGAAATTATCCCTTAAACAAATATTTTAAAATATGTATATTAAAAATAAATAAAAAATCTTTAAAAAAAAAAAATAAATAAATGGTAGAGTAAAAAAGAAAGAAAAAAAAAAGTGTTTGCAGCCTTGGAAAAAGTAAGAGCAATAAAATTTAAATGTTGTGAAAAAAAAAAGCACGTGCTAAATAAAATAGGGAAAGGGCGCATTCATGATATTTCATTATTCGCAGCACAAAAGAAAATAATTCAACGTCATAATTGTTAAATTTAAAAACTTCCCACTTTATTTTTTTAAATGTTGTTATTATTTTCAATTTTATAATATCAGTTTTTAATATTTCATAAATCTTTCAATAATTAATAAGAAATATTATATCTTTAGGGTATCCATTAAATTATTTTCTAAATATACATCTTTTTATTATTTTCATTAAAATAATTATTAAGATAATTGCCAAATAAACTAAAAACCTAAACTATATTATTAATAAATTAAAATAAATTGAGTAAAAAATATTATTTATTTATATGATATTTATTTATTTTTTCTAGTATTTTATTTATTTTTCTAGTACTCTTTAAGATGGGGTAGGTAAAATCACGGGCCACGTTTTTTAGGTACTAGAGACTATTTCTAAAACAAACTTTGACACGTGTAAGCATCATATTGGTCATTGACTGTGTGTGGAAGCGCGGTGGCCAAGGCCGTACTGGCGGTGATCAGTGTAATAATCAAACCGCCTACCCACCACCTCTTTTTCTATATATAATTTACCATTTTCCTTCACAAATTCACATCCATTTTCCCCACGATCTTCCTTTTCTCTTAGTTCATCGCTAATCCTGTTTTCGTGTCAATGGCCGGTATTAAAGTTCACGGAATCCCCACTTCTACAGCCACAGCTAGGGTTCTAGCTGCCCTCTACGAAAAGGGCCTTCAATTCGAGCTTGTTAATGTTAAGTTGCATGAAGGGGAACACAAGAAAGAGCCCTTCCTCTCAATCAATGTGGGTTTTTAGCCATTTCCCTTGCCTTGGTTTTCTTTGATTTGATATTTCTGGGGTTATCACTACCTGAATGTTTTGTTGGTTTGATTTTGATTTTGATTTTGATTTCGATTTTGATTTTGGTTGTAGCCCTTTGGTCAAGTTCCTGGGTTTAACGATGGGGATCTGACGCTTTTTGGTAAGATTTACTTCGAGAATCGTGGGTTTTTGTGGCTTTGCACACAAGGTGTTTGATAAAATGTTTTGTGTGTAGAATCCAGGGCGATCACTCAGTATATCTCGGGAAATTATGCTAGCAACGGAACCGAGTTGATTCCGAAAGACTCCAAGAAAGGGGCGGTCGTGTTAACGTGGATCGAGGTGGAGAGCCACCATTTTGACCCAGTAGCCATGAAACTGGTGTTCGAGTTCTGCCTAAAGCCATTATTTGGGCTGGGTGATGCAGATCCTGCAGTGGTTGAGAAAAGCGAGGCTGATTTAGGCCAAGTTCTTGACATCTACGAGAAAAGGCTGTCCGGGTCCAAATACTTGGGAGGTGACTCCTTCAGCTTGGCTGATCTGCACCATCTCCCCGTATTAGGCTACCTATTGGCTACACCGTCGAAGAAACTGTTTGAATCTAGACCCCATGTCAATGCTTGGGTGGGTGATATCATAGCCAGGCCATCTTGGGCCAAAGTTCTTGCTCTCCGCAAGTGATGGAGCCTTAGACTTTGCAGATGGGTCTTGATTTGTGCTGATCATATCATCACAAACTTGAATAAAAGACTGTACTGTGGTAGTGTCTTCTCTGTAGGTCCTCTCTGTTTTGTGTGTGTATCATCATGTAACGAGCTTGGTGCTTCTGAGTATGATGAATTGGATCTGTGTGATTATCATTCATATTCAGAGGAATTGGTTGCTATACATGATGAACTATTAGATCTCTGAGTTTGTTTTCTTCCTACTTCATATGAACATTGATAGTAACTTTGAGCGTGTGGAGTGCTAACAATCTAAAGGAGTTTTGGTCTTATTTTTTAGTGATAACATCAAAGTCTTGAGTCTTGCTGTTAAGATAAGATCTTATTATATGGGATAAAGTATTCACAATAATTTGATTATGATGTGATTCAAGGTAGCAATCAAATTCATTTCTATTTAAAGTATAATTAAGACCAAATGATTTTATATTTTATTAATTTAACTAATCAACTGATATTTACTTTACATTTTTTTAAGAAAATAAAAAAATAAGTTGTGCATAAAGTGGTAGTTAGTTTACTTCACTCATTAAATTAAAAAAATTCAAAATAATCCAATTTATGGGAAGTAAAAATGGAAGGCTCGGGTGGATTCTAAGATCTTAGAATTAGAGGTGTTAAGCTTTTTATCATCGCCTTGCAATATTGTCACCGTAGTAGAATTTAACCACCAAATTCGGGATGTAGTATTGTCACCGTAGAATTTAACCACCAAGTTCGGATGGATTGGTGTGGTTCCTTTACGCCTAGGACCGTCACCATAGAATTTAACCACCAAGTTTGGGATGGATTGGTGTAGTTCCTTTACGCCTAGGACGCTAGAATATTGAACCTGTCACCGCAGTAGAATTTAACCACCAAGTTTGGGATGGATTGGTGGTGTGGTTCCTCTACGCCTAGGACGCCGGAATATTGAACCCTGAACAAAGAAAGAAAGGCATGAGAGAAAAGCATAGCTAGTGATTATGCTAATGATTGTCAGGCCCCAATTCTTGACTAGAGAGCTTTTTTTGGTTTTTCGAAAGAGTTAGGGGGAGAGCTTTTTTTGGTTTTTCGATGTCAAAGAGTTAGTGGAGAGCTTTTTTTGGGTTTTTTTCGTTGTCAAAGAGCTAACAACAATTTTTTTTTTGTGTTGTCAATTGAATAATGAAAATAAATCCAAAATAAGAAAAAAGAAATAAATGGTTATTTTAAGATAAATGTAAAAATTACCCATGTTAGCGACACTAATTTATTATTTATACAAAAATCAATGGAAATAAATTAATTTCTAACCTTACTATAAAAGAATTTATGGAAATATATTAAATTAGATTATAATATTCATTTTTTTACAAGGAAAATTTGAATGAAAAAAAAAAGGGGGGGGAAGAATAAAATAAAGAGGTCAAAGTTTACACGTCTGAACAAATGGAAAATCCGGGCCAAATATTTGAACCAATCAAAGAAGGCCGTGTGTTAGGTGACGTGTACGGTCACTTTCGAGTAAAATATAAACTCAATAAATAATTATTAAATTATAAATAGTTGTTAAACTTTTAATTTTTTTTTAAATTTGTAAATCTAATAATACAAAATTAAGAGTTTAATTATAATTAATTAAATATATGAGATATATTAAATAAATGAAGATTTTAAAACTAGTTTATCATAAATAAGTAAAACCCTAATTTCTCTAGAAGCTACTTTTAAAGGCGAGCCCAGGTACTCGCTAAGCCACCTGATTATTACCCTTGCTCTTTCACTTCACTTACAAAACGACAGAGTTTTGTATTTAATTTATGCTAAATTAATAAAAAAATGTGTCAATTTTATAAATTAATAAAAAGTTTTACCTGTAACCAATGCAGCTTTCCAAGACTTCTCACTGCCTCCTTTCTGCTTTGGAGCTCAAACCATTACAGGCTCACAAGTATTTAATGGGAGCTTCAAATCTGCTACCAATTAGCATCTCCATTACTAAGAAAACTATGGACGCCCAACAATGGATGGAACTCTGCAACTCGTCTCCGTTCAAGAAGTTATTCCATGTTGTTGCCACTCAGTCTCGCGCGACTTAGAGAAAATGACTATTCTACACTAATAAGAATCTCCTAACCCTTATCTAGTCTAGTTAGGATCAGGGATGGTCAAAATGGCCCAACAAGTTTCAGGTGGAGATCGGAGAAGTAAGCTAGTCCTTATTTGGTAATAAGGATATTGGTTCTTCTTAGGTCAAGGGCAGCCGGCTCGGGGGTTACCTGAGATTGGTAATGGTATAACCAGAAGAGGGATAGGGAAAGGAAGGTTACGCGCTGGTTAGCGCAACGCATCTGTTTCGAGTACAAAGGCGATGAGGGAGATCATGAGCCCAAGAGCTTTTTAAGCATTTACAAAGTCATTACAAGTGAGACCTCGGTTATCATGACCACGGAACTCGATACCATGGGAAATGGGGCAGCCTCTTGAAGCTCTCAACAGAACTCGACCCCAGATCCTTCTTCAGTCCTTCCACTTTCATGATCTCTCTCACTTTCTCAACCTCATTCCATTTCCCCATCTCTGCACAGATATTGGATAAAACAGCATAATAAGCACCATTCTCTGGTTCCATTTCTACAAGCTTCCGTGCTGCAAATTCGCTCATTTCCAAGCTCCCTTGAGCTCTGCTACCAGCTAGCAAAGACCCCCACATTGCTTTGGTGGCATCAAAAGGCATATTCTTAATCAATTCAAAGGACTCCTCAATACGCCCAGAACGAGCCAGGAGATCAACCATACATGAATAGTGTTGGATTCCTGGTGAAAACCCGAACTTACCGTCAATCATCGACCCGAAGATCTGCCTGCCGATGTCCACCAAGCCAGAGTGGCTACAAGCACAAAGCACTGCCACTAATGTCACTTCATCTGCCTCAATGCCGCCTTCTTCGTTCATTCTCTTAAACCAAGCAATGGCCTCCTCTCCGCTTTTGGCCAATGCCAGCCCGTTAATGAGTGCATTCCATGTATACACATTCTTGTCTTTCATGGCTTGGAAAACAACCAATCCCTCCTCGATTCTTCCACATTTCCCATACATATCAATCAAAGAAGTCCCCAAAATCACATCCATTTCCCACCCTCTCCTTTTTACAAACTCATGTATCCAAACACCCATTTCAATGGCTCCAAAGCTTGCACAGGCAGCCAATGCATTAACCATCGTCACACGATTAGGCACCACACCTGCATATTGCATCTGCTCAAACGCAATCAAAGCATCATCAAACATCAAAGCAACTCGATAACCCATAATCAAAACAGTCCACGACACAACATCTCTCAGAGGCATTTCGTCGAACACCTTCTTGCATAACCCCATTCTCCCACACGACGCATAAACATCCATCAACGAATTCTGCACATAAACATCAGAAACATAGCCCAATTTCACAACGTGGGCATGAACAGATTGTCCACTCACAAGGTGGTTGAAATCAGCCAAGGATTTGAGAAGGAAAGGAAAGGTGTAATTATTGGGAAGAATGGAGTTTCTGTTCATGTGGGCGTAAATGGAAAGAGGGGTACGGGGGATTTTGGAGTGGGAGAAGGCTCTGATTAAGGAATTGCAGACGAAGACGTGGGGTTTGGGGATTTGAGTAAAGAAGCGAAGAGCGGAATCGAGAAGTCGAAGATCATGGCAAGTGTTTATGAAATGGTGGGCAATGGTGGGATTTGAATGGAGGTTTTGAACGATGAGCTGAGCTTGAATTTGAGGGATGTGAATCGGAGACAGAGAAGTGGCGAAAAGGGAGAGAATCCTGTTTGATTCAGCCCACATTTGTACGCCAAAAGCTGCCATTAGTCGAAATTGTTAATTGTTGGTGCAGCAGATGATGACTAAAATGGGTTGTGATGAACTCTACCGATAACGGAAGAAGTCCCTAAATTATTTCCATACAATATCCGTCTTAAAACCCTCTTAACTAATATATTCTACTTCATATTATGTTCATAAAATATTATTAAATTTATAGGACGAGAAATTATCCATTAAAAATTTTCTTAAAATCAATATTTTTTAAATATATATATATGCATAAAAAAATAGAGAAAATTTTTATATATCCTAAAAATAACTAATTTACTCCTTAAACTTTTCGGACTTAAAAATAATAAAATAATCATTTTGGTGTCACTCAATAATACACATACTTATTTAACATTATTACTATGTCTATATTGATACATTAATATATATACCAACCATATTATCCAATTTAATAATATGCGAAACCATAATATTGATCACCAAAATTATTATTTTTTAAATCTTTGGTCTTCATATCAATTTAATTAATAATTAGTGAACTTCATAAAACGAAAAATGTGTTTTGTTATAATATGAATGGATTATAATATGCAATGCAAAGTCCAAAAATGAAATGTGAAATTATATTATACTTGGCGTAGTTGATCAATCTATTTTTCTTTTATCTTATTTATTATTATTATTATTATTATTATTATTATATTGAGCCGCCTAAATGAAATCATAGAATGTGAGACCCACTAAAATAAACTTCTATATAACCCAACCGACTTACAAGAACCAAATTTATAATCGTCCCTAGACTTTCGACCTTTGTTCATTTTAGTTGAGGTTCATTTTAAAATGCTCGTCTCAACTTAAAAGGTTACCGTTTTGGTACCTATGGGCAAATATTATGCACAATAAAAACTTTTTAATACGAAAATGTACATACCCGCCGAAGGTATAAGGACAAAAATGAACAAAACGTCAAAGGATATATATAATAATATGGCTTATTAATTATGCCAATATGTATCCACCAATATTAATGTTAAATACTAAAATTAATTAGGTATAATAAAAGTCTACTTTCAATATTTTCAAGACTAAATAAACACTCATAAAATAAGGTATGGTATGAGTTTATCCTGTATTTTTAGTATATATACTTGTGTATAATCATTGATTTTACATTTTTTATTAGTATTTTATTATTTAAATCAAAGCTTCCAGCCTGTGTTTAGACTTTTAATATAATAATAAAAACTGAAAATAAAGATTATTCTCTACTCCACCCATAGGAAGTCTTTGCTTGAAAATAAAGAGTGTAAATAAATCTATTTTTCAACTCATTTCATTTCATGAACAGAGCCAAATTAATGAGACAATTTTCATGGATCAAAACAAAACAAATATAAATAATAAACAAAAATCAGAAGACCAATTCCAACCAACTTGCTTGCATATTATAAAGGATTCAAGGGGGTTGTACAGACATACCAGGAATAGCAGATAAAGCAAGAATGGCGGCCAAGCTTTCTTTTCTCCTTCCATTTTGCTTCATCGCTGCATTCCTGACCGTCTTCTCCACTGCAGTATCGGCCACCACCACAAAAGGCCCGAGTTGGGTCCTCGATCGAGCTCTAGCTACCTGTCATGGCTCCATGGCAGACTGCATGATGGACGACATTGAATTTCAGATGGACTCCGAAATCAATAGACGCATATTGGCCGATGTAAACTACATAAGCTACGATGCGCTCAGGGCCAACAAGGTGCCATGCTCACGCAGAGGAGCATCTTACTACAATTGCCAGCCAGGTGCTGAGGCTAACCCCTACGACCGTGGCTGCAGTGCTATTGCTCGTTGCCGAAGCTAACGAGTTGTGTGTTTACTTTTGTTAACAGAGATGAGCAGTAGTTGTATGAGGTCATCATAGAGTATAATCATCACTATATTATCAATAAGAAATCATGCAGAAATAGCAAGTACAAGTCTAGAACATATTGCACTTTTCTGTTTCATCCTAAGCATTGGCTTCAATTTCACAAAGGCAATAGCAAAAAGAGAATATTGCAAGTTATCAAACTCAACAATAAAGCATACACTCTCAACTATTTCAAGGCAGAACCTTCATCTTTCTTCACTTCATCTGCACTCGACTTTGAAGGAGTCATCGGCGACGGTGAGCCCTCAACACCCATCTCAGATTTTAGATCGTTGATGCTCTGCTCCAATTCATTTATGCGGCTCCCCATCTCATCGAGTATACTCAAGTTAAGGAAAGCTTATTTACTATAAGTTATTACAAGAAAGCTATGCTATCCTACAATCTACTTCTTTTCCAAAAGCTGTACTAGAAAGTCAAACGAATTCTGATATAATGTTCACCAGATCATTGTTTGATAGAGTGAAAGAAAATGATAATGCTCAGAAATTGCACCATCTAGCCTATTAAACGAATAAATAAATATACGAGTTATTTCGCAAAACTCAAAAATCAACATGTATCCAAGCGTATCGGAAACAATTAATCATCATAATTACGACTTTAGAGAAATGCTAGAAATAAATAGAATTATTTAGAAAGGATATTCTTTGTGATAATGGAGTCAGACATGGTTTGGAACCTAGATTGCTGCATAAAAAGGATTTTGTTAGACATAAACTTCTCTGCCAGAGACTTGCACTTAACTGAGACTCACCATCTGTTGAAGAAGATTTTGCACCTGCAAAAAAAAAGGGCCAGTGAATACCAATCTATAAACCAGCAAGAAACAATCAAGAATGCCTTATGAATCAAATTTTAGACAGAACAAGAGTATACGTCAGAGGGAAATGACAAACCTTATAACACCAACCTTTTAAATAACGTAGGCTTGACAATCAAATGGGGATAAACAGAGAGAATGAACTAAAAGAAAAGAAAATGAACTCACAAAAACCGTCATATCAGCCGTGCTTTGCTTCGGATCTTCAGAGTCATGCCCATCCTGCAGGACAAAAAGAGTAAGACGTGTATTTCACACTGTCACACAATGGTACAAAAACAAACCAGTCAAATAATATGAACAATAATAAGTCAAACAAATAAGAACCACCGGAGGTGGTGGGTGACAATCTTGAAAAAGAATTAAGATCAAGCATCAAACATCTTCAGTATTGACAATTACATTTAACAGTCTGATTCGAGTATGTAAAAATTATATGGGAATAGAAATCAGTAGCAATCTATAGATAAAACAGTGATCAAAATAACCTAGAAAAATGATGTTTTGGTCCCTGGACACGGTCAAATGATCTTTATCCTCCCAAAAGCAATCAGCCACAACTAAGAGAATATACAAGGGCAATACAAAAAGACCCAAAAACAAAAAAGTTAACAATATACAAAATTACGAAAAGGGGCTATAGCTCAAAAGGATGATGGATAAAGGGTAATCGCAAAAATCCTTAGTAGCCAAGACCTAGAAGGAGGCAAACCTAGCCAAGGCCCAAATTTCCCCCCTAGAACTCTCCATACCCAAGTATCATTCTATTTCTTTCAAGCTAGATATTCCATAAGACCACAAAGAAAGCAACATGCTAAAGAAACATCCCTCTATCTCGAAACGGGTGGAATCAGACCTACTACGTCACAGCCTTATCTGAACTGATACGGGTCACTTGGACACCAAAGCCTCCAAAAATATGTCCCAAATTGACTCAGGAAACTAAGAACCCCCCTTAGAACATGATTCACGTTGCACCATAAGGGCCTAGAAGGGCAGAAGACAATATTTGGATATGGTCAAGTGTGCTCATCCTCCCATGAGAAAAATAAGGGATTTGACAAAAGGAAAAGACAATCATATGAAAAAGGGAGGATCCACAAGCAAATACTATCGAGAAGACACAAGGATCCACACACTATCGAGAAGATTCGATCTCTCAATTACAAAACCACACCATACTACATGGCATGCAGACATCGACCAAATCAACAACCGCAGCTTTTTAAAAAATCCCAGAGAGATTGAAATCTTAACACATTATCACATTAACGAGGAGACGAAGCTTTGAACCATCCATCGATTCAAAAGTTGAAAACATGAGCCCCACAAGAAAGTCACCAACAACCGAACCCCAAACCAACCTTTAGTATCTAAAACCTAGGTGATCTAATGGGCATTGTTCAAAGTGAGCAAAAGGTTACAAGACGATTCAACAACTAAAGCTGAACAGAATCATTTGACGACCACGCGAATAAAATTCACAACAGAAATTCATGTCAGAAGAATAAGGAAACCCGAAGGGATTTCGCATTCCATCAAAAGTTTCACAACTAAGCTATGCGAATTGAAAACACGAGAGAAATGACATTCAACAGTGAAGAAGCGTAATTGAATGGAATGAGGTTGAAGAAGGGGAAACGCTCACCATAACTGCAAAACTGGATCTTCAAGAGACAATCGGGAGATAATGCTAAAACTCGCGATGCCCAATCGTCCGGTTAGCGGGTGAAGAATGCGAAAGACGAATGTGGCGAATGGCCGTCTTGCTTGCTTAAGTGATGCTCATTTCGCCCCCACTTTCTACAAAGTTACCATTTTGCCATTCATCATGGGAACACATCATTATTTAATTTATTTAAATTTCATATCTAATAAAACTTTGAAATTATAATTTTGAAATCAAATAAACACAGTTTCAAAGTTGAAAGAATAAATTTATAATCTAACCAAATTCCAACAACAATTTTTTTTCAATTTTCTTAAACAAAAAAAAATATATATATATATATATATCAATCGGTATATTCTTCGCCATCAAATTTTATAGGTTAAGATTGAATCAATTTTCATTGAATTGAAGCTATTTCTTTAGAAAAGATAATTATAAGAGAAAAAAAAAACAACAATTTCAAAAAATAATCAAATAGTTATCCCAGAGAATCTTAAAAGTTCATGAGTTTATTAGGAAATACACCATTCAAAGCACGAAGCTCATAAATTTAAATATAAATCAAGAATATCCCAAGGGTATTTTAGTCTTTTCACTTCTGAAAGAGTGCAAAGTTTTGGAGGCATGACATTCAAATTTTCAAAATTTGAAAATTTTTTAACTTTGCTATTAAATTGTTGTCATATTGTGAAAGAAAGCAAAAGAGGCAGTTGGGTTGGGAAAAGTTCAAACTAAAGCCAACATGATTGCTTTTCAAATTCAAATTACAGTAATTTCATGTTAGAACGATCTCCAGAACCCAAGCACAACCAAGTTGTAGGGGTTGCGTTCATGAGTAAGTAGCTCGACAAACAGTAAAGGGGCCCGTTCAGGATCAAGAGTTACATCAAATTGTGTGGATCAAGAGTTGCATCAAATTGTGTTACAAAAGTAGTCGCAATACAAGTAAAGACAGCAGCTTTCAAGGGTGTGTCCATTTCCAAGATGACAATAACAGAGGGCAAAAACTCGAACTAAATTAGCCTAAAATTTGATGCTCGACACCCCGAAGTTGACCTGATCACGTTCCCCCACGGTATCAAACGATTCCCGGGATGAAAGTAACACGAGAAAGTTAGCTGAAAATCAAATATGGAAAATGTAAACATATGCAATTCAGTCTAATGGTAATGATACACAGATGAAGAGCTTGTATTTTTTAATTTTGTTTCCTATCTGATGCTTCGCTGTGAACATAAGGATGCTCTGCTGGTCCACACCACAAACCCCAGAGCAAAATTAGGTGAAGACTTAGAAGCGAGATGGAGGAATACATATTAGAAGGATAGACATTCCAACAAAACTCTATCCCTGCAAACAGAACCAAACTGCAAAAAAACGGAAACAATAACGATATATTGTACGTGCCCAAATTGATCCAGAAAAGAAGGACGAGTTATTCTAGCAACGTACCGTAATAATGTAGGAAACGGCGTCCTCCACAACAGATATGGAAGGGAAAAGAAATACCTGCAGCATAATCAAATATGACGTTTAGAGCTCATACCGCCCTGCTTCAGATCTGATGAGTTATATGATCGTGATAATCAAATGTTATTCAAATGAAATTTCGACACCATTGCTTGAGGATCGGATGGCGTGTTCGTAAAAATATGAGATGCAGACATTAACAGGTGGATCGAGATAATTCATCCTTTTCCATTAATTGTGAAGGGATTGAGTTACTCAGCTTACCATGAATAGAACTGATAATGCAATGATCGAGCACACAAAATACCGATGAAATTCCCGACAAACATCGCTGTTACGACATCTGAGCCAATGAAATAGTTAGATGAATCGAGCAGAGGAAATAAGACATATTACAATTTGCATCAAATATCGTTTTAGTACCAACTTACGTTCTTCCTTAAGTAATTTGAAGGATGACTTGTTATTGGGAAATCTAAGTTTAATAGAGAGAAACCATGAATTGATGAAGTTCAAAAGCCCACCTTCATGCCTGGAAGAAAATGAACAAATCTCAAATATTGCTGCAAATGCTCCAGAAGATAAACTAATGCATTCATAAGACTTATAACCCACTGAACGGCCCAATGTTTTCTCTGTAAATCTTCCCTTTCTAACAGGCTCAAATAGAAGATTATCACCATAATAACATTAGTTTCTACTTTATTGTCAGTAGTTAAAGCACTTACTTGCACCACTTGTAATGAGCAAAAACTGCCAACAATATCAAGTGAGTAATCAGCAACAACACAGCAAACTGTTTTGACACAAATATTGGCTCGGGGACGAACTTGAAGTTAACGGACCTAATACATCAAAGCACAAACACTTCGAATTCAAGAAACAAAATTACAAATAAAGACGATCCGAATCAACTATCTTGTATCGTTTAGAAGATGGCCAATAAATACGGTATAAGATGTTTTTAAAAAATAACAGCGCTTTGGAAGTACAGTGAGATGTACCAAAAGTGGATGAAGACGCGCCCAAGATTGAAAGCTTTTGATATGTATTCAAATGGATGTGAAACTATAAAAGGAAGCGCCAAAAGAATCTGCAAAACCGTTGATCGAGCAAATGTAAGTAGATGACAATGCATCCTCGAAGATGAAGTAAATAGCAATGTTAAAAATTAAACTCGTCCAACTGTCCGAATGGAAAAGAAAGACTATGTAGTAGCTACTGATGGTAAACTTGAGAGCACTTAGGAAACAGATCTTATGGGGAAAATAATTATATGTCAAGAAATACCATAAATAAGTCCAAAGTTTAAAGCTCTTTTTTAACTCAGAAGACACTCAGCTGAAGAAATTCAAAGTTAAAATAGGAAGCAAAGCACCTGCACAAGAGCTGCCCCAGCTAAAGCCGTTATCACTCCACCGATATCCATAGCCTGTAACATAGTTTGAATTGTCTTAACAAATAATCTGAACAAAAATAAACTTGGAAACTAAGGTAAGTAAACAATAAAAACGATAACGAGAATTACCTTTAACATCAGAAGTAACAAAGGTGGGGCA
Source organism: Cucurbita moschata (assembly GCF_002738365.1). Classification (NCBI taxonomy): domain Eukaryota; kingdom Viridiplantae; phylum Streptophyta; class Magnoliopsida; order Cucurbitales; family Cucurbitaceae; genus Cucurbita; species Cucurbita moschata. Next base: position 1,816,337 of record NW_019268534.1, read on the forward strand.
TATAGAAGAATGTTCATCTTTATGGAAACAGCAAAACTGCAGAATCGGAATAACGAGACGGTTAAAAGTGGTAACATAAAAATTAAGATAATACTATAACAGAGATAATGATACCTGAAGATGATTAATCCAAGGTTCCACCTTCGTAAAAGAACTAAGGCCAATGCAGCATGAAGAAGAGTCATGGCAAAGCAATCATTGAAGAGTCGGAGCACAAAGATCGAGTGCACTCGTTTGGAGAGGGAGAGTAAGCAAAAAGACCAGAATGGAAGCTGGAAAGCAATCAATTTGAAAAAATTTGAAGATTAAACAACTTGTTGCCATCTAAGATATACTACTACTTTCTACCCGTAATAGGTGCTAGTCTCCGGTAAGGTCGAGGCTGCAAGGACGATTATGTTGCCTGCTAAGCTATGTTAAGGCACCCTAGTTTATACTCTGCAGCATAAAAGAAGTATAACAAGAAAAAGAAAGGAAGATAAATGCTTACCGCATCCGTCTTCGCATAGATAAATAAGACAATTCCCAGATTTATAATGTACAAGACACCAAAAAGAATCTGCAATAATAGAATTTTATTACCACTCAGGAACGAAAACAATATTCCCTGAATTTAGCACATGAAAAAATAAATAAATCAGTAAAATCCTATATTCTAATGAATGAACTGATGTTTAAAACAAATTACGGCAACTTTTGAACAAGAACAAGAGTTCGTGCTCATTAATAATTTGAAATTAACGTGAACCGCTCCCGAGGATCACGAACCGGTCGAACCAACCCTTAAAAACGTTGAACCGGACCCAAACAACAGAAAAACACCCAAACTGCCTCTTCGAGATTTTTTAACACGGTATCGTTAATTTTTCCAAGTCACCTAATTATAGTTCTTACAAACAACCATGAAATAACAAAAGATCAGTAGGGTAAATGACAGTTTCTTGATCTCTATAAGTACAAACTATTACCTGAGCTGGATAGACCTCTCCTCCAGTGACATGCTGTATGGCAGAATAAATGTACAAAAACCCAGCAGGATAAACTAGAGGTCCAGTGTCTCCTTGCAATTTGCTGTAATCTCTCTCCCCTCCCAAAAAACCACTTACCTGCTTGAAAATAATACCAAGATGTAAAAGATCAAACAAACGGCCATTGATGCGCAAGAAATGCTCTACTTAAAACAAAATAATGGAATAGTTCTGAAACACTCTAATCTTAATCTGTAATTTTATCATTCTTTGCTGTTTACTGTTACAGTTCTTAGAGAGGTAAGGCCAATCTGAAAAATGTTTTCACTTGTGATCGAAATTCTAAGCAAATTAATGTTATAATTCTACTACTAACGAGACTTACTTGCGACATGTAAGCGTCCCAATCAATTTTAGTATCTGGAACCAAAGAATCAATGGCGTCAAAAGGATATATCGAAAATCCATTTTAAGAAGAACAGAAATGAGTAGAAATTCGATCTTACAGGGTACATATGCGATGATAAGGGCAACGAGGATAGCATCGGCCAAGATCAAACATAACGCAAATGCGAGCTTCGGATTTCGACAATAATTGTGGCGGGAATTTGCTAATTTTCGCGGAGGTTTCGCCGATTTCGCAGCCATGGCCTTCCCCGTCGTCGAGCTGCCCTCCGTCCCCAGACCTGCAAGTCTGTTGACGTACACGGCGCTGGTCCGAGAAGCAGGCCGACCAAAATCGCCATTTTTTGATGGGCTGCAAAGTGGGCTTTTAACCCACGTGGATTTTACTTCTCGTTCGCGCTATTTGAGCCCTACCGCTAATTGGACCACTTTCAAGATTATTCCACCCAATATTAAATTTATATATAGAGGTAAAAAAAATAAAAATTAAAAATTACCCGACGTATTGCATTATTTTAATGGTAATTATAATCTTCATTTATTTTATTAATTATTATATCGACTAAACATTTTATGAGGTCGTTCGAATCATAAATTTATAAGGGAATTTTTTTTACTATTGATCTGATCGTCAAAGTAATATATTTAATAATTAAATTATTAATAAAAAATAAAAATAAAAAATTAATGAAAGAAGAAAAAAAATAGGAGCTAGGTTACATTTCTACGTAATCCTCCAAAATTAGCATAATTAACTAAATAATAACACGTGATAAATCTGTAGAATAAATACTTATAAATCTAATATCGATATATTAAAATAAATAAATAAAATAGATATCTTAATCGTTAAGTTAAATCTTTATTATACGCGGTTAACTTTTTTTTTTAGGTACAAAATTAGCTATGTGTCCCATACATATATTTGTACGTCGTTTTGTCCACGTTTTCATCTTCTTCTCCTTCCACGTGTCCTCTTCCGTCGCTCCTCCACCTCCTTAAATCTCCTAATCTTTTTCCCATTTTGTAATTCTCCGACAAAAATATGGCTTCCACCGAGCTTAAGCACCGAACAACAGGCGACTCCCCCGCCGTCCCAGCCGCCGCCGACGAGGTTAGCGCGAAGAGAGAGAAGAACAAGGCTATCGCCAAACGAGGCCTGAAGTCTCTAGCTGTGGCAGTCTCCATCCCCATCGCCGTCACTCTCCTCTCCATCCTCCTCCTTGCCAGACCCAAAAACTACTACCCCTCCGCCACGAAGCCCTTCTGGGTTCCATCGGCAAGGGTCGTGAACTGGGGGTCGTTGGCTTCTAGCTTGTTGATGGGCATCTCGAGCTGGCTGTTCTGGGCTGAAGGCGGGTTCCAAGCTAGGCCCAACGCGCTGTATCTTTACACTTTGTACTTGGTGCTGTGCATGGCGTGGCACGGCCTCGTGCTTGGAGCCGGGTCGCGATGGCTAGGCTCCGTGGCGTGTTTGGGGAAGACGGCGACGCTGGTTGGGTGTGACCGGTTGTTCCGAGGAGTGAACGCGATTGCGGCGGACTTGGTTAGGCCTTGTTTGGTTTGGTCTGTTTTTCTTACTATCGTGAGTCTTACAATGGTTTCTGTTTGAGGTCTAGTAATGAATAATATGGGGCTTTGTCTTGTGGTTTTGTTTGGGACTTTTTTTTTCGCTTGTGAATTGAATGGTTGTTTGTGTTCCTAGTTTTATTCTCTTATAAATTCAATAAGCATCGGTTTAATTTATTCGAGTTTATCTAGTAGTATTAGAATAAAACAATATAAAAATATTTATTACATTAAAATAAAGAGTTGGTTGACCATGGTCAAAATTTATTAAATTCCATGTTTTTGTTTTATTTAACATTTCGTCCAAAAAAAAGGTTGGGTATAAAAATCCGCAAGATTTATTCCTTGAATAATTAAAATTTTTGTAACCAAATTAATTTTCTTAAATAGGAGTGAATTGACTTATTTTATTTTTTAAATACAATTTCTATTAAAAAAGTGCAAAATATGCTAATAAATTTCAATAATATTTTATAGCTAAAAACATAGGAGTATTATATAACTAAAAAAATACAATATGCCTAAATTTATAAAAAAAATAAAAATAATAAAAATAAAAATAAAAGTATTTTTTACACATTTATTTATTTAGTATTTCACAAAATTTACAAACTCGAGTACCACTCTATAGATACCATTGCGTATCAGTCTCATAGCTTATACTATCGTGCGTATTAGTCTCAGCTTATAAGAAATGATTTGTTCTCCCCCGACCAATCACGTGAAATTTCACATTTTCCGTTACTAAATAATGTTACCATCTTTTGAACAAATTTCACATTTTTCCTTGGCCTTATGTGTTCAAAAGTTCCAATAAAAAAAACTCCTCAAAACTTCAACTAATTTCACATTTTTCCTTGGCCTTATGTGTTCAAAAGTTCCAATAAAAAAAACTCCTCAAAACTTCAACTAACATAATCGAGATGAACACGACTCTCTGTAATATTGTCCACTTTGAGCATAAGCTCTCATGACTTTGCTTTGTCTACTCTCTTATGACTTTGCTTTAGACTCTCCACAATAGTATAACATAGTATAATATTATTCACATTGTCCACTTTGAGCATAAGCTCTCATGACTTTTCTTTAGACTCTCCACAATGATATAATATTATCCATATTGTCCACGTCTCATGACTTTCCTTTAGACTTCCCTAAAATGACTGACTCCAACGATGATAGTATTCATAAAATGTCTAATACCAAGGAAGATAGTATTCATGGAGACAGTATTTTTTTATTATAAACTTATGATCCTTCTCTAAATGTCAAACCTGTGATTAAATTAGCGGGACTTTCATCATTAGTCATCATCAACACTAATGGATTAGTATTAATGGATGTATTAGTTCATGCAATCCAAATACTTTATAAACATTTGGGATCATGCCCGAGTTTCAAGGAACAGACGCATACATTTTCCTTCCACCTACTAAATTCATACTCTGAAAAAGAACACATTCCTGACACGTCTATGAACAATGTTGAAAAAAAGGAACCGACAAGCGACAGGTTCATCTGATGAGAGACAAAATACCTTTAGAAGAAGGTGGTTCCACCTCCACACCAGGGGAAAGAACTGGTTGAATCGATCCAACTTCATTCTCAGTTACCCGTCTAATCCTTTCAACTCTTCTGCTCATCAGCGATTTATGTATGAATCCATACAATTGGAGTATCTGATTATCCCCAAAATTAAACGCCCTCTCCATTGCTTTCAAGCATCGCTCAACAGGGTAATCCCCAGCTTTCCCACATGGCTTGCACCCTGTAAAATGAGTCACCAGCGGCCGATTTCCCCCACTCATCTCCTCCAATTTGTCCACCAAAACCTCCCAATATCCATGGAGATTATATGAATTCTCTAGATAGATCTTGTTCCCCCATGTTTCTCTCTGTGTTGCAAGGAGATAAACCATGGCGGATTGATCATCTGCTTCGAACACTGGCCTGTCCTTCAGCTCTTTCGTTAGGACTTCCCCTGCTTCTTCTCGGATCTTCCCTCTCGGCCCCATTGAAGCCCACGCGTCCAGAATGTCGATCGACCATTGACAGTTTCTCATCAAGAAACTCCCTGTATTCAGCCCAACCCAGCTTCTCTGATCGTACACCATTTCTTTCCAACCATGCATTACGAAATTGAAATCTCTATACCTCTCCCAAGGGATTTCAAACGACATGTCGGTGAACATTGCGTCGCTATCCATCCACCATATGAATTCTACTTCCGGATGCGATAGAAGGAGCGTCCGTATCAACGGAAGCTTCCCCCAGAATCCGGTCATTTCCGCATCCAAAACCGCTAGGTTATAGAAAATCTCGATTCCGTGTAACCTACCGTAATCAATTTTATTCTTAATCGATTTCAACAGGTAATGATCTCCAATCGGATTCTCACATTGTTCTGGCGACGATCCAGTAACCAACAAAACCCTAGGCTTACCCGGCCGGGTGAAATGACGAAATCCGCGATTGTTTTCAAGCCATTTCCTCCTCCGTTCATCCCAGTCGGAGATCGGCGGACCAAGTCGGTAGGGTTTGTCCGTTCCACCGCTCGATGACGTCGTTTGATGCTCGACGAGGAGACGGTTGCGGAAGGGGAAGCGGTCACGGAAGTGGATGAAGTCCCACTCGGAGGAGACGAACTTACCGGCGCCGATGGTGCCGCGGAGGACAACAACGGTGAGGAAGAGGCAGAGGATGGTAAGCTTGAAATTGCGGAGAGTTCTCTGGATTCTTCTCAACCTCGGCGGTCCCAAGCAGTTTCCGATCACCTCCATTATCCGGGGAGATTGGGAGGAGCTGAATCAGAGAAGTGGAGATGGAGACCCAGGGAGGAGAAGAGTTCTGTTACGAAGAGAAAGCGGTGGAAAGGGGAAAAGGCCATGGTGTTGGTGTTGGTGTTGGTGTGGTGTTGGTGTTGTGTGTGTAACTATGGAGCACACCTGTAAGCTTTCTATCAGAATTCGGGAGTCGAAACTCGGGACAATAAATTAGTCATGTTTCTGAAACCTCTGTGAGGAAAGCGGTTTCTTTTATTAATATATATATATATTTCCTTTTTTCTTTTTAATTTGTGTTTATTTCGATCTTAAAATTTTAATTTTATATAACTTTTAAAAATTTAATATATTAATTTTATTTAAAGGTGTTCAGCAAAATATTAAATTTCCAAACAAATTTACACTAAAATGGGGTAATGTCCCTAATATAAATCAGTTAATTTTAAGAAAAATTAAATAAGTTTATAGGTACTTTTATTAAATATTTTTATTATGTAATTAATAGATTAGGAATTAATGGCCCGTCTATTATAGAATTTTGGAGGCCCACGCGAAAAAATATCTCATTGATTGTTGTTAGAGATTGAGTCAAAGCATAACATTCTCGACTACATTCCAAATAACATGGTATGTAAACAGTAATACAATGGAACGTTGTCTTAATTTAAGTACTAACGTAAACATGAGCATATGGAACATAGTCTTATATGTTAAATGAACACGACTCTCCACAATTGTATGATGTTGTCCACTTTGAGCATAAACTCTCATGACTTTCCTTTGGGCTTTCAAAAAATGTCTCATGCCAATGGAGATAGTATTCCTTTATTATAAACCCAAGATCATTCCCTAAATTAGCCGATGTGGGACTTTCATCAACACCTCGACTCGAACAAAGTATGTCTCCCCTTAATCGTGGCTCGACTCCTTTTCTTTTGGAGTCTTAGTCGTTTTTTACTATGCCTACTCCTTTTCTTTTGAAGTCCTTTCGAGGAGGATTCTATTGACATGACTAAGTTATGGCGTGACTCTGATACCACGTTAGGTTAAATGACACTATGACCTATATGAGTCACGACCTCATGTATTTATACATGTGTATGATGAAGATTAGATCGTAACAAACCATTAAATCATATATTTGGTAACAAATCAGAAAATCAGTAGATTATCTTAAAATGATCTATTCTATGTTTAACACTATAAATCGTGCCCGACCTTACTTGGGGTCAAATTCTGGCATCAACAAATATAATAAAGAAATAAACTAAAATTAGCAATCAAAGTACACGTTACTATATATAATTATTATTTTTTTTGGCTTATTTTTATATTGAATATAGTCATTTAAAAATAAAAAATATAAAATTAATAACCACGTGCAATATATCGTCTGGGCCAAATCTTAACGAATATAATATTTTGCTTTTTAATTGCGTTCAATTTTGGATAGTATATTATTTATTTATTTTCTTAAAAAATTAGATTAGTTATAATTTATATTATTTGATATCATCAATGTTTATATATGTAGACTATAGAAATCCTCCAATAATAGTCATTGAAGACATGTAACAATAAATGTTGGACACAAAAAGCATAATAATAAATATCAACACCATGGATAACATTCTTATATGCTATTAGCCGTCGATTTATTTATCTAATTAAATTTTAATTATTAAATATTTTATTTTCAAGTTGGGTTACGTTGGATTATCACGCGCTACTTAAAGATCCACGCTTCTCTTGTCACAATGTGAAAGTCACAACATACTCTCTTAAGAGTTAAGTTATGACATTCTCCTCATTTAAACTAGTTATCATCCTCAATGACTTACTTCAATCGTTTATTTATATTATTTAAAATAATTATATACATTGCTGTAACATTTTAGAAAACTCAAATATCAACTTTTCGAACCTTATTTTTCAGGTTGGTTTGATTGATCCAACAAAAAATAAATAAAAGTCAACCCAACCAAATCTCGTTGTTATGGTATATGAGTAGGGTAATTTGAGTTGTTGGGTCATTGAATCTTACGAAATACTTTTAGTGGCCCGAGATGCATACCTCAAGCTTTACCGTGCGTTGACTATTTATTGCTTTTAAATTCAACATGTGGAGTAAAAATTAAAATCTCGAACTTTTTGATTTGAGTATATAGCTAAAGCATACTCAGACTAACTGCTTCAACTAGTCAAACTATGATATTAACTATAAAAACATGTTTACTAATTTGAGAATGGTTCAGCTGATTAAGGTCGAATTAAAAAAAAAAAAAAGCTGGGCGATCTGATTAGAACATTAAATAGAAAGGATTTAATATTTATTTGGTCCATTGAAATTTGAGACACACCAACCAAAGTCGATGCTAATAAATCCATCCAACTTCACCGATCGGCCACAATTATAATTTAGAGCCCAACCAAACAATCCCCTTCCAACTCCCCACCCCCTCCACATACACCCCTTTTTTCCATCTCCCTTTTAATCATTCTTCTTCTCATGAGGTGAATAAAATATTTGTAAGAATCCAGACGCCTACTTAACTGATCTCTACCATCATCTTCCCTTCCCCTTCCCGGTCCTCTCTTACAGTTTTTCATTCTTTTTCTTCTTTTTATCGACACCCAGAAGTCGTTCTTCAATCGGAGAGGGAAGAACAAGGAAGAAACAGCGATCAATTTACATACCCATCTAAGTTTTCACGGCTGTTCTATCACCATGGTTGAAACAAGGCGTAGTTCTTTATCCAAACGTTCTCTTTCTTCATCCCATGGCTCTCCCCCTCCTTCTGGCACTCCAAATTCCAAAAGATCTAAGGTACTTTCTTCTGATGGCTCTCTGTTCTTGGGTCTTGGGTTTTGCATGCCACTGATTCGTGTTTTTTTCGATTGTTTCTTGGTGGGTTTTTGGTTGGGATTTAGGTGTGGGTTTGGTTTTGTGGGTTTTTGATCCTTTGTTGTTTTAACGGTAGGTTATTGAGGCATCGTCGTCTACGGAGGATGTTCAGAGCGCACCGCCTGTTGAGCCTTTGATTCCAGTTGAGGAATCTGGGGTTGAACCTGTAGACCCAGTCATACAACCAGCTGATCCGTTCGATACTGATTCGTTGAAGGTCAACAACGTATGTGATGAGGCTGTTCCTGAGGATTCGCACGATCTTCAAGCAGAAGGCGAGGCTATCATGACGCCGCTACCTTTAGGTGCCTTCCCAATTTGTTGTCTTATGCATGTAGTTTGATTGCTTGGCCCTAGGTGTTTGATGTTAAATCTATTGGGGATATTGGGTTTGAATTGGATTTTGATCAATTTCACAATTCGTATGGAATTTAGGTGATGTTACAGCCGATGCTGAGAAATCTAAGGCGGTTGTGGCTACCCTGCTCAATCGCACCAAGAAGCGCACGACGAGGATGACGAAGTCCAATTCGAAGCCTGCGTGGGGAAAACTTCTTTCCCAGTGCTCTCAGGTAGACTCTTGCTATAAAATTGTTTGTTCTTAGCTTGTCATCTTTAACAGTAGTTGTTTGAAACATCTGCATGTCTGGTTTGTGTGTCCTATGTTTTTTGCAATTGTTTGTCTTGGAGTCTTATACCATCAGCTAAGTTCCTCTTTCTCAATTACATGTTATTTCTTCTTTTACCTTCCTCAAAGTTGGTCAGGATTTTCCATTTGAACTATCAATTTTGGTTTGCTTCATTGGAAATGTGAAATGAAATGAACGGAGCACGGACGTCTGATTACCTTTACCTACATGCTTTGATGGCGTCGAAAGGTTTTGACTAATAAGTTGTGTGGCTAAAATATACCAATAAAATTTTGATGAACGGAACGTTTTTGTTAACAAGTTGCAAGAGTGGAAGGGATGGCTAAGGAAGTAATTCACAGGTTCTTTTGATAATGATGATTTAGTATAGATATCCTATGGAAATGTGTAGTAGATTCAAGTTGATGTTCGAGGAATGATTTAGATTTTTCTATACTTTTTGTTGTGGACTTTTATACTCGACATTTTAATTAGAGAAGGAAGGCTGTGCAAGTGGTGGAGTCGTTTGAATAAAGATGACAACAAGGAGTCTAGCTTCTTTGGAACAACTTAGGGTGTTCCAGCCTTCGAGGAGGTTTTAGAAAGTGGCGTTCTTAATTGGAGTATTTACTATTTGTGGGACCTATATTTCCCCGACCTTCAAAGAAGTTAAATTTAATCGCAAGTAGGGATAGTAGGTGTGTAAGACTGATCCCTTCCCGAGCCTGAGAAAAGGCCTCCCCCAAACTTTTGATGATCATTAACCTTGGTAACATGGCTAGAAGAACACCGCATGTGTATCATGGCTATTCCTACTATGGCCAAGAAACTGAGTTAATTGATGAGAAATCAATTATGAGAAATCGACCAAGTCACTATTGGGTGGTCAATACCTCTCATGATTATTATCTCTTGGAATGTTAAAAGCTTCGGAGTTTGGCAAAAGAGAGCCTTCCTCAAATACATGTTGATCACGGGATGGATAAATCTTTTTGGAGTGCCATACATATTGGTTGGTTAGCTTTGGATGCCTCAAGTAAACCGGGGATCTTAATTATGTGGAATGACCCAACTTTGATAATTTCTGAAGTCACCAAAGGCTTATACACCTTAACCACACATATTACCTTGGCCGATACTTAATAGTTTTTGGATAACAAGGATCTATAGCCTCGGTAGGTATCAAGAAAGACCTTTCTTCTTGCAGGAATTACTGGACCTATCTTGCCTATGTATAGAGAATTGGCTTTTGGTTGGTGACTTCAATATCTCTCGATGGCACACGAAAATTCAGTGGAAAAGTCACCGGGGCATGAGACACAAACAATTTCATAAGAGAAGCTGAACTTATTGACCTTCCCCTCAGTAATGGTCTCTATACGTGGTCAAACAACAGATCTCCACTCATCTTGACACTCGTCGACAGATTTCTAGCCACAAAAGGCGTACTTGAAAAATTCATTAACGCTGGTGTTCAAAGACTGAATAGACCTACATCGGATCATTATCCCATCCTACTTTCCATGAGTTGCTGTAAGTGGGCCCCTTTGCCCTTCCGCTTTGGGAATATGTGGCTGAACCATTCTGATTTTTTGCCAATGGGAGAATACTGGTGGAAGAATATGTCCGTCCGTGGATGGTCGGGGCACGATTTCACGAACAAACTTAAAAGACTAACCGAAGTCTTAAAGAAATGGAACATGGAGGTTTTTGGTTGTATTTTCACAAAAAGAAATGAAATGCTTACTTAAATTGCTCTCCTTGATCAAATGGTGGAAACAGACTGTATTACACTAGTTCAACTCACAAAAAAAAAAGCTCGGAAAGCCGAACTTATTTTGTTGGCAGCAAAGGAAGAGCAATCTTGGAGACAAAAATGTAAGAAACTATGGCTAGAGGAGGGTGGCATAAACTCCAAAATTTTCCATTGTAGCATGGTCACAAAGAAATTAAAGAGTACCATCATGGAATTTCTATTGACACATGGTAAAAGCTTAGTAAATGAAGATAAAATTATCTCAAAATTTGTCTTTTTTACATGTTCTTATATATGAAGGACGATGCTTTCTTCGAATTTCTCCATGATCTTGACGGGGAGTCCTATTGATCAACAACAAGCTTCCTCCCTCAAGGTTGTTTTCATTGAAGAAGAGGTGGAGAAGGCGACTCAGCATTTGAGAGTTCGTCAAAAGTCAAGAATTGGATGGTTTTGCCTTAGAATTTTTTATAAATTTTGGAACTTCATGAGAACTGATAGCATGAGAGTGTTCCAAGACTTTTTCAAAATGGAGCTATCAATGACAACCTAAACGAAACATACATCTGTTTGATCTGAAAGAAATTGGAATGCTACACCGTTGCAGATTTTCTTCTCATAAGTCTTACGACCGAACTATATAAAATCATAGCAAAGATATTATTAGAACGTCACCCTTTCACAATTACTGGACAACAAAGAGCTTTTGTAGAGGGGCGACAAGTTCTCGATGCATCCCTCATGGCAAATGAACTCATAGATGAATGGACAAGAAAGAAACAAAAAGGTGTAGTCATTAAATTTGACTTGGAAAAGGCGTTCGACAAGGTTGATTGGGCTTTCTTTGAAAACATTCTTGTGGCAAAAGGCTTTGGCTCAAAATGGTGGAGGTGGGTAAAAGGATGCATCTCATCCACCAACTTCTCCATCATCATCAATGGGAGACTGAGAGGTAAGATTTATGCCACACGAGGTCTTTGACAAGGGGATTACGCGCATCAATATTAGCACAGAGATTATTGAAGAATTTGCTAGCATATATGGTTGTAAAAGAGGAGAATGACCGAATATGTACCTAGGATTACCCTTAAAAGGAAACCACAATTTTTTTTCCTTTTGTGGAAGACTATTATTGGAAAAATAGACAGAAGGCTGTTAACATGGTCATCATGTTATACTTCAAAAGGGGGAAGACCCAAATACAAACCATATTATCCAACCTTTCCATTTTCCACATGTCTCTGTTCAAAATGCCACAAAAGGTGGCTTCAGATATAAAAAAGATAATTCAGGAACTCTTTGTGGAAAGATGGCCCACACCGTGTTTGGTTTAATTAATAAACCTCTCAACAGAAAAGGATGAAGAACAAAAATCTCCTCACAAAATGGATATGGAGAAATCTTATGAAGGCTAAATATACTCCTACATCAGACAAAAATCACCCCTTCCGTCTTCTACAGAAGGGCCTAGGAAGTACATAAAGAAACATAAAATCCTCATCACCAACCGAATTCGCCATAGGGTGGGTGATGGAGGAAGCACATCATTCTGGACCGACCCATTGATTGAAAACAGAATGCTAGCCTTGCGTTATCCACTTTTGTACAAGCTCTCTCATAACAAAAAAAAAACCATCGTCAAAGAAACGGGGAATGTTGCAACAAGTTATGAGACTTGAAGCTTGGTAGGAATTTAAAGGATAATAAAGCAACGAAATGGGCAGAATTAAGGCTTGACCTTGCCTCAGTGGTATTGTCAAACGAAGGAGACTCATTTACTTGGCTCTCCTTAATGCTGACTGAGTCTTCTCTACAAAATCCTTGGGGATGGACATGGAGAAAAAATAGAAGTAATAAATCCCACGTTGACAAAGACGGTACGAAAAAGGACACCACCCTAAAAAGTTGGATTTCTTCTTTTGGGAAATAATGCATAAAGTCATTAGCACAAGTGAAAATCTTCAACAAAAAGAAAAAAGGAAAAAAAAAGAAAAGAAAAAAGAATGGTTTACATTACTCTTTCTCTAAATTGGTGTCCATTATGCGAAAGGAAACCAGTCACAAACCCACTTATTTATTCAAGGTACATACACCCAGAATTTATGGATAACGATTCTCAATATATTCCACTAATTTATGTAAGGTACATACGCTCAAAATTTCTGGATAATGATTCTCAATATATTCAGATGACATCTCACATTTCCTAGGGAGGTAAAGGATCTACTGGACACGACCTTAACATACCACCATTTCAAGAATTAAAAAGCCATACTTCGGAAAAACATCCTCATGGCTTTGTTTTGGAATATGCGGAAAGAAAGAAATCAAAGAATATTTGCGAAAAAAACATAAGCTTATACAAAACGCTTCGACCATGTTGGGGTAAATGGTCTAATATTTTACTTCCTATCATTCTACATCCCTCATCAATTGGGAACGTCTGTTCTAACCATGATAAATTTGTAATTTTGACAAGGAGGGGGTTAAATTTATTATTTTATTTTGGGTTGTTTTCCACCTAGGATGGTAACTAATGTAATATTATCCTTTTGCTCTTGAGACTAACTATAAAGGTGTGGCTTCTGATTTGGCAATCAACCTCTCCACTAAAATCTTCATCTATCATATGCTTTCGTAGCCCCTTTTGGTTTAATAACTTCAAATATTGAGATTAATTACTCTCACCTGACTCTTTGATAATGCTTCTGCAGAATCCACACTTAGTTATTTGTGGCACTCTGTTCACCGTCGGTCAAAGTCGTCAGTGTAATTTATGGCTTAAAGATCCATCTGTTAGTACAACACTGTGTAAGCTGAGGCACATCAAGGTTAGAGAAATTAGATTTCTTTCACTTAATTTGTTTTCTTTTCTTTGTCTGGAATGCGTGGTTGTACTTTATTTTGTCATTTATATTGCAACAGCGTGGGAACTCTTCTATTGCTTTACTCGAGATCACGGGAGGCAAAGGTGCTGTCATTGTTAACGGCAAGATTTTTCAAAAAAATTCAAGCGTAGTTTTAAATGGAGGTGACGAGGTCGTCTTCACTTCCTCTGGAAAACATGCTTATGTATCCTTTTGGAATGTTGCAATATAACCTTATTGGCAAGTGTAGTTTTTTTGTTTCTTCTTTCTTCTAACATTGATTTTCCTTACTTACATGCAACAGCGCGTATCGGTAATAAATTCCTTAACGTAACCCTCAGATATTTCAGCAGCTCACTAGTGATGATTTTGCTGTTTCTGGTCTGCCTTCTGTAAACATTTTAGAAGCCCATAGTGCTCCTGTTAAGGGGATTCATTTTGAAGGAAGGTCTGGGGATGCTTCAGCTGTCACTGGCGCATCCATATTGGCATCTTTTTCAAATATTCAGAAAGATTTGTCTCTGCTTTCCCCATCTGCTAAATCCAATGAAGATGTGGAGTTACCCTCTGTTTGTGGAGTGTCAGACAATCAGAATCCAGACATTAATTTGAAAGATGGTAGTACTAATAACAATGATATAAATGGTGAGGCATCTATGGACAAAAGTATCGATCCGAGTCCTCATTCTGCAACTGAAAGCCCAAGTCTTGATAGGCTTGGACTAGATGCTTGTAATGATTCAGAAATTGGGGAGGTCCCTGGGGCGACTCATGAATTACGGCCACTTTTACAAATGCTAGCTGGTTCGGCATCTCCTGACTTTAATTTAAGTGGCAGCATTTCCAAGATTCTTGATGAACAAAGGGATATAGGGAATCTCTTTAAGGATTTTAACCCTCCTGCTATGCCGATGTCAACTCGACGTCAAGCATTTAAAGAAAGACTACAACAAGGCATTCTTAAACCTGACAGTATTGATGTTTCTTTTGAGAGTTTCCCATATTATCTAAGGTGAATATATTTAGAAAATTACAGGAATAAAGTAATGGCACTATTTAAGTGTTTTCTTTTCTGAAATTTTAAAAAATACTCATTGATATGTAGCTCAACATGGTATATATATATATATTTTTTTTTTTATTTGTCAAAAGCACATTTAACATATTGAGAATAACAATCTAGAACTCTATTAAATTTTGTGTTGAAGTATATACGGACTGTGATATGTTCTAAATCTTTATGTGACTCTACATCTTTTTTCAGTGATACCACCAAGAATGTTCTTATTGCATCCATGTTCATTCACTTGAAGTGTAATAAATTTGTAAAGCATGCTTCAGACCTTCCTATTTCGAGCCCACGTATCCTCTTGTCTGGACCTGCAGGTTGGCACAGCTTTTCTTCCTTAAATTGTAGTCTAATTTCTTTTTTTTCCATCTGACTTGTTTACTTGACATGGGTTGTTTATTACTTGAATGCTTACAGGTTCAGAAATATACCAGGAAACTTTGACGAAGGCACTTGCTCGGCATTTTGGAGCTAGATTACTGATTGTGGATTCTCTTCTTTTGCCTGGCGTAAGATTCAAATTTTTACCGTCATTTATCTGTTCCATTATGAATTTCATAAACTTGTAAAGCCTCTTCAAGTGTGAAAGAGGTGAGATTAAATTGTGTAATCTTGTGAACCAGTGGTAAATTACGTACTTGACTGACTTTGAGGAGTGAAAGGAAAGGGGAAATAATATTTTTTATTCTCGAGCTTTAAAGTACTTTGACATGTAAATCCCAGGCTTGGTTGTTCATTTCATGTTTGTGTTTGAACCCTTGCTAACATGCCTTCATCAGGTTGTGTCACTAAAGTTTGTCAATGAATTCAGGCACCGACCCCCAAGGATGCTGATATTGTAAAAGATAGTTCGAGGGCTGAACGAACATCTGTTTTTGCTAAAAGAGCTGTTCAGGTTGCTGCTGCTGCTGCTGCTGCAGCAGCAGCAGCCTCACAGAACAAAAAACCAACTTCCAGTGTTGAGGCTGATATTGCAGGTGGATCTACCTTAAGCTCACAGGCTTTGCCGAAACAAGAAACATCCACGGCTTCGTCAAAGACCACTGCTTTTAAGACAGGTATCTTCTTTTTAGTTACTATGTGATGTGGTTGCTGCCATCACTGGTTCATCCCCCGTCTCCCACCTGTCATACCCACGATCTTACGAACCTCTCATTAATTTGTAGGTGACAAAGTTAAATTTGTTGGTACCTTATCTTCTGCACTTTCACCTCCTCTTCAAGGTTGTCCTCTAAGGTAATTCCTCCACCTGCACTGTATTTTGGTGTCTGATGATCTGAAAGCTCTGGATAATTGTTATGTTGTAGGTTTTTAGAAGTAATTAAATGTTATTTCTGTAAATTTCTGCTCCTTTTTTAGGCTATTTTTTTTCCTGCCATCATTTTTCCATGCATAGAAAAGGTGTTGTAGAAATGATCTTCAGATATCTCGTATTTGTGTCGTATGTAAAGACCTCTTTGCTGTTTATCAGCCATTCGTAACTACGTGAAGGTTCTTTTTTCCTTTTATTCTTTTAGTTTTAGTTTCCGTTCTCATTTCTTTTTTAAGCAGGGGACCGTCTTATGGTTGTCGAGGGAAAGTTGTCCTTGCTTTTGAAGAGAATGGATCCTCGAAAATAGGGGTGAGGTTTGACAAATCAATTCCAGACGGTAACGATCTAGGTGGCCTTTGTGAAGAAGATCATGGCTTCTTTTGTTCTGGTTATTCTTCCCTACTTGTTTTCTCTTGTTTGGGTTCCATCTGCAATTTTTATTTATGTTATGGCTAGAACTCTGCTCGTGTTATGATTGTTCTAAACCGACATTGCAGCTAATCATCTACTGCGCTTGGATGGTCCTGGAGGCGATGATAACGATAAACTTGCAATTGATGAAGTCTTTGAGGTACTCATTACCCTAGACTGCGCTATGGAGCTGTGTTTCTGTTTCTATTGGTACTCACTGCAATACTGGCCATGTAGGTTGTCTCAAATGAGAGTAGAAACAGCCCATTAATATTGTTTGTCAAAGACATAGAAAAGGCAATGGTGGGACACTCAGATGCTTACTCTATTCTAAAGGGTAGGCTTGAAAATTTGCCAGGAAATGTTGTTGTTCTTGGCTCCCACACCCATATGGATAATCGTAAAGAAAAGGTCAGCAGAGCATTTTTCTTGCCTCCTTCCCCCTTTATTCCGTTAAGAGTATGTTCGGTTCGTTTTAATTCCTCTTCTACCTGACCGTATATTTTCAGTCCCATCCTGGTGGTCTTCTATTTACCAAGTTTGGAAGCAACCAAACCGCGTTGCTTGATCTTGCTTTTCCGGTATGTTAACTCCGACCGTCCTTTTTTTCTTTTGTTCAATAGTCTTGTGGTATTTCGTTACCTCCTATGAATTCAATAGTATCTATAACGTTTCTGTATTCAGGATAATTTTGGGAGATTGCATGATAGGAACAAAGAAACTCCAAAAGCAACGAAACAACTTAGTCGACTCTTCCCGAACAAAGTGACCATATTACTTCCACAGGTACTATGATCTTGTTTCTGGTTCGGTTGTCTTACTATGCTTTTGTCTATTGAATTCAGCATGATTTTTTTGGAATGTTGTTAGGATGAGGCCTTACTTTCAGAGTGGAAGCAACAATTGGAACGCGATACCGAAACTTTGAAAACACAGGCAAATATTGTCAGCATCCGCTTGGTGAGTGCTGTGCGATCATCTTGCTTCTAAATTCTCTTTTTTGCTTTTCTTATTCATGGATTTAATGTGGTTTCAGGTTCTCAATCGGATTGGTTTGGATTGCCCGAACCTCGACACTCTCTGCACCAAAGATCAAGCACTAACACTTGAAAGTTCGTATACCTGGAAAGCTTTCATAAACGCTTTTTTATGGTTACTGGGTGCAACTTGAAAGTTGAAACTGATCTTGTATTTCTCTTAACAGCTGTTGAGAAAGTTGTAGGCTGGGCTTTGAGTCATCATTTCATGCGTTCTTCTGAAGTGTTGGTTAAGGATGCCAAACTCATCCTTTCTACCGAAAGGTCGTCTACTTTTTCTTGGCCTCATCGGATTGTTGTAACAAACTATCACTAAGAAAACGAAGCTTTGCATTATTTTATCGTGTTCATGGTGGTTTGGTTTGTTCTATGCTGCAGCATCGAGTACGGGTTGAACATTTGGCATGGTCTTCAGAGCGAGAACAAGAGCTTGAAGAAGTCGCTCAAGGTAATCTTGTAAAACATCGGACCTTTCGACACGGAGAATGAGTTCTTAAGTCTAAATTTAAGTGTGTTTGAACAATTTTAGGATGTCGTCACGGAGAACGAGTTTGAAAAGAAACTTCTCGCCGATGTTATTCCACCGGGTGACATCGGTGTTACTTTTGAAGACATTGGCGCTTTAGAAAACGTGAAGGACACGTTGAAGGAATTGGTGATGCTTCCTCTACAAAGACCTGAATTGTTTTGCAAAGGGCAGTTAACGAAGGTTTGCACTTCTTTTTCCTGTTTTCACAAATATGAACCATTGTACAGCTTGCTGACCTGTGGCTATGCAACTTTTATATTGGTTGGTCGTTCGTCACAGCCTTGCAAGGGTATTTTACTTTTCGGTCCACCTGGTACTGGAAAAACGATGCTTGCTAAAGCTGTTGCGACGGAGGCGGGTGCGAACTTTATCAACATCTCCATGTCAAGCATTACTTCAAAGGTACAAATGGGATATTCTGTAATGGCTCTAGTTCTGTAATCTTGGATACTCTCTGTAAACATTGTGCACCGTCTTTGTGTGTGTTTCTTTTGCAGTGGTTCGGCGAGGGTGAAAAATACGTAAAGGCTGTGTTTTCTCTAGCCAGTAAAATTGCTCCAAGTGTTGTGTTTGTTGACGAGGTCGATAGCATGTTAGGAAGACGTGAAAATCCAGGAGAACACGAGGCTATGCGTAAAATGAAAAATGAATTTATGGTGAATTGGGACGGGTTACGAACAAAGGATAAAGAACGTGTACTCGTACTTGCTGCAACCAATAGACCATTTGATCTTGACGAGGCCGTGATTAGGAGACTTCCTCGAAGGTGATCGATATCTTTAAACCAGCTTCGGGGCCGTGTTGTTAATCAATATCTTTCTCGTCTTGAATATATGCGACTGTTGTTTGTAGATTGATGGTGAGCTTGCCAGATGCCTCAAATAGAGAGAAGATCTTGAGAGTTATACTCGCCAAAGAGGAACTGGCCGCTGATGTTGATTTACCGGCACTTGCCAATATGACTGATGGATACTCTGGAAGTGATTTAAAGGTTATATTTCTTGTTCTTGTTGTATTGAAAAGTTGATGAAGAAAATGCTAATCTTACCTTGGTTGCAGAATCTGTGTGTCACCGCTGCACACTGTCCTATCAGAGAAATTTTGGACAAGGAGAAGAAGGTTAGCTTATATCATTCATTTCTGTTTTCTTTGATCTCTTGTAAAGAATCTGTGTTTCGAGTTCCGTTCATGACTTACAGGAGAGAATCTCTGCGTTGACCGACAACAAACCGATACCGGCGCTATATAGCAGCACCGACGTTCGGCCGTTAAAAATGGAGGATTTCAGATTTGCACATGAGCAGGTTGGTTTGTTTTTCTTTATGACTTGTTGGTCTTCTTTGTTCCATGACCTTAGTTGATGAATTGTTTGCTCTAGGTGTGTGCAAGCGTCTCATCGGAGTCGACGAACATGAACGAGCTCCTCCAATGGAACGACCTCTACGGAGAAGGCGGGTCGAGGAAGAAGATGTCGCTAAGCTACTTCATGTAGTAGAGGAGGTGATTGTATCTTTGTATAGAGTTTCTTTCTTGCCCTTACCCTTTTCATTTCTTTGATTTCCAAAATCGACTCCGCTCCTTGAAAAGAGTGCAAGATCGGGGATCGATTAGAAGTATGGAAATCCATGTCGATGACGACGACCCGCTGGCCCTCGTCCCGTCCTCTACCTGCCATTGCCGCTATTGTATCATATATAGTTTTTTTCCCCCCTTCACCCTCTCATTTAATTAATTCTCTATGCTTTTGTAGGAAGGAATTTAACAATTTGTTTAGGTAATTTGACCAAAACCTGTTTTTGTGTAGCTCTTCTGGTTAACTTGGGTATATACATCATCATCATCATCATATGTTTTACTAATCAATGAAAGTAATAATTGCCATTTTTGTAACTGTCCTTGAACCGATAACCATCTTTCGGCGACCTCGTGTTGATGTGTATGCACATTTGGTCGGGTACGACCTTGTAGATTGTCATCGTATTATGTGTAAAATGGCAGGTTGCTGGTATCAAAGCCTAGGTTATAGATCAACGTTGAGGTTGTGAACTATATATACATGTGGGTGTTTGGGCGAGCACTACAAATAACTTGAGTGTCGAGTAGCTGATTAAAACGCGTTTTTTGAGCAAGTTTGAATCTCCTCGACTCGAGGAATGAAGTCGAGGCACATAGGTATCTTAAAAGTCGGATATTTAAATCTTCAATTTTAATCGCGTTAAATTTTACATGAAATTAACATGAATAAATTTAAAAATGAGTTTTTTTTAAAAAAAATAAAAATACTGATAATGCAAAATTCAAATTTATATCTAATAAATAATTAATTATTAGAATTTTTAAAATTTTCCCAGATAAAATAAAATAGAAAATCTATTGGATATTTTATAAAAAAATTTGGAGACAAAATGACCAAAATAGGGCTACGTAGTAAACAAAATTACCCATTTAGTACAAGGTTATGGCCATTAGCTAAGAAGTCGCACGTGCCAATCACAGAGAGCGGGAAAGGCCCAGCTGTCTGCAAGATTTACGGTGTTTGTTTCCTCCGCGTAATTTGCTCTGAATATTCAATCACTTTCCAATCGAATCCTATTTTTCAATTTTTCATTCAGGAAATCTTCCAATCCCTCGCGTTTCCGCCATGAGCGTCTTGTTCCACTCTTCAGAATTCCTCCTCCCTTCTTCTTCTTCGTTTCCGGCAGAGCACCGGCGTTCTTCAACCTACGCTCTTGTTCTGCTCAACCAACGTCTCCCCAAATTCACTCCCCTGCTCTGGAAGCACGGTTAGTGTACAAATTCCCTGGGTTTTGATGAATATATTTTTGTGTTGATATGTATTTGTGTATTGTTGTAGAGCAGCACAACTTCGTCTGTGTGCCGATGGAGGTGCCAATCGCATATTTGATGAATTGCCTCTGCTGTTTCCTCATCTAGACGCTTTGGATGTTCGTAATAGGTTCGCTAAGTTTCTTTCTCTCCCATTATTAGTTTCTTTTTAATGTTATTTAGTTTCTCTCTTTAGTTATCAAGTTTCGTGCCTGGGGTTTTGTTCTCTGTTTGTTTTGAAAATTCAGATGGCTAATGCGTACAAACCTTCCTAGAGAGATTGTTGATGTTTGGGACCATGCCTGGATATTTCTGTACTGTTTTATTTAGTACCGACTGCTATGTTATGACAAGCTTTTAGGGTTTATTATTATTATTATTTGATTCAATTTGGTGGCTATAGCTTTGAAGTTTCAATTTAACTTGTGGTTTGGATGAATTTCCCAAAACGTTCCTTTCATTTTAAATGTTAACTGTTTCTTATTACGTTTTTGAAAATTTTCAGCATTTGATAACTATTACGTTTTTGTTCATCTTTCCTAACTAAACATTTGGTTTCTGAACCAAATTGCAAATGCAAAAACAATTTTAAAAACAAATTTTCTTAGTTTTTAAAACTTAACTTGGTTTTTAAAACACCCCTAAAATGTATGGATGGAAATAATGTTTATAAGCTTAATTTTTAAAAAACCAATGGTTATCAAATCGGGCCTAAGTTATATGTTTTATAGTTCTTTTTTTCTTATTCCAGTCGGTTCTTTACTGTTAACAATGGACTTGTAGTTCATGATTATGTGTAAAGTAATCTTAATTTTTACGAATCACACCATCATCATTCTTGATGTGTACATTATGCTATTGATACTAAAAGAAACAAATACCAGTGGCTGGCTGAAGAAGACGTTTTAAGCTATTTTATTGGGTTTGATGTGTACATTCCGTTCTCGAGCATTTCATGATAGTTGGTATTATTGTTACGAAACGAATAAACTATTCTAGGATTATATATCTTATGTTTTGGTGACTGTGAATATACTTCGATACTATCTGTTGATTTTTTTCTTTTATTTGCCAGCTACAAGCCAGATGTTATTAGTGGAGATATGGATTCAATTCGAACAGAAGTACTAGATTTTTATGCTAAGCAAGTATGTCATTTTTTCCCTTTCTCCCTCGAAAGAGTTTAGGACTCATTTGATAAATAGTTTTTCTTTCATCTTGTTTTCTCTCGGTTTCTTTCCGATAGTTTTTATCGTTCTTGGGGAAACATTTAGATTCTTAACCAAATTCTAAAAATAAAAACTAGTTTTTTTTTTGCTTTCTAAATTTGACTTAGATTTTGAAAGCTTTTTGTGAAGATAGATGGTAAAACAAAAAAAAACCTATAGGTTGAAATAGTATTTATACATTTAATCTTCGATAACTAAATGGTTATCAAACGAGTCCTTGGATTTTTCCAGGATTTTGCCATCTATTTTGAGACCACAGAAAGTTCTTATTCTGTTCGTACTGGACTATCTCACTGATGGGCTCTTTCTGCATCAAGGGTGTAATTTTTCCATTCCTATGTGTCGCTGAAATTCTGGCATTACTTGTTATCATGTATGCATTACTGGCTCAAGATATCCATATTCACATGGTGCAGGGGACCAAGATATTTGATGAATCTGAAGATGAGGATACCACAGACCTACATAAATGTGTTGCATATATTCTTCAGTCTATGCCAAATCTGGAGGAGTCTAATGTAGGTTGGACTTCGTTTGGCTGTTTGCGTTCAATGATTCAATTACTACACTTTGTTCTGTGCTCTGACTTTTCAGATCGGAATTATAATGTTGAGCTGTTCATTTTCAGCTGTGTATACTTGTTGCCGGAGCTCTAGGTGGACGATTCGATCACGAGATAGGAAACATCAATGTACTATGCCGTTTCTCAACTACGCGCATAATCCTTCTGTCTGATGATTGTCTTGTTCATCTTCTGCCAAGGACTCATCACCATGAAATCCATGTTGACTCATCCGTTGAGGGTCCGCATTGTGGTCTCATTCCAATTGGGATGCCTTCTGGAAGCACTACAACCAATGGTCTCCAATGGGATTTGAGTAAGTACTTTCGATATCATGCTTTCAAATTGTTCCCCTCCCGCCTTATCAGTGAATGACTGGCTGTGTCATGTCTTGGGAATTACGAACCTCCACAACGGTATGATATTGTCTACTTTGAATATAAACTTTCATGGCTTTGTTTTTTTTTTTTGTTAACGTTGGATTCATTCCAGCTGACACAAAGACGAAGTTTGGAGGTCTAATTAGCTCATCAAATAAAGTTAAAGGAGAGAAAGTAAGAGTGCTATCTGACACCGATCTTCTCTGGACGATCTCATTAAAAAAGGAATAAGACGGGGTTGCAGGATTGCAATGAGCTGGAGCTGCCATCGGCCTGGTAGCCAATGCTAGATTTTGAGCCTCCGAGCCCGCACATTCTTCGGCCAGGCATTCTCTGCATTAGGTAATGGAATCTTCTTTCTCCCTTTGAAATAAGAATAATTTTAAAGATCTACCCCTTCATCGGTCTTTTAGCTTTCCATTTTCTGTTAAATTTCATTTTTTTTATGTGATTAGGAAGTTGTATTGTTTCTCTCTCTCTCTCTCTCTCTCTCTCTCTCTCTCTAATTTTGGAGATCAATGCCATTATATATATATAAAAAAAAATGTTAAAAGTGTATTTTGTAGCATATTGTTGGTGTATTTTTGGCATCATTTTAAATTTATATGAATGACACTATAGTTGATATCATATGTTTTTTAATTTTTATACATTAATTGTTATGTCAATTTTCGTATGTTGTTTTCGAGACAACTAAACATATCGTCTATAAGAACTATTGAATAAGAAAAACCAACATAGCTTTAATTTACCCTAATCTTAATGTGGTGTGAATTTTACTATAAACTTTCAATTTATTCAAAAGTTATCCAATTTAAATAAGTGATACAATTTTTATTTTATGTTCAGCTTTGGTCCATTAAAAGTAATGAAAAACAAAGTATAAAATTTCAACAATTCATTCATTTTAATTAAAGTAATAAATTTGGTACAAAATTAAGCTTGATCACATACAACAAAAAATAAAAATATAATAACTGATTATATATGTATATATATTATGTGTATATGACGCACGAAAAATATCCTTTTAACCAAATTAATTTTTTAGTGGCCAATTTGGAGAAACAGAATAATTATTAAAAAAAAAAAACTATTAAATACTTAATTATAACTTATTATAATGAAATTTAAATAAATAATATTAAACCACAAATTTAGTCCCTTCTTTCAATTTTTAATTTTGTACCTAACCAACTTAAAAATAATTTAAAAATTAATTGACTGGATAGATATATATCGGTAGAATCTTTAATTAAAATATATTTAAGAACTAAAAAAAAAAAGACAAATATCAAAAATTTAGTTTGTAGTGAAAAAAAAAAAGAGGTGATGTGGAGGAAGCCGCTCAAACGAGAAGATTTCAGTCATGAATGTTGAAGCGTAGTTCCCTCGCAGTTTTTTTTGGCGCCAAAGTCTGTCATCTTCAGCATTGAGTTAGGGTTTCTATGCTATTGATGTGAGGATTATTTCTGAAATTACGATGGATGTAGGAATTGCTGTCGATTCCCCGAGCATTAAGCCCATTAACAAAGGCATTGTCCACAGAATTTGCTCAGGGCAAGTGATTCTTGACCTCTCTTCCGCCGTCAAGGAGTTAGTCGAGAACAGCTTGGACGCTGGAGCCACCAGCGTCGAGATTTCCTTGAAAGATTACGGAGAAGAGTGGTTCCAGGTTATTGATAATGGGTCCGGCATTTCTCCCACCAATTTCAGGGTATTTTTCGATTTCTCATTACGTCCGTATGCAGCTGATTTTTAAATTTTTTTTTAAAATTTTTTTTTACTGTTACCAACATCTATGTGATTATGAACAGTGGGATGATAAATCTATGGTTTAACTTCTATTGACCTTCAATCATTGATACCTTGGGAAGAACTCATTGTTACCCAGTTGATATTTACGCATTATCAATCTGGAATTTTTTCTTTGTTCGATACTACTGCATTATTTACACGAATATTCTTTCCACTATGTTTGATACGTTTGTTTTCTAAACGTCGCAGGTTCTTGCTCTTAGGCATCATACGTCGAAATTGTCTGATTTTCCTGATCTCCAGTCTTTAACCACGTATGGTTTCAGAGGAGAGGCACTAAGTTCTCTTTGTTCTCTTGGGAATTTGACTGTTGAAACTAGGACAAAGAATGAGTCTGTTGCAACGCACTTAACTTTTGATCATTCAGGACTACTAGTTGCTGAAAAGAAAACTGCACGCCAAGTTGGAACCACTGTCATGGTTAAGAAGTTATTCTCAAATTTACCTGTGCGCAGTAAAGAGTTCAGTCGTAACATTCGAAAGGAATATGGCAAGCTCATTTCATTACTGAATGTAAGTTTTCGTTCTTGCATATACATTCTAGCATTAGTGGGTTAAGTAGGATGTTAAGTTGGTCATCAGGAGATGCCAAACATGGGCTGTAAGAAGTATTTATTTGATAAGGTAGGATTTTAAGTTCATGGCTGAAAGAAAAATGGTGTGATCATAGATGAATAGGGTAGGCCTCTATTTGGTTGCTATCTTATGTATTTATATTTTTATAATATGTACAAATATGTTCATAAATGTAACTCCTTCGGAGCTGCCTCTTTTCCCTTTTATATTTAGTTTCATCCAATGCAAAGTTTGTTCTTTATTTCAAAATAATAATAATAAATAAATTTTCTCTTTTATATGTGAAAAATTCTCTCTTTTATGAACTTTCTGGTTACTTAAATGTCTTCAATTGTGCTGTTTCTGGTTGCAGGCTTATGCTGTCATAGCAAGAGGAGTTAGATTTGTATGCACTAATTCTGCAGGAAAAAATGCGAAGTCTGTAGTATTCAAAACTCAAGGAAGTGGTTCCATTAAGGATAACATCATAACAGTGTTTGGTATGACTACCTTCAACTGCTTGGAGTCTGTATCTATATTATTGTCAGATGATTGCAAAGTTGAAGGATTTGTGTCGAAGAGTGGACAGGGAAGTGGGAGGAATTTGGGAGATCGGCAATTCTTTTTTGTAAATAATCGACCTGTGGATATGCCTAAAGTGAGCAAGCTTGTAAATGAATTATATAAAAGTGCAAACTCCCGGCAATATCCAATTGCAATCATGAATTTCACTCTTCCAAGTAAAGCTTGTGATGTCAATGTAACTCCTGATAAGAGAAAAATATTCTTCTCTGATGAAACTCACATTTTGCAAAGATTGAGGGAGGAACTACTGAAGATCTATTCTCCAATTAATGCCTGCTTTTCTGTGAATAAAGTTGAAGAACCTACTAAACAAGTAGATAGCGTTGAGCTGTGTTCTGATAAAAGGAAATTGAGCATGTTAGTGGAACATTTCTCACCTGATGAAGGTAAGCTCAGAGATGCTTCTTCTCATCTGACTTTGGCTGATAATGATGATTCTCTCAAGATGATTGAAAATGTGGAACAATCCTCACAAACTATTGAGGTAGTAAGTAGTGATGGTGAGGAAAATATAACCAGAAAGGACTTCGCTCTTAGAGTACATGGCATGAAGAAGGCTGATGCTTTTTTAAAGGATTATGATCAGCATAAGAAAACTTGTTTCAGTAGCAAGAAAGGTGAACAAATTACTCCTTCCTCTCCATGTGTGACTGTTACTGGAACCAATACAAGCCGTGTTCAATCATCACTTGACAAGTTTGTAACTACAAATAAGAGAAAATATGAAACTTTATCTGCACCACTGTCTGAAGTGCCCATCTTAAGAAACCAGTTTCTTAATAATCAATGGAAGAAAATCAGTGCCGACAATCCTTCCAAGGATGTGAAATGCACACACGGAAATTGCCAGGTGTTTGATGATTTTTCAGAAGGGAATGATGAAGACAGCTCCATACAAACTAATACAGACAGAGTTTTCAATGAACTTGGTATTCCACTATCTTCTGCGGACCATAGTGATGATGGAGAAACAACAGAGGAGGTATACAATCTTTTACATTTGTGGGGGGAGGTTTGAAACAACTGGGAGTACCGTGAACCATATAGACCATTAACTTTGTATATAGTTTCCTTTCTTGATTAGAAACAAATTAATTCTCCCTTTTCGATAACTCTAAGCATCACTTCACATTATAAGTGATTCCTCTTTTCCCCCCTTTTGGAATACAGCTCAAAATTGTTGACGTTAGAGATTTTTCTTCAAATAATTGATAATTTATAGTGGCTCAATTGTTCTAGAAATCCAAACTACTGGCATGGAAGCCAAGACAAGTAAATTCAGTGAGGCATTAAAAAAAAGACTATCCATAATTTAATATAAGCGTCAAGTTATTCCTTCAAGACTATTGAGCATTTAGTGTAATTCAGTGCAACTTCATTCGTATTTTATATGAGAGCAAATGGGAATAAGTGCATGCTTGGTGGCAAGTGATTAGCTTGGTACCTCTTGATATAACAACATTGTAGGTGTAATTATACTGTCTGTCAAAATATTGACGTCACTAAGATTTCTGGCCCTTCATGTGACCGTTTCTCTTGTAGGAATGTACAGAGGAAGCCATAGCTAAGGTGCCTCATTCTGTTATAGAATCAACTGGTACACCCATCAAGGATCTTGAGATGTCTGAGGATCTTCCACTATCCGACTCTTCAGTACTTCCTTCTGGTTTTATGAAAGAAAGCTCCAGTCCTCAATTGAAGTTATGTTCAACGTGTCATTTTGATTTTCATGAGCTGAAGAAAAGGAGGACGCAGAGGCAGTTGAGAGACAAACTGAATGGCTATATATGCGAAAGGAAGAAGTTGAAATGGTCTCTGAAATGCTAACATTATTCAATAATATTCTATCCACTCTTGCATGTGAATAATGATTAACTTTTTATCATCGCTTGCAGCCACTATGCTGCTGCTACTCTGAAGCTTTCTCAACCTGATAATGAAGACCGGAAGGCAAGAGCTTTAGAAGCAGCTGCCAAGGAGCTGGACCGGCTCTTCAGAAAGGAAGATTTTAGTAGAATGAAGGTCTCTAATCTCGTCCCACTTGTCGTACCTTCGTAATGTTTGTTGCAGTTGAAACTATTACTTGCAGTTATTTGATGTTGACCATAAATTTCAACATATGCTTTTACATACAATACCCCTTTATTACAAGCTTTGACAACTTACACCAGTAGGATATGCCACTGGTGACATTTGATTGCTTCCATTAATATTGACTTCTCTCAAGACCTCATTAGTCTATAGCCATGCTTGGCCGTAGTTTCTTTGGGGCATTCTCTAGAAATGGTTATTTTATTTTATTTTATTTATTTTGGGAAGCTTAAGCCAAGATTGACACTGTTGAGTATTTAGTAATGTTCGTACAATCACGTCAATCTTGGCTCCTCTTAGGCAGCAAGGATGAAGCAGAGCATCTTTGTCCTACTTAGCTGGTCCAATCCCATTGCATTAATGAATAAATTGTTGTCCATCGATTCTTTTTCCAATTGAAGATAAAAGGACTATTAATTAAATCTATGTTTTATATAGGTTGTTGGACAATTCAACCTCGGATTTATCATTGGGAAGTTGGATCAAGATTTATTTATTGTTGATCAGGTGATTTTCCTTGCATCATCTTGGACTTTTTTGCTAAATTATTTTCATGTTATACCAAAATATAACTGCATCAATGGAAATATTCAAATTTTAGCATGCTGCTGATGAGAAGTACAACTTTGAGCGACTGTCACAATCGACAATTTTAAACCAACAGCCTTTACTAAGGTGAGGGGCTTTTCTGCTCTTGCTCTGTGTTAGTTTCTGTTGGAATGAGAATGAGAAACTATGGCTAAATATACTGGTTAGCAGACTCAGAAGAGAGAAAAAAAGAAAGTTTTGTGTGAAATCCTCTTCTCTGCTTTTCTAAGGTTAATTATTCTTGCAGGCCGTTGAGGTTGGAATTGTCTGCTGAAGAAGAAGTTGTCGTTTCAATTCACATGGACGTAATCAGGTGATTATAGTTTTTGGAGAAATTGTTTTCTCATTCAAGAAAATACCCCATAATTGATAGATTTTATACCAGAGAAATTTCAACAAAGGAAACTAGTTATGAAAAAGGAAGTAAATATTTCTGTCTCTGATCGAAGAGTTCCACGGAAAATAAATAGTTCAGCATATTTTGTATGACTCATACTAATTAGTTTCAATTTATATTGAGGTACCATTGTGCTGCGTATAATTCCAATCTTTTTATTTCCATCATTAAAATTTTAGTAATGCTTTGGTTAAACCTTATCTTCGTCATCTGTAAAAGTCACATTCTGTACTCTGATGACAGGAAGAATGGATTTGTTCTAGAGGAAGATCCACATGCTCTACCTGGAAATCGATTCAGATTAAAGGCTGTCCCTTTCAGTAAAAATATAACATTCGGAGTTGAAGGTGGTTCTCGTTTGCTTCGCTGATGCTTACTTTATAGCCAGTAATTTAGTAACATAGGCGTCAGTTAAGAGTTCATATTTGACTTCATCATTTTAGATATGGTAGTTGCGAAGCATGGTTATTCACATAAACTTGAACTGGGGAATAGTTCTATTTTATAGGATGCTTCTTGCTGTTTTCGAGTGCAAGATGCAATTCGATTACTATACTGACAGTGGTGGTGTGATTGAACAGATGTTAAGGACCTGATTTCTACACTTGCTGATAGTGAAGGTGAATGTTCTATAATCGGCTCGTATCGGATGGACACAGCCAATTCAGTCTGCCCTTCCCGAGTTCGAGCAATGCTGGCATCACGGGCATGTAGATCCTCTGTTATGATTGGGGATCCACTAGGGAGAAATGAAATGCAGAAGGTTACAGTCTTGCTGTCTCTCTCTCTTTTATGGAATCTCTGAACTAAAAAAATAAGCTCCTTGCATTGCTTGTGAGCCTCTGAAATTCTCTGGACGCAAATAGTATAGCTGCAACTCCTGATATGGTTATTTGTTTACACAGATAGTGGAGCATTTGGCAGAGTTGAAATCTCCTTGGAACTGCCCTCATGGAAGGCCAACCATGAGACACTTGGTGGATCTTACAACAATTAAAAGGTCAGATGAAAATAACCCAGACTGTTGAACACTTCTTTTTCTTCTTCGCCTCCTCCTCGCCTCTCTCTTGTTTAGAATATGGAGTCCTAACTACAGGGTCACTTTAATTTATGTGGGACAAACTCAAATCTAGCGTTAGGAGATAGAATCAAGCCATCCTTTTGTAAATATTTAACAAGTATATTAGTGAAAAGGTGTCATGTGGACCCTTCTATTCTATTGGCATAGGCTTCTTCTTGTCTCTATTTGCTCTTTTTTCTTCACCTGCTTTGATGTATGCCATGATCTTGGTCAAGCTTCTGCTAAACGTTTAAAAACTACAATTTACCAATTGGTGAAAAGTAGGCTTTCCAGCAACTAGTTTTAATCTAAAAGGTTATATAACATCTCTCAAATTTACTATTTATATTTAACGGTAAATCTTAATTGTAATTCCGTTATTTTACTGCTGACTTTTGTGAATAAAAATAGTTTGCATTTTCTTCATAAATTTGGAAAATATATTCGTAATAATTATATAATTATATAAAAATAAACATCTAACAGCTAAATTTAAAATTAATTAAAAGCATATATGAATTTTCTTGTTGTTAAGTAGTAATATAAAAAATATATATTAAATAGATAAATTTAAAATTATATTAAGGTGAGAAAACTATACACTACAGAAACTTAGTATTCAAAATAAAGAAGAAAAATCTGTTTTAAGTAGAGAAGAGCAGACAAACTTAAAGAGATGTAGTAAAATTCCACAGCCAACCAAAAGCATGGAAGTCTCCATATTACCAGAGAAATCGTAAGTTGTATTCCAGAAAAAAAAAAAAAATAGAAAAAAAATTCCTGAGGAAAAGCAACATGCAGCTCAGTTCCAACTCATTCTTAATGCATTCATTACCACTTATAAAACTAGTGAAATAATTGTTCTCCTGGATTGCAAAGAAAGATGTTAAGCAGTTCAAAAATAGCAGCAGTTCCAGAGGAATACACAGTAAAATAGGCCACATCATAAAAGCTCAAAAATTCAATTCAAGCCACCACAACTATGAAAACATTTTTATCAAATGCTTGGTTATTTCTGAACAACCCCGCAAAATCATGTGCTAGCTGCTGCTGCTTCCTTTTTCTCTTCTGAGGATCCACCTTTGATTTCCGCCTCTGCCTTAGCAGATTCAGCCTTATCACCGCTTTTTTCTGGCTTTGAGACCTCTTGTTCTACAAAACAAAATAACATAACAGCATCAACACAAAATAGCTAAAGATCAGCCAAATGCAGCAAACAAGTTAAACAGTCAACTTAAGTGCACTGCTTAATTAGACATTCAACCACTGCAGAAACAATTCATATACTGCACTGCTTAAGCAAAATGGGAACTTACCATCATCATCACTCCCGTCGAATTCATTATCATCTCCCATGCCTCCCATGTCCATGTCGCCCAAGCCACCCATACCGCCCAAGCCACCCATTCCGCCCAAGCCGCCCATGCCACCCATGTCACCAAATTTCTGCAAGATGAAAACATTGATTAGAACAAGATACAGAGATGCAAAATACAGCAATCAGTTCAACTCACACATCCTTACCGAAAAGTCCATGCCTCCCAAATCCATGTCACCTAGACCAGCAGTTCCTGAACAACAAAAGAGTTAATCAGTACACATTAGCTACACAAGATAGGATGAAAAGTTTAATTCAAGGTAATAACCCAACAGGTCAAGGCACAACTAGACTACCATTATCTTCATCCTCATCCACCCATTTGTCCCAATCTACTTTGACATAATGGGGTGGCTTTCCATCTCCACGCAATAGCTTTTTCCACCATCCCTTCTCTGCCTTCTCTAAGATACAGAATATGCTCCGAACTCCAATGTTCACTTTACTCTCCTGTTAGAACGAAATATTTGTGTTAAACGGTGCATCATATATTTCTACAAATTTTCCTGTCAACTAAGAAATTAGATGCGAACTATTAGGTCCATTCATTATATGATAGCATACTCGAAACGGAAAAGAAATAGCAAAAAATTTGAGTAATATGTCTACATACTTCAACATTAACTTTATCAAAAAGCTCCAACTTCAGTTCATAATGGTGATTCTCTGAACCAGCACTACCAGAGAAAGTGAATACTCCATCTGGCTCAAGATTGACCTTAGAATCCTTAGAGTCTGGGAGCTGCACAGTGATAAAGACCTTGTCCAGTCTCTGGGCCCATTTCACCTCAGGATGACGACTACATTTTATTAAACAAATGTTATCAGTAACCATCCATGTATAAAGAACTGGTAAGTCTCTAAAGATATGCCCTTATAGAAAATCATCAGAAGAATGAATTAAACTAAATCCCGTTTCTGAGTCCATATATCAAGCAACAGAATGCACTTAAAGAGTCAGCCACCTAATCAAAAGTTGAAATAACCACCCCAAGACGATGTTATGAAATAAAATTCAGCAAAAAAGCCAACAAGATAAGCCCTTAGCCTTAGTTGACTATGTTGACTTGCACCATAATAACACCTAAGCAACGAGTCTCAGCTTTATATTGACCCAACAAACTAAAGAATTCTTTCAAGTCCTAAAAGTAAAAAAAAAAAAACAATAGTGCATCCCCACCAAATGTACAGTATACGATGTCAACAGAAAACCAGTTTCTGCAACCCGAATATATATGATTTGCAGATAATCCTCAACGTATATATATAAACACACACGGGTCGTACCAGAGTCAAAACTTACAACCGTCCGAAGTAAGAAAGAAAGGAACTATTTAGAACCCTAAATAACCCATCATGATTTTCCCACAATACTCGAGCCCAAAACGAACCATCTTTTACGAAGTCCAAGAACACGTCAATTAGAAAGCAACACAAAAGAATTAACACGACCATCATCACTTCGTAAGACATTTCTACCCAAGAACTCTCAAGATAGACCCTGACTCCCAATACCAAAGTAAAAGAGACAAAATCAAGAACGAAGTTAAGATGATTTCATATATATCGCGCGACCAAGCACGGTTCGAGAAGTAAAAATGGAGAAAATGAAGATCACAAAACCAAAGATCAAGAAGAAGACCCAACAGTATGCAATCTTGGGAAAGATCTAGCTTGACAGAGTTAGAAAGAGAGTAGTAATTTACCTCATTGCTTCGGATTATACAAAGCTGATGAAAAAGAATGGCAAAACCCTAGAGAAATGTAAGAAAGAGGGTAAAGAGGAAACAGAAACCCTAACTCAGAAGATAAGCCAAGTGGGGGGTGTGAGTTGTCGAAATAAAAGAGGGGTGAACGAGGCTTCTAGTACTTTCTAGCTACAATCCCTCGCAAAATTTTCAATTTTGTGACGAATTGGGCTTCTATTTCATTGTCATGGGCCGATATTCTTATTGGGCTTTCGTTTGCCCAATAAGAATATCTACCCAAGAACTCTCAATAAAAGATCTAGCTTGGGCTTCTATTCTTTTATAATGGGCCGATAGTCTTATTGGGCTTTCGCTTGCCCTAGCTTGGGCTTTTATTCTTTTTCATGGGCCGATATTCTTATTGGGCTTCAGCTTGCCCTAGCTTGGGCTTCTATTAATTTATCATGGGCCGATATTCTTATTCGGCTTTCGCTTGCCCTAGCTTGGGCTTCGATTATTTTATCATGGGTCGATATTCTTATTAGGCTTTCGCTTGCCCTTGCTTGGGCTTCGATTATTTTATCATGGGCCGATATTCTTATTGGGCTTTAGTCTGCCTAGCTTGGGCTTCTATTCTTTTATAATAGGCCGATATTCTTATTGGGCTTTCGCTTGCCCTTGCTTGGGCATTTATTCTTTTATCATGGGGCGATATTCTTATTGGGCTTTCGCTTGCCCTTTCTTGGGCTTCTATCCTTTTTATCATGGGCCGATATTCTTATTGGGCTTTCGCTTGCCCTTTCTTGGGCTTCTATTCTTTTATCATGGGCCGGTATTCTTATTGGGCTTCTATTCCTTGATAACAATGAAGCCTTCTCCATTTAGAGAAAAATAGAAAGAAAAAAAAAACACGTGAAACACGTGAACGCGAGGCTCCACCTCGGATTTATGTGTGCATTTTTACCTTATTTCTCGCGTGGTGGTATTTCTTTTTTTTTTTTTTTTTGTAGTGCAT
>NW_019268534.1:1850833-1932643 GCF_002738365.1 Cucurbita moschata
TTTTTTTTTTTTTTTTTTTTTTTTTTTTTTTTTGTTTTTGTTTATTGAATGAGGTAGCAGAAAATTTTCTCCATTTGGTTGTTGAAAAGACATGCAAAATCATCGAGTCCAAATGGGTCTATCAAACGTATAAACTAAACAGCTAAAAACAAGAAAATAATCAATTACGCACACCCTCAAGAAACCATAAATCAACACGATATGGACTCTGTCGGCGTTC
This sequence comes from Cucurbita moschata, assembly GCF_002738365.1. Classification (NCBI taxonomy): domain Eukaryota; kingdom Viridiplantae; phylum Streptophyta; class Magnoliopsida; order Cucurbitales; family Cucurbitaceae; genus Cucurbita; species Cucurbita moschata. The sequence continues at coordinate 1,851,054 of NW_019268534.1, forward strand.
TGCTAGTTTTCTCCCTTCTCAATAAGCTGTATGTTTGCATTGAAATCATCCCCTTCCAAGTTCTTTAATTGTTCTTCATTTGTTTGGTTTTTCAGTATGAATCTCTTCATTCATTAATCAACTCGGCCTCTGTTTCCATTTCCATGGAAGATACAGAGCTTATTCTGTAATACCCACGACCCCATCTGCCGCCATTAATGGACCTCTGTTTTTTGTATCGTTTAGATTGAGAGAGCACGACACTGTAAGAAGCTCGACGATGGTTTACTTATTAGTTTATCGATCATCTTTGTTAAGCTTAGTGAGCTTCATTTCTCAGTCTTTGAGAATGGAACAGTTTTTCTTTGGGGTTTTTAACTTTACGATTCTTTTGTAGTTGGCTGAGGTTGCCCTTTTAGTGTTTGTTTGTTGTCATTTTTATGTTTAGTTTATCTTCTGGGCTGTGATCTTCTGTTTTGCTTCTGTGTTTTCTCTTCTGGGTTGTGATCTCCTGGCTTTGTATTTTCGTTTGAATCTCTTAGTTTCACTGTATTTTCAGATGCTTCTTATGATTTCTCGTGAGTTTATGATGAATGTTGTTCATTTTCAGGGAACTGCGAGAAGGAAACGTTGTTCCCTCAAAGCGTACTTATGAAGATGAACCCATAATCTGTAACGTCTCAAGCCCACCGCTAACAGATATCATACCATTGTGTCGTGATTCATAGCATAATCTTTGTAGAAATCAGGGAATATGGGTTCTGCTTCGTGGTTATCATCGTTCTCTTGCACTGTGGTTCAATCTTCAAAAGGGGCTTATCCTTCAACCATTTCCCAATGGCTGCAATTCATTTTTCTATCTCCATGTCCTCAAAGAGCACTTTTATCCTCTATTGACCTTCTATTTCTACTCCTTGTCATATTATTTGCAGCTCAAAAGCTTTATTCTAAGTTTACTGCCCAAGAACGGCCCGGCTCTGATTTGAACAAACTTCTCATCGAGAAGAATAGAGCTCGTCTCGAAACTACAATCTGGTTCAAACTCTCATTGATTTTGAGTGTTCTATTTGCCTTGATTTGCATTGTTTTTTGTGTTCTAGCTTTTACTACAAGTAAACAATCGCAATGGAAATTAACCAATGGATTATTTTGGTTAGTTCATGCTGTAACTCATTCAGTGATTGCTATCTTGATCATTCATGAAAAGAGATTTGAAGCTGCTAGGCACCCGTTACCACTCCGCATTTATTGGGCTGCAAATTTCGTTATCGTTTGTCTCTTTACTGCATCTGGGATTATTCGTCTCGTTTCTGCCAAAGAAACTGGGGAACCCAACTTGAGGTTCAATGACATTGTTTTCATAGTTTTCTTGCCATTGTCAATGGTTCTTCTTTATATTGCCATTGATGGATTGACCGGCATTACGATGACCCGAACAGTGCAAGACGGCGAGGAATTTGAACCCTCAAACGAATTGAATGTGACTGTCTATGCTTCAGCTTCTGCACTGTCCAAATTATTCTGGTTTTGGATGAACCCTTTGCTTAAAAAAGGGTATGTGGCCCCTTTAGTTACTGACCAAGTACCATCCCTTTCTCCAGAACACAGGGCTGCAGCCAGGCTAGCAATATTTGAATCAAAATGGCCTAAACTACACGAGAGAATCGAGCATCCTGTGCGAACCACATTGATTCGGTGCTTCTGGAAGGACATTCTCTTCACTGGCTTTCTTGCAGTTATCCGTATTAGTGTCATGTTTATGGGACCTGCCCTTATCCAAAGTTTTATTGATTATACTTCTGGAAAAAGAAGCTCCCCTTATGAAGGGTACTACCTCATATTATCCCTCATGTTTGCTAAATTTTTTGAAGCGTTAACTACTCATCACTTCAACTTCCACTCCCAGAAGCTTGGAATGCTTATTCGGTGTACCCTTATTACTTCGATATACAAGAAAGGCCTAAAGCTATCATCATCTGCCAGGCAGGCTCATGGGATTGGACAGATTGTAAACTATATGGCTGTAGATGCCCAGCAACTTTCAGATATGATGCTGCAATTACATGCTATATGGTTGACACCATTTCAAGTAGCTATAACCTTTGCGCTCTTGTATGCCTATCTTCGAGCTGCGGTTGCTGCTGCAGCGGTCGGACTTTTGGCTGTCTTTTTGTTTGTTTTTCTTACTACCAAGAATAACAATAGGTTCATGATGCAATTGATGATGGGCCGGGATTCAAGGATGAAGGCAACAAACGAGATGCTTAACAATATGCGTGTGATTAAGTTCCAAGCATGGGAGAAACATTTTCAAAAGCGAGTCCTAACTTTTCGTGGTATAGAGTTTAAATGGCTTACCAAGTTCATGTATTCAGTATCTGCTACTATGTTGGTGATGGGGAGCTCTCCAGCGGTGATATCAACTATTACCTTTGGCTTTGCAATCCTCTTAGGCATTCGACTCGATGCCGGGACAGTGTTTACAGCTTTGAGTCTCTTCAGGCTTGTGCAGGAGCCTATTAGAACCTTCCCTCAGTCTTTGATTTCACTGTCACAAGCAGTAATATCACTTGGAAGGTTAGATCGTTTCATGATGAGTGGGGAGTTGAAGGAGGATTCAGTGGAGAGGGAAGAAGTATGTAACAATGGCATAGCAGTCGAGGTTCGAGATGGGTCGTTTAGCTGGGAGGACGAGGAGGGTGTAGTTTTGAAAGATTTAAATTTTAATGTTAGGAAAGGAGAGCTCACAGCTGTTGTTGGCATTGTGGGATCTGGAAAATCTTCTCTTCTGGCTTCAGTTCTAGGCGAGATGCATAAACTATCTGGAAGGGTATGATCCTTTTTCAATCCTTGACTGAAAGTGAAAAAAACGCTTATTAACTTGCAGGATTTATGATAACTTTGTCCCCTCTAATCTCTTTCTAACAGGTTCGGGTATGTGGGACAACGGCTTACGTCGCCCAAACTTCATGGATACAGAATGGGACTATTGAAGAGAACATATTGTTTGGTTTGCCAATGGACAGGAACAGATATAGGGAAGTAATCCGAGTTTGTTGCCTGGAAAAGGACTTAGAAATGATGGAATTCGGAGATCAAACGGAGATTGGTGAACGAGGTATTAATCTAAGTGGCGGTCAGAAACAGAGGATACAACTTGCCAGAGCTGTATATCAAGATTGCGACGTTTATCTCCTTGATGATGTGTTTAGTGCTGTCGATGCTCACACGGGGTCGGAAATATTCAAGGTAACAAGTGACTACAACACATGCACAAAATACTTTTCATCTTGTTTGATAGTGACTAAAAGTGTTCTTTACAACAGTTTTAAAGCATTTATCATGCATTTATTTTGAAAACTCTCCCAAGTATACTTTTGTGTCAGCGTCCTCGCTGGCCCCCCAAGAAGGTGGATTGTGAGATCTCATATCGGTTTGAGAGGAGAATGAAACATTCCTTATAAGGGTGTGGAAATCTTTCCCTAACAGATGCGTTTTAAAATCGTGAGACTGACGGCAATACGTTACAAGCTAGCCAATATCTGCTAGCTATGGGTCTAAGCTGTTACAACTTTTATTGGGTGCATCCTTCTCCATATTTTTCACCTATATGGTTGTCTTTTGTGTATCACTTGCTTTAAAGGAGAACCAATCATGCTCTTAGACTGTAATATCCCACATTGGTTGGGGAGGAGAACGAAACACCCTTTATAAGGGTGGGGAAACCTCTCTCTAGGAGACGCATTTTAAAACCTTGAGGGGAAGCTCAAAGAGGACAATATCTGCTAGCGGTGGGCTTGGGCTGTACCGAATGGTATCAGAACCAGACACCGGGCGATGTGCCAACGAGGAAGTTGTTTCCCAAAGGGGGGTAGACACGAGGCGGTGTGCCGATAAGAACGCTGGGCCCTAAAGGAGGGTGAATTTAGCGGGGGTCCCACATCGATTAGAGAAAGGAACGAGTGCCAGCGAGGACGCTGGGTCCTGAAGGGGGGGTGGATTGTGATATCCCACATTGGTTGGGGAGGAGAACGAAACATCCTTTATAAGGGTGTGGAAACCTCTCCCTAGCAGACGCGTTTTAAAGCCTTAAGGGGAACCTCGAAAGGAAAAGCCCAAAAAGGACAATATCTGCTAGCGGTGGGCCTGATCCGTTACATAGACCATGTAATAGAGGCAGTGATCCTCGTACCGTCTTTGCTGCTGTGCTTTAAAAGATCACTGGCTGTGATAAAGCCGTTCTCGTTTCCATTTCACGTAAAATATGAGTTGTAGGAAGTGATGTTCATCTAATTTCTATATGATATTTTCACAGGAGTGTGTGAGAGGAATTCTCAGAGACAAGACTGTCATGCTTGTTACTCACCAAGTTGATTTCTTGCACAATGTGGATCTTATCTTAGTAAGTATATTACTTATAAACAAATTCTTTTTGGTTGAAGTTTCTGAAGCAAACTATCCCTTACAGTTAGAGGACTGAATTTTGGTGCCACTTTCGATAGGTAATGCGTGACGGGATGATTGTGCAATCGGGGAAGTATAGTGATTTATTAAGCTCCGGAACAGATTTCGAGGCGTTGGTTGCTGCACACGAAACCTCCATGGAAAGTGTGGAAAACAGCAGTGCTGAAACAGTTGAAAACCGTCCCCTACTACGAAAATCTTCATCGATTGATGATGAAAACAATGCTGTTGATAAGCCAAGCCCAGATAAGGGTTCTTCTAAGCTCATCCAAGATGAAGAGAGGGAAACAGGAAGAGTTGGTTGGGAAGTCTACAAAGTTTACTGCACAGAGGCCTTTGGATGGTGGGGTGTGGCCGTCGTGTTGGGACTAGCTTTCGCAGGGCAATTGTCGTCTATGTCTAGTGATTACTGGCTCTCATACGAAACTTCGGACGAAAATGCCGAATCATTTGATCCCTCGCTTTTCATTACCGTCTATGCCATACTCGCTTGTGTTTCATTGGTGTTGGTGGCTTTCAGATCCTTTGGCATTATATTGTTGGGGCTTAGGACAGCCACTGTTTTCTTCTCACAAATTCTCAATTGCATTCTACATGCTCCCATGTCGTTTTTCGACACTACACCTTCAGGAAGGATACTAAGTCGGGTAAGAAATCGATGTTTTTTTGCACGTTAGATTATTCAGATATATTCATGTAGTTATGTATGAGAAATGAGCTATATTCAAGCCATTCACCGAAGATTACTTTGCTTTAATCAGGCATCAAATGATCAGACCAACATCGATTTGTTCATCCCCATTTTCATGGAAAGTAGTCTGGTCCTGTACTTTGCTGTGTTCGGTATAATCGTCGTTATATGTCAATATTCTTGGCCTACAGCTTTCTTCCTTATTCCACTTGGCTGGCTTAACGTGTGGTACCGGGTACGTTTTTTCATTTAATTTGGTCCGGTGTGTTGAGAATTGTTGGGAGGGAGTCCCATGTTGGCTAATTTAAGGAATGATCATGGGTTTGATTGGTATGAGGCCTTTTGGGGAAGCTCAAAGCAAAGCCACGAGAGCTTATGCTTAAAGTGGACAATATCATACCATTGTGGAGAGTCGTGATTCCTAACATGGTATCAGAGTCATACCCTTATCTTAGCCATGTCAATAGGATCCTCAAACGTCGAACAAAGAGTGTACTTTGTTTGAGGACTCTAGAGACGGTGTCGAGGCTCAATTAAGGGAAGGTTGTTCGAGGGCTCCATAGGTCTCAGGGGAGGCTCTATAGTGTACTTTGTTCGAGGGGAGGATTGTTGGGAGGGAGTCCCACATTGGCTAATTTAGGGAACCATCATGGATTTATAAGTAAGGAATACATCTCCAATGGAGACATTTTGAGAAAACTCAAAGCAAAGCCACGAGAGCTTATGCTCAAAATGGACAATATCATACCATTGTAGAGAGTCGTGATTCCTAACAGGGTGTGCGCATTCTAACTCATGACTCGTTGCTTTGTCTACATATACAGGGCTATTTCCTTTCATCATCTCGTGAGCTAACTCGCCTGGACGCCATCACAAAAGCACCTATTATTCACCACTTTTCAGAAAGCATAACCGGAGTAACGACGATACGTTCTTTTAGAAAACAAGAGCTATTTTGCGACGAGAATATCAAACGGGTCAATGCCAATTTATGCATGGATTTCTACAATAATGGATCTAAGGAGTGGTTGGGTTTCCGTTTGGAGCTGCTTGGAAGTATCTTCCTCTGTATATCTGCTTTGTTCATGATCTTATTACCAAGCAGTATTATAAATCCAGGTACTCATATTTGGATCTTTATATCTGTAATGAAAACTAGCCGTGTTCATCAGTTATATTGTCTTTGATGCAGCAACTGTTGGTTTATCACTTTCATATGGATTATCCTTGAATAGTGCGTTGTTCTGGGCCATTTATGTGAGTTGCTTCATTGAGAACAAAATGGTTTCTGTTGAGAGAATAAAGCAGTTCTCCATAATACCCTCTGAAGCAGCATGGAGGGTTGAACACAAACTTCCTCCTCCAAACTGGCCTACCCGTGGTGATGTTCATCTGCAAGACCTGCTGGTAATTATCTATGACTTCTGTCCCGCCTCGTTTTGGAAGAAATGGACTTCGTATCATCTTCTCGAGAACGTATTTAGAATGACTTTGATGTTTAAACTTTTGAAACGTTAGAAACTCGAATATGATTTAAATTTTTCGGCTGCAGGTGCGATATCGCCCAAACACTCCGTTGGTTCTCAAGGGTATCACTCTAAGCATTCATGGGGGAGAAAAGATTGGAGTTGTTGGCAGAACAGGAAGTGGAAAATCAACTCTAGTCCAAGTCTTCTTTAGGCTTGTTGAACCTTCGGGAGGGAAAATAATCGTCGATGGCATCGACATAGGCACGCTTGGGCTTCATGATCTTCGCTCACGGTTCGGGACCATTCCCCAAGAACCGGTTCTTTTTGAAGGAACTGTGAGAAGCAACGTCGATCCAATTGGCCAGTATACCGATGAAGAAATATGGCAGGTGATCAGATTTACATTAATCTTTTGCGTCTTACATATCATTGGGAAGTGCATTCACACGTAAACGACTACTATCTTTTCTAAGCCTTTCTCTATTTGTAGAGTCTTGAGAGATGCCAACTTAAAGACGTTGTAGCTGCAAAACCCGACAAACTCGATGCATCAGGTGCACGCCTTCTCCCAGTCGACGTCTCAAGCCAAATCTTGCTTGAACTTATAATTTTTTTCAATCTGTTCAAAGATGAGTTATTTTAACCAATCATCTATACTATGCCAGTGGTTGCTAATGGAGACAATTGGAGTGTGGGGCAGAGACAGCTTCTCTGTTTAGGAAGGGTCATGTTAAAGCGTAGCCAGCTTTTGTTCATGGACGAGGCGACAGCTTCAGTTGATTCACAAACCGACGCTGTGATTCAAAAGATCATCCGAGAGGACTTCGCGACGTGTACGATTATCAGCATTGCTCACAGAATTCCAACAGTTATGGACTGTGATAGAGTTTTGGTTGTAGATGCAGGTCAGTGCTCTCGCTCTATCTTAACGTTCGTTCGTTGATTATTTTCTGGTTAAAATTACGTCTTGAACATTGATACGAGGTTCTAGTCATTTCCGGGATCACTGCATATCCAATATCATTCATTCTCTTTAGCTCCCTAAACACTTTGTGTACCATGCAACAGGACTTGCTAAAGAGTTTGACAAGCCATCTAAGCTGCTGGAGAGGCCGTCGCTATTCGGGGGATTGGTTCAAGAGTATGCTAGCCGCTCCACTGACTTGTAACTCACCGTTGTGCATATCACCCACAGGCAAAACTTCCACAAATTAGCCCTTTGGAACGGATTCATCCTTACAGAATCCTTCCACTCCACATGTGATTGTATGCTAATATTTGATTGAACCGTTGACAGAATGGTTGGTTGAAAGAATCGATGGTTAAAAGATATATTTTTCGTTTTGATTTCTAGGACCGATGTTGAGAGTGAGTCCCACATTGGCTAATTTAGAAGATGATCATTGGTTTATAAGTAAAACATACATCTCCAGTGATATGAAGTGTTTTGGAAAGCCTAAAGCAAAATTATGAAAGTTTATACTCAAAGTGGACAATATCATACCATTGTGGAGATCTTTTCGACCTTGTCTTTGTTCTTTGTGAAGATCGGGATAAAAAATGAACCATTAAAAATAAAAATCAAAATTCTGTGTAAAAACCTAATATAATTGAGGCGGTTCGGTTTGGTTTAGTTAGGTTTTTTTAAACTACCGAACCGGAAAAAGTCGGTTCCTAATTTTTTCTACACACCCTGAGGAAATAAACCCTACGAAATCCGGAACGTGTTCTTCATCGTCTACGTCTAAACCCTAGCCACCAGTTGTTCTTTGAATTCACAGAGCGACAGAGAGAGATGGGAAGGTCTCGAAGAAAGTACAAGAGATCTCGGGCAAAAGTGCAGGTCGGCTTGCCCAAAAGGAACCCCAATGTCTTCAAGCCATCTTTCTGTATGCCGCCGAAGCTCCGCTCCTTGCTTGCCGAACAATTTGAAGAAGATCCCGCGTGGGACGAGAAAGCCAGTGTCATTCACAACTACAAGTCCTTCGGTGTTCTTTCTAATCCTAATTTGCTCAGTGTTCGTTCCCGAACGGATCACATCGTTGAGAGCGACTTTCTCCAGGTCCCGCCGTCATTGCCGCCTTCCGATGACCCTGATTCGGTGCTTGATTCTTCCGGTAGCGATGTGGAAGAGGACGGTAAGTTTGAGTTTAATCACCCACCATCAGCCTTGGGATTTTTTATCACTATCAGTGTTGCAATTTTTTAAATGCTTTCTTTTAGAGTTACGCAAGAACCATTACTCATCCAGATATTGTCTTCATTGGACTTCCCTTTCGGGATTCTCCTCAAAGTTGTTGGGTTTTTCCTTCGGGCTTACCCATTCCGCCTCTTCTAAGGAGAGATTTACACACCCTTGGAAGGAATGTTAATACCCTGGGTATTGAAATGAAATAGAATGTTGATTGACTTGATATTAATGTCTTATTTGTCACGAATCCACATGAGGATTCCTATGCAAACTTTTGAGTTGTGTTTCTGATTTGATCTTGGGCTGATTCTGTGTTCTTTCTTTTGTGTACATTAGATTTGAAAACAGCCCTGGGAAAGAAGCGCAGAGATGGGAAATCTGCACCTCTAAAACCTTTGACGACGATTCAGCGTGTTCATGTCGGTAGGCTAATCGAGAAGTATGGAGATGATCATGAGGTAGGCTTCAGTTTTACTTGCTTTTAGATCGGACTAATTGGCTTATTTTTTCTCACTGAAAGTTGTTGTTCTGCAGAGGATGTTCATGGACACAAAGCTGAACTCAATGCAGCATTCTGTTGCCACTCTGGAGAAACTATGCAAAAGATACCACAGTTGTTTAGATAAGAATCCATTGATATTGACTCGTTAAAGATCTTTCAAATTGTTCTGTTACAGAGGTGAAATCAGATAAGGTATGATCATGAAATCTTATTGAGCAATATTGTTTTGAACCCTAATCTATGAGAGGCTTGAAAGATGGTTCATTCCCTTGCTTGCTGTTTTCTTCCTTTCAAGGAAATGGCCAACCCATAATTCTAATTCTTGGTAGCATCTAGGATGTGGTTTGGTTGGAACAACTTTCTAAAAAAGTGAGTGCTACCACTCCATAAAAGTCACTATAGATATCTACTTTAAGTTCTTGTTTAAAAATCTACCAAGAAATTGATCACAATCACATATGGTTGTTGATATAGAAGTTCTCATAGATAAATTGCGAACCTGAGGTTTAAGCATATACTCTCGAGGTTCAAGGTTTGAATCTCTTCCACCCTACAAACTAGACAGAACTTTAACGAGGAATCAGCATCCAGGAACGCTTGTCAAGTGACTTGAGCATCAGCTGTAAAATTCTAGAAAGAATATTATTTACAGTGTTCATACAAATTGAAGAAGAAAAAAAATAATAAGACACCAATTTAGCAGCAATAGTAAGATATGAATATTTAGCCATTGTAAGGAGTAATAATATCTACACTCCCATGAAAGCTCGAGACATGGATTCCCAGTGCTCCTTTGCTTGCTGAACTCTTTCTGCTCTTTCTGTCTGAAGACGTTTCTCCCAGTATTCAGGGCAGCTATTCAAACATACAAATGATTCAGAGTTACAAATCTTTGTAGAAAATAAGCATGAAAGAATGTAGAAACTGTTTGAACTTGGTATGGAAATGAACGGTTGTCGGCATACAAAAAGGGTCAATACTAACTTATGGCAGCTTTAAGGTTTTGAAATGGAGAGAAAAATGCAAAAAGTGAAAATAGATATTTTTGCTTTTATTTTTTTTTTATTTTTTTGAAAATAAATAACCATGAAAATTTTTAGTGGTCATTAACAAGTCCATGGTTGTATTTTATCCATTTAAAAAAATTAAATTAAGCCCTTTTAAGTTTGTGAAAAATGTTTAGTAGATTCGAAATTTTTTATTTTGTATCTAATAAAGTTTTAAAAAAATGCAATTAGTCCCTTAATTAGTGTCTAATAAGGCTACTCATATTAAAATATTACACATTTATTAGATATTAATTAAACTTGTATTCAAAGATTTATCAAATGCAAATTTAAAATTTAAGATTTATTAGACAATTAGTTCAAAAATTCATCTTAAACTTTTAATTTTGTATATTCAAAGACTTATCAAATGCAAAATTAAATTTTAAGACTTTATTAGACATATGTTAAAAAATTCATCCCATAAAGTATTAAAAAGTTATAGTCATTTATTAGACACAATGAAAAATTATTAGATCTAAGGATGTTATAGACTATGCCTGAGAAACAAGAGATGTACTGACCTTCGATGTAACAGAATACTAAGCTCTTCCAAATGTATAGCACCTTCATAAACTCCTGCCTGTGCATCAATACAAAAAATTAGATCAGAATGAAGTAGCAGAGCTCAGATCCTTTCGAAGTTAATCACAGAAACAAAGCTAGCCTTTCGTATGGTATTATAGCTGTTGGTATTAACCTACTTCAGTATCATCTTGTTTATACGATCCTTTTCTTTTTGAACCAAATGATAGCTGAACGAAGTTAAAACTGTCAGAGATGAATCTAACTTACCTCGCGGCAGAGTGGGCACTTTGCTTTTGGATTTGCAGACTTTAGCCCATTGACTATGGTTACTGAGGCTGCTGAACAAGCACACATGTAGCAAAATATATGGCCGCAAGCAAGAGAAACAGGATCAAATACTGTTTCCTGCAGTTAGAAAGAGTGAAAAAGCTCTGATGAACAAAGGAAGTTCTCATTTTAGAAACATTAGGTTCTTCGTGATCTAACATTAAAAAGAAGGGTCCTAATTGCAGGGATGATTTACTCTAATGGGTTAGTTCATTTGAGCAAACTAAAGCCTCCCTGGTTGCACCTGGAGTGTTGGAAACTCCAAGAGTTGAAAGCAAGCAAAATGACCTCACATCAATGTTCATCCCAACTTGAACGTCTAAATTGAGTAAATCTGGTGGTTTGACGTAACGGGAAAACTAAATCTTCATCCAACACTAAATCCAAATAAACTAATAATATCATAACAGTGATGCAAACATCTGTCTGCAAGAGTAATGAACATTAAACATGGGACAGTTTCATAAAAATACCGAAAGTTGAAGACCCGAAAACTTACCAAGCATATGGAACACGTCAAGTCAATGTCAAGTTTGACTGAATCGAAGAGCTCACAAGTAAGCGATGGGCTTCCATCAGTAATTGCAAGGGAACATTTCTCAAATGCTGAAGAGATCCTCTCAGATTTATGCTTTGTCTCCTTCAGGTTAATGTGAAATGCTATAAGCTCTGATAGCCATGGTGACTGAAGGATCTCAACGTGATAACTTTGAGCTTTCGACTTGAATGTTTGCCCTTGCTTGGAGTAATGAATCTGTACTCAGCAACCCAAACAAGAACTAAGTAAAAGAAAAAAAAGTTAAATTACAAATTAGTATTAACTTTCATAGTTGTGCACATTGGACAAAAATTGATGGATGAAATGATAGAAGCACAATCTTTTTAAGTAACTTTATTTTGTCCAATTGACCAAATCAACCAACGTATGAAATGGTAGACACGAACAAATTGAACCACAAGTTTGAGAATGCAAACCATTCGATTTTAGGAATTGAATTAGTAAATCTAGAAGCGGGAAAAAGACATCATTGAAGTGAATCAAACCGGAAATGGTAAGACATATTAGGCAAATACCTTATCATATTTCTTCAAGATTTTCCGAACTGCAATGGCGTTCATCATTGCATAATTAACCAGTTCATTCCCTTCTTGAATTAAGACAGAATGATCGCTTTCCAGTTTTCCTTTGAACCATAAAAGATACTTTCTAAAGCCAGAAGCGAGGTGCAGCTCAAGCAATTCCTGTGCTCGCTGATTAAAGCAGCCTACTATTCCAGACATTTCCTTGAGAAGGAAGGGGAAGAAAGTCCCATCGCACACTACGCCCACACAAATCAATTTAAACGAAACAACGACTTAAAATCACAATGCAATGTACAACCAATACAAAGTTTAAAATAACCTAACAAAAAATCAAACACCAAAAGGACAATCACAGAGAGATCAACAAAATTCAAGAAATCCTTAAATAGGAAGAAGAAACGACGAAGGAATCATAACATAATCGACTTTCCATACCTGAACAGTGATCCGGACAGCTCTGAACGGCTACGGAGGAGCAATCGCCATCGCCATCGCCATCGCCATGGCGGTGTTGAGACTGAAAATCTCTGCTACAATTCTTCAGAATCTTCTTGAGCCGTTTGAACTGAAATCCAGGCAGTTTCAGTTTCTTCTCCTGACCTCGCAAATACTCCTCATACTTTTTGCAGAACTTCATCTTCTTCCAGATAATCCACTCGATCTCTCGGCCGCGTCGTTCAAATCTCCCTAAACAATCAACTTAATCTCCGAACAAATGTAAATAATCCACCGCCTGAAAGCTATACTTTCTCTGCAATCTTAGCGCCTTAAATCGATCAGAATTCAACACACAACAAAAGAATCAGATATCACTGCGAGAATGAAGTGAAAAAAAAAAATCGCAAACTAAGCGGTTGTAAACTAAATTGAAAGGAAAATTCAGGTTTCTAATAAGAAAGAGGTTACGTTTTATATGAATTAAAAATATATTTATTATAAGATTTTAAAATATATGTTGAATTTTTATTGGGTAATAAATTTATTGACAATTAAAAAAAAAAAAGTCAAATAGCAGGAGGCTTTCGGAAGTATCACCGCCTGACCTCAGCCTCCATATTATAAATTATATATATTTTTATCCGTTAAAAATCTCTTACACACAAAATTCAAATATTTAATTAAAAATAATATTATTAGAAAAATTTTAACAAAATTAAAATAATTATTGTTTAAATAAACTTTTTAATAAAATTGATATGAAATAATGACGAATTTGCACGTAGTAAATATACTAATTACCACAAAAAAAAACGTTTTTTTCATACGACAATTTTCTTAAGAAAAGTATTAAATATTATTAATTAAAAATATTAAGGAATAAATGAATTTTGAAAGACTATACATTTGAAATATAAATTTCATATCTGAATAATTCAACGAATTAATATTTTTATTTAACTAATTATATTAATTTAGACTAAAGTTTTGGACTTTTGAGGAAATGAAAATAGTTGAAGGATTATTTGTGACATTGATGTATTATTATTATGAGTTTTTTTTTTTTCGAAATAATGTCTTCATTTTTTTTTTTTTTTTGGTTTAAAATATTTAAATATGGATCCTACGAAAGACCAGAGCCAGACAGCTGGCGTCCAAACAAATTCCTTTTAAATAAATATTCATATCCGTTTTACACGGAAAAGAAACCGTAAAAGAAAGCCCCGTGTTTATCACGAGACTTTCGTCGGAGGCAAGCAATACCGCCGGCTAACCGACACAAAGAATTTAAAAATATTCAAAATTAAAAATAGGGTATTAAAACAAATCATAATTCAACTTTAAAAAAAATCGAAAATTCAGATCTGTTTGTAGGTTGACATTTTTGTTGTGGGGCCAACCTAACACATTAACAATAGGGTTACAACTAAACTTTACCCTGCCCTACTTTCAAGATTATTATGAATATTAATAATATTTAATGAATGGTCATTTAATGTCTGTGACCCTCCTTAAGAGAAATTTTAATTATTAATTTAATATAAATTATGAATAAGTAAGTTGTCTTAAAAATAATTATATATATAAAAAAAAACAAAAAAACTTGACAATCCCATCTAATTTGAAAATAAAATGTTGGGCTTGGTTGGATTGTGAACTCACGAGTCACTAACACAGTTAACCCAAAATGGTTCAAAAAAATTTCTCAACCTAATCCAATTCAATTGATTGGTGGGTACTCTGTGAAACTCACATTCCATTTATTCAAAATGAAATATTCAAAAACTCAAATTAATAAATAATTAAAACCTAAATTAATAAATAATTAAAATGGTAAACGAAACATCCATTTGAGTTTATCAAGAAAGATATGTATGTCAACGTTATGATGTTCTATATTGGATGGGATGCATGCGTGTGAGTTTTCAACTTTATTTTTTTCTTTTTGAGATGGCAATGGGAGAACCATCCATTCATTCAACCAAAAAGAAGCAATAAGCATGTGTCATGCATATCTTCTATCTTTTAAATATATTACAAAAATCTCCATCGTTTGAGCCGCTATTGTATCAAGCCGAGCCGAGCCATGAAGTTGATGCTTGAAAGGGACACGGGTTGGGCTTGGCGCACGGGTAAGGACATGTATCACAGGATCAGAATATGCACACATCTTGCAGTCTTGGTTGAACTACTATCGAGTCAAGTGCTTAGGTTGTGAGACTATTGTGCTAAGGAACAATCGTTTTAGACTGAGTGCCTACCATGCCGAAGGATGAAATTTAATATTTGTCATTTTTTAAAAATGAAAATGAAATAGGTGGCTGGATGGAGACAGAAAGGCTTCTCCATCTCTGCTCCGCCCTATGGACATCTTTAAATGTTTGTAAGATATATTAAATATAAATATAAATGAAATTTAAATAGGTTGATATATTATTTAATTTTCACACAAATTTCCATTAAATGGTTTGTTTGAGCCTGTGTAAACCACATTAATAGAATGAAAAATATAATCATGCAATAAAATTAAATATAGTAATTATTTGTTCTATAAATATTGGATTTACCAAAGGAGAAAAGGTAAAGTAAAAACAATGACAGAGAGATGGACGATGATAAAGAAATTGGAACAAGCGGATATGAATGGACTCTTGCAACTCAGAGAAGATGACGTAGATACTGACATTAACACAAATTTGTTCAGATGGTGGCCTCGGAGTAAAGTTAGGGATTTAAAGAAACAGATCGGAAATGAAGCGAAAATTACTCTGTTTGACGAGAATACAAACGAAGTCATGCAAACAACTATCAGGTGGCTCGGGACGCCTCGTTACCATATCGAATGGGACGTCAAAAACAAACCTTATACGTCTGGACAAGATATATTAATGGGTTGGGATCTAAAGTATAATCGATTGGCTTATAAGGTCCTTCAAATACAGTTTTCAGAAATTAGTGATACAGGATCAAGTACGTCATAAATTATATATAAATTAAGAATATTTTAAGTTGAATTATGGTGTAAGTCTTGTATTTCTTATTTCTTATTTATTATTTATTATTAGATAAAATAGAAAAGTGTGTGGTTAATAATTTATTGTAATTTTATTTGAAATAAAACTAATTCAAATTTTTGTTTTATATTTATCTTTAAATATTTATTATTGCGTTTTAAAGTTAGATAACAAAAATAATAAACAATAAATTCGATATTGTTGTTTTACAAATCAATTATGAAAATATTTCTATTTCTAAAAAAAATAGAAACGAAAAATAGGAAATTCATTGGCTGCCACGTGTACAAAGGTGTCGAAGTATCTCAGTGACATGTAAGAGTCCCTTGCATTTATGGCCGAACTTGCTGACACGGCTGCCACGTGGACAAACTCTTCCCTCAAACAATAAAAACGCCGCGTTCTCCTTCTCCTCCCCTGTTTTAAACCAGTTCACCAATCCCAAAAACAGGCGGCGTTCTGGAATCGTCTGGCGGCGATGGCGGTAGAGGCAGCGAAGCCAGTGATGGTGATCGGAATCGACGACAGCGAACACGCATTTGCCGCTCTGGAGTGGACATTGGACAAATTTTTTTCTCGAACAGTACGATTACAACCGTTTAAGCTCGTCGTTGTTCATGTCAAACCATCTCCCGACGTCTTCGTCGGCGTCTCCGGACCAGGAAGTAAGATCGATCCTCCTTCTCTCTGCTATTTACTTTCAAACAGAAATGGTTCCAAATCTTTAATCGAGTTTTTAAAGAGACGACTAATGAACTCAGAGTCTACAATCAGGAATTGCAGGATCGGTTGAAACCTACCAAGCTCTGGATGATGATTTGAAGAGAAAAGCTGCGAGAACTATCGAACTTGCCAGAGAAATTTGCGCTGCGAAATCGGTAACAGTGGAGTTTAGATTTCTCGATTTACCTTATCTCAGTCTTTGAATCTCGGATTAAATGGATACGAACTTACGATGATTCTCAAATGCGATCCAATTGTAAATCATAGATCGAGAAAGTAGAAATCGTGTAGATCGATTTAAGAATCTGTAAAGAACAGAGAGCAATAGCAAAGGAGTTGAATTGCAGGTTTTTGATGCTGAATTCGAGGTTGAAGAAGGAGATGCAAGATATGTACTGTGCGAGGCGGCTAATAAGCACCGGGCGTCAGTGCTCGTAGTAGGAAGCCGTGGCCATGGAGCTATTAAACGGTACTTTCTCCATAACTAAGTAAATTTTGGTGTCCCTTGTATAATTTTTGTTTTGGAATGCCATTGATCTTGCTCCCACCTTCCCTACAACAGTGAGTATCAACACATTTTAGTTGTAGCATTTCACTGCAACACTTGGGTATTATATTTCTTGTTAGTTGAACACAACTCTCCGCCATTTTGTTTTGTTTTGGGCGTCTTCAAAAAGTCTTACTCCAACACAAGTCTCCGGCATTTTGTTTTGTTTTGGGCGTCTTCAAAAAGTCTTACTCTTAGAGATAGTATTCTTTTATTATAAGTATTCTTTTATTATAAATGTATCATCATTTTTAGTATGAGCTAATTTCATTAGCTCATATTATCTCTTTTATTATAAATGTATCATCATTCTTAGTATGAGCTAATTCCATTAGCTCATATGGCTGATATGAGGCTTTCATCCGGCCATGGCTATCAACAACACCGATCGCATAAATAAATTTTTTAGTCCAAAATTGTAATGGGAGTTCATAGTAATGCAGGGCTTTGATGGGAAGTGTGAGCGACTATTGCGCACATCAAGCACCTTGCAGTGTCATGATTGTGAAGATGAAGGAGCGTAGTGACAAAAACAGTGCTTAAATAACTCAAAATCTGTATTTCTGTTTGTATTTCTAATCTTGTTGTATTTTTAAGACGGGATACTTAAAAATTATTAATTTTTTTAATTTTCTTTTTAAGGCATTTCTGACTTTAATTTTAAATATATATATATATATAAACTTTTTGGTTAGCACAACGACTTGTGCCATCCCTCACCTGCTCAAGTTAGCCCATCCCATGGCTAATAAATTCTTCCGTTGATATATATTTTTAAATTAAATTAAAATTTTGATGTCCTATTAGACATCAAATTTAATTTTAATTTTAACTAATAGACTACCCGTTCAAAGTTAGATCTATCTACTATTTCGATGTCCTTTGAACTAATACGCCACAAATTAGTTGCATTGATCTTGTAGCCAACGTCGGCCTTTATAGTGCTTATTTTTACTCTCTTCCTCTAGATCTTATACGTCTATCCAAATTGTCTAGATAGATTAATGGAATTATATTCTTGTTTCTATCTTTTAAAAATTAAAAATTAAAAAATAAATTAAATAATTGAACTTTTAAAAATTTTGAAATTTTAGAATTTTTTTATATATATTGATTTTTTTTTTTAAATAACTCTAATTTTTAAAGGATGTTAATGGGTACAAATTATCGTGGGGAATTTTAGAATCCGATCCGAATTTTACTGGATTAGAAAATGAAATAGGTGACGGAATAGGGATGGCTCATCCATCTTCTTCCATCTCGTAGACATCTCTAAATGTACATATGATATATTAAATATAAATATAAATTATATTTAAATAAGTCGAATATAATATAAAATTTTATGCTATTTTAATGAGATTTAAATAAGTAATATATGAATATAAATATATTATTTAATTTTTTCAAAAGTTTTCATTAAATTGTTTGTTTGGTGTAAATTCTCATTAGATTTACTCGCGAGTATCTTGGAACTAACGCATGTTAACATGGTAAATCATATATGTTAATAATAATAAATAGAATGAAAAATATATATCATGCAATCAAATTAAATATAGTAATTTTTTGTTCTATAAATATTGAATTTACGGTAAGAGAAGTTCGAGATCTAAAAAGAACGGTCGAAAATAAAGCGAATATCACTATGTTCGATGAGAACACAAACCAAGTCATGCAAACAACTATAAAGTAGCTTGGGACAGTCTTTTACTATATCAAATGGGACGTCCAAAACAAACCTTATGCATCTGGATAGAATATGTTAATACTTTGGGATCTCAAATATAATCGACTCGCAACCAGCAACAAAATCTCCCGAATTTAAGGGCGCATGTTCAAGCTCGTCTTAATCTCAAATTTCCTACTCAAAATATTTTTTATTAATATTATAATTTTTATTTAAATTACTTTTTTATAGTTTTAAAAAGAGACTCATGGAAGCCACGTTTACAAACGTGGCAGAATGTGACACGTAAAACTTTACTTCTGTTGGCCAGGTGGGCAGTAGATCTCCAATAAAACGACGCCGTTTGCCCCGGTTTAAATAGCTCCGGACATAAAATAAATGAGAAG
Source organism: Cucurbita moschata (assembly GCF_002738365.1). Classification (NCBI taxonomy): domain Eukaryota; kingdom Viridiplantae; phylum Streptophyta; class Magnoliopsida; order Cucurbitales; family Cucurbitaceae; genus Cucurbita; species Cucurbita moschata. The sequence continues at coordinate 1,870,132 of NW_019268534.1, forward strand.
AGCTTCAACCAATTTATTACAATTAAATAATTAATATAATAATTTGTAAAATAATTAAATAAATTAAAATTAAGAGATGAAATGTTATATAAATAAATAATTTTTTTAGTTGTAACTATTACTTTTAACCCTTTATTATTAGATAATTAATTGTTAGTTAATTCATTTTTATTAAGTCAAATTATTAAACTAATTGATTTAATTTTCATTCATTAAAAAGTATATTATAAATATTTTTAGTGGTCAATATTAATAATTATTTTCAAATAAATAATTTATAGGAAGGATAAAGAAGAAAGACATTAATAAATATAAATAATAATGAAAAAACGAAGATAAATAAATAATCAGAGTAGCGAATAATACAAATAAAAAAACAACTAAAAAAATGAAAAATGCATAATAATAATAATACTAATAGAAAATTCTCAAACACACATAGTTTATGCAAATTGACGTTCTTTTAATACGTGCCCGAACATGCGTCACTAATTTCTGGATAATATGTTTGAATGATCTTGTAAGCCAATCGATTATACCTGAGATCCCAAAACATTAACATATCATCTCCAGACGAATAAGGTTTGTTTTGGATGTCCCATTCAATATGGTATCGAGCCATCCCGAGCCATCTCATAGTTGTTTGTATGGCTTGGTCCATGTTCACGTCGTACAGAATGATTCTCACTTCACTCCCAACGACTCTCTTCAAATCCCTAACTTTGGTCCGAGGCCACCAGTTAAACAAATTAGCTCTGATGTCAGCATCTTCATCATCTTCCCTCAGTTGCAATAGCCCATTCATATCTGCGTCTTCCAATCTCTTTATCATCGTCCAGTCGCCTGCCATTGTTATTCTCTTCCCCTTTTCTCTTACAATAAACTCATATTTATAGAACAAATAATTACTATATTTTATTTTATTACATGATATGTATATTTTTTCCTTAATTTTTTTTTCCTCTTTTCTCTTGCAATAAATTCCATATTTATAAAACAAATAATTATTTTATTACATGATATATATATATATATATATATCCTTATCTTTTTTTATTCCATTAAAATTATTAGCAAATGTAATTTACCATAACTAGAAAACTTAATTATATTCTTTACCAAAATTAATTATAAATCATATTCAAATATTGAATCTCATTGATATTTAATAAATTTTACATATATTATTTTTTTTTAATATTTTATACATCAAATACAATAAATATAGATTTTATTTTATATATAATATATTAAATATTAATTCGATTTAAATATATTTTTTCCTTTTTAGATTTAATATATCAAATATATTTTCAATATTTATTTAAACATTATAAAAAAATTTAATTGATAACAAAATTATTTAATTCGTTGGACTATATGTTTAGAGTTACACTCTGATACACTGTATGATAAGTTGTGTCCATTAATATAATTATTATGTACATGTCGATCTTTCACAGGTAAAGTCTGTTTTACATTTATGATTGAATATAAACTAAGACAGACGAGTAATTATGTTCTCAACTCACTCTTTGGTCAAGACTTGCTAAATCAGCTACAAATGTCACTCTCAAATCAAACCATTGGTTAACTATTCACTCAACCACGTGAAAATAAATAATATATTTATACCGTTCAAAGTCTTATTAGGAGATTATATATCGAGTATTTTTTAATATTCAACAATGAATTTGTAAAATTCTTTTTTTTTAATTTTGTAGATATATTTTTTTTTAGATAAAATGAAATTTTTTTATTGATTTAACTGAATTAGATTATAGACTAAAGGACTGAGGGAATCTACTCGAAGCCACGTGTACCGACGTGTCACAATAATTGGATGACAGGTAAAACTCTGCTTCATTTTTCCCGGTGACGCAAGAGTAGCCACGTGGACAATAGATCGCCTATAAAAACGGAGCCGTCTTCATTCCCGATTTAAACCGCTTCATACATCCAAGAAAAAACCAACGGCGGCTGTGGAATCGTTCCAATGGCGACAGCGGAGAAGCCAGTGATGGTGATTGGAGTCGACGACAGCGAATACGCAACCTACGCTCTAGAATGGACACTCGACCACTTCTTCTCTTCAACAGTAAATCCTCCGTTCAAGCTTGTCGTCGTCTACGCCAAACCGTTTCCCGACGTCTTCGTCGGAGTCGGCGGACCTGGAAGTAAGATAAATATTGCTTCTCTCTGGTAAAACTAATTTCAATTGTTGATCGATGCATTTTTGCTTAAGCGATGTGGTAATGAAACCAGAAATTGTAACCAGTGATTGTAGGATCTGCTGGAAGTTACCAGTTTCTGAACGATGATTTGAAGAAGAAAGCTGCGTTGATCATCGCAACTGCGAGAGGAATCTGTGAATCCAAATTGGTAACAGAATCGAGTAAAATTGCTTGATTATGATATAAATTGTTGGAGTCTGGAATGGTTGAATTTGATTGTAAATCATTTTGTTCATCTGAAGAAAGTTGAAACCGATTTAGACTTTTGGGAATCTGTACGGAGAGTGAAGAGAAAGATGAGAACAGAGATCGATTTTTTGATCTCGAATTCTCTCCGTAAGGAGAACTGTGAATCCAAATCGGTAACAGAATCGAGTAAAATTGCTTGATTATGATATAAATTGTTGGAGTCTGGAATGGTTGAGTTTTGATTGTAAATAATTTTCTTCATCTGAGGAAAGTCGAAACCGATTTAGACTTTTGGGAATCTGTACGGAGAGTGAAGAGAAGGATGAGAACAGAGATCGATCTTTTGATCTCGAGTTCTCTCTGTACGGAGATTGAAAAGAAGGATGAGAATAGAAATCGATTTTTTATCTTGAATTCTCGCTATACGGAGAATGTATAGAATGACGAGAATAGAAATCGATTTGTTGATCTCGAATTTTCTCGTGTTCATCAGTTCCAGTTGATGGAATTGGAATTTCGAAATGAAAAATGCAGGTGAATGATGCAAAATTCGAGGTGGATGAAGGAGATGCTAGGTATGTACTGTGTCAGGCGGTGGATAAGCATAGGGCTTCAATGCTTGTGGTGGGAAGCCATGGCTATGGAGCTGTGAAGAGGTACGTGGTTTAAGCGCATTTTAGAGGGGGGAAAAGAACAAATGATTCAAAAAAAAAAAAAAAAAAAATCTCGTTGAATCATGATTAGTTTCAATGGATGAATGCAGGGCGTTCTTGGGGAGTGTGAGTGACTATTGTGCTCATCAAGCTTCATGTACCGTCATGATCGTCAAGAAGCTGAACCCCAAGGTTGAATCAAAAGAACAAAAATAGCTCAACTTTGCAATTCCCCTTCTTTTCTTCGAGTCTTTAAATCAAGAACTATTTTCTCTTTAAATCAAGTAATGCTGTTCTATTATGTTATGTATTATGTATGTATATTTGCCCAATGTTGTAAACTGTCACAATAATAACAAAACTTGTACGATTTACCTTCCAATAAAATTCTAGTTTATAGAATCATTGTTCTCGTAATTGACATACAAAGCATTGGGTTAAGTTTTTTAAATGGAAATCTCGCTTAATTAGCGAACCATACAAAATAAAAATGAATAATTATATATGTCATCGTTACTTCATAATTGAAAGTTCAAACAATTTCCCTCATTTTCACATTTGTAGCATGTTTTAATCATTTTCGTTTACAACATTTTTATAAGAATATTACCTATATAACACCCTCTTCTCAAACAAATTTCACCCAACTCTGTTTTTCTTAACCTTTAATCGAGTCTCGATTTTTTTTTCAAAATCATTTTTTTAAACTTTGATTTTGTCCACAAAAATCATTTTTTTAAACTTTGATTTTGTCCACTTTAGCTAAGTTTATGGCATTGTTCATTCTAGTTTATGGCAGGATTTTCATGGGACATTGTCCATTTTAGCTAAATTTATGACATGCTAAATTTATGACATGACTCTCGTATTGTCCATCTAATTCATGCTGTCCACTCTAGCTAAGTTTATGGCATGACTCTCGTATTGTCCTAAACTCTCGTATTGTCCCGCCATGACATTCATCCGACAAATTTAACATAATAAAAATAAAATAACAGAAAAAATTTGTATTACATATACTCACACACTAAAAATTATGGAAGGATGGTGGTCGACAAATTTTCTCACAGAAAAGGTGCCATTGTATTGCTGGTAGCCACGTGGGAAGAGGTGTCACAGCATTTGGGTGACATGTAAGAGGCTCTTTCGTTTTCACGGATTGCTGCATGCTGACAAGACCTGCCACGTAGACAATTTCACCTTTAAAAACAAAATTAAAAAATAAAATAGCTCATTTTCTTCTTCTTCCTCCCCAATTCAAACCGCTTCACAGAGGAATCTCTCCAATGGCGGCGACGGAGAAGCCAGTGATGGTGATCGGCATCGACGACAGTGAATATGCAATCGCCGCTCTGGAGTGGACACTAGATCACTTCTCTTCAGCCATATATCCTCCTCCTTTCAAGATCATCGTTGTCCACGCCAAACCGATTCCCGAAACCTTCGTCGGAGTCGCCGGACCGGGAAGTAAGATCGATCATCCTCCTCCTCATCTGATCTGGCTAATTCCTTAATTTCATGTTCGAATGTAAATAATTGAGAAATTATATGTAATCAGTGGTTTTTGGATCGGAACCTGGACTGTACCAAGTTTTGGATCAGAATTTGAAGAGAAAGGCCGCCAGAATCATCGAGAAAGCGAGAGAGATCTGCGCCGCTAAATCGGTAATCGTCGATCTGTCAAATCCATGAATACGGACGGAAATTTGATTGAATTGAATCGAATTTAAATTACAGGTGAGTGAAGTGAAGTTTGAGGTGGAAGAAGGAGATGCTAGGTATGTACTGTGCAAGGCGGTTAGTGAGCACAATGCTTCAATGCTGGTGGTGGGAAGCCATGGCTATGGAGCCATTAAGAGGTACTTGCTTTATTAATTACATAGTTTTTAATTTCTGTGTGTTATCAATTTTATCGCTGTCATTTTAAAAAATGAATCGTCTTTTTTTTTAATTATATGTTTAAATTAGGGTAGCGGCAAAGCTTTTCGTTTTTAATTAAATTACAAGTATACATCTATATCTAGTAACTTCCTACCTTATTTAACTATTTTTATATATAATTGGAAGTTTAGTATGTTATGAAATAAAAATTTTAATTTTGTGTTCAATAAATTCGTTAAATGATTTATGATTTTATTAGATATTTTTCATTAAACATTTTTTTAATTTGAAGTAAAAAGTAGTAGGAAGGTAAAGAGGGGATAATGTGCAGGGCGTTGTTAGGGAGTGTAAGTGATTATTGCGCGCATAATGCTCCATGCACTGTCACAATAGTGAAGCCTAAAACTGGCGCCTGAAACAATCAAAAACTCCAGGTAAGCTGCTTCTTGTTCTCCACTGTAAATAAAATAAATGCATTTTTCTTCCCCTTTTTTTCTTTTTTCCTTTTTCTTTAATAAATATTTCTTTGTAAATTATTTAAACTATATCCATAGAAATTAATAATAATAATAATGAAGCAGCTGATAATGAATTCGTTATTAATTATATATATATATATATATATATATATATATATATATATTTTATTGATTCTCGCACTGTTTTGAGAAAATTAATTAATTGTTCATATTGATTTTGATTTGAATTTTATCTCAACTTCGTTCATTACATTTAAAACTCAATACAGAACAATTACTTAAATTCAAACGTCGATATTCAATACTTGAAAAATCGAGTACAAAATGACATCTTAAATATCAATACCACTCGGGACAAAAGACGCAGAAACAACCAAAACTGACCCAAAATTAATTATTTTTTTACGACCATTAATTGTATATATGAACAGTTAATTGACTTTAATATTTGTTTTTAAAGGTGCTGATGAAGAGTACTGTTTTAATTTGAGGTAGCAATATGAAAAATGTGAATTTGGGGAACATTAGAAGCGTCTCCAACCTGAGAATATCCTAAAAAGAATAGCACACATGAAGAGTCCAAACAAAACATAGATACTATCAAGTTTAAGGAAAGTCTATTCCAGATAAGTTCACAGATTAATACTCTTATTCCAGCTTCACTCCATGGCTACGGAAATCAACAGCTGCCTCCATCTTCTTCATCTGTTCAAACAATTGACTCAATGTCAGAACAATTCCGCCACAAAATGTTCCAGCTAAATTACACCATTATTCTTAATAGGACGTATGCAAATGAATGGGCATTTACAGTGTCCCAGTAAAGCAGCAGAAATTTCAAAACAAAATAAGAGAAAGCTTTACCGGGAAGGACTCTTGCTCTTGCTCTTGCTTCGGCTCCTGCTCCTGCTCCTGCTCCTGCTAGGGCTTTTGCTTGCTTCACGCCTTTTTGGACTTTTACTAGTACGTTTCTCACGCTGCCACGTAAACCGTATTCATACACAGACAGACACGAAAGACATATCAGTTAAATCAAAGGGCAAAGGAGATGCAAGTTTAGTTTAAACTTCTAATACCACGTCCAGCAATGACAAGTTCATAACAGGGATCACTTACATTGGGTGCCGGAGACCTGGATCTTGATCGCGATCTGCAAAAGGTTCAGAAACAACCCAAATTTAAAATCCATGTCTCTTTTACCAAATTGAGCCAAAAGCCTAACGACTCATCCACATTGTATAAGGAGAGAAAGGAAAATAGTATTTTAGTAGTTCAACTATGAAGAAGATATGGCAATTCAAAACTTAAAGATCCAACTGCGAAGACCTAAAAAATTAGAAAACTTTATTCTCCAGGAAACTATATATTATGGAAGTCAGTGGACGGGAGAGGAGCATTCTTCCCTACTGTGCCTCAAAAGGTCCATTATGAATCCAGATAGTGCGTCCTATAGCTTGGCAAATCTTGCAGCAGAAAATGTAAATGAAAGTGATGATGACTTCCAAGTCCAAATAGCACTTAGTTCAAGATATCCAGCTCTATTATTGCAATCCATGATCTTCTTGGATCCAAATCTAGCACCCATGGACATTGCATTGCTAAAAGCATTAGAATAGAGGTACCAGAAGGTTTTCAAAGCTGCCCATCTAAAAAACAGCATACCTTCTCAACCAAAAGCATTGAAGACAATTGAACCATATTCCATCAAGATCCTAATATCCAATCCCCAGTATGCCGCATATTTCCATATCTAAAAAACAAACAAGTGATTTTCACACACAAAGAGGACAACAATGAAAGAAATCGACTCATTTCTTAACTATCCCAGCTGTTGAAAAACAGTCACAATTGATAAAGGGGAAGGACGAGGACGAAGAGTTATTAAAAAGAAAGCAGAATCAGATGTAAAATAGTAATAACTAAATTGAGTCAAATAGATAAAGTTTACCCAACATTCCAATAGAGGGCCGACACATTGCCCAGACTAATTTGAAGTCTGTCCAGTACTCATCTCCACCATTCCAAGAATGCATCCAAGACTTGGGAAGGGTGGGTTTCACATTCAAGAGAATTGTACAAGCCACAATACCGCATGCAAACACATAGCATCCAGAAAGGTAATATCAAATCCATTGCTAAACTTAAAACCACTTGCTGGCCCGTGCTTGAGCAATACAAAAGAATTAGTTCACTTTCAGTACATTAATGTTGTCTATTTGACCCAGTCTAACATTCTGCCCAATGATAGACGGGTGCAAAAAACAAATCCTGCTCGAGTGACAACAAACTCAAATATATAAATATAGATAAACAATGAGCAGGCCGCAGTTAGATTTTATTAAAAGATAATAATAATAAAAGTGAATAAAATAAAATTAAAGAACATAAGAATGAATGATTATAGTTAATAAAATGAGAAAACATACCCTGAAAGAGATGATGACTTTGATCGTGAACGAGCAGGGGAAGCAGACCTTGATCGGGATTTTACAGGTGACCGCTGGGAAGATTTACCCTTAGGAGACTTGCTGCTCAAAAAGTTGATAAAATATTTAATTCAAGACAGGATTGTGCTAAGACTAATTTAATAGTAAAACATATACCTACCTCCTACTGCGACTCTTGCTCCTACTTCGACCTCTACTGCGACTGCGACTATAACTCCGCCCTCTAGAGTATGACCGCCCACGACTAGGACTCTTGGATGAATCTCTCTTTGAATCATATTCCCTCACCTACAAAATTAAAATTAAAATAGGTGAGAGACAAGAAGGCAATCATAAAAAAATAAAAATAAAAATTATAGATCAAGAAGGCATTGTTCATACACGAACATAAGACCGGGAAAATGCATTACGGAACTCAGAGTCATCCAGTTTTTTAATCTGCAGTGACAAGTACACATATCTTAGCATATCACAAAACCAAAGCTTAAGCTCTTGAAGTCATAGGGGCAATCCAGTATGCCAGGTGATCATTAAGGCTCAACATTCCAAAATTCTTAGAACAGAGATAAAATTGACTTACTGCATACTTCATGTCATCATAGTTGGTGTAATCCACAATCCCTGTGGTTCCTACAGGACATTGAAATGAATAGCTATTTAGTTTTCAATGTCATGTTAGAGAGAATTCGAAGTCAGCTTCATCAGTAGGTATCTTACCACTACCATCACGGAACACTTGGGAGAAACAAACATCCCCAGCTCGCCGCATGTGATCCTTCAACATTAGATAATATGAGATCAGTGTTGATTAAAAAATTTTGAGTGACAGGCACATAAATTACATGCCAAATAGAATGATGCTTACCTTCAAGTCTTGCCACGAAGCAGAAGAAGGTAATCCTGTGACTAATACTACATTGACAGAAAAACATATATTACAACATCCAGTATTTACAATGTCAAAACATTATACGGTGCATCACAGAAATGGTCATATACCACGAAAATCAGAACGTCGAGATACTCCACGCCCACCTCGGCTGCTTCCATGACTACTATAACGATCACTAGATGATGAATGACCACGACCACCATGAGCAAGTTCCACCTAAAAATACAAACAAACAATGCATAAACTACAACTATAAAGCAATCAAGTACAAAACAATCAATTTTTGCAACAATTGAAAAAGACTTAGTGACTCACGCGCAACCTATGGCCATCAAAATCATAGCCATCGCGACCACTAATTGCATCTTGAGCATCTTCCGCATCTTCGAACTACATTCACTCAATCCATATTGATAACATAAGTAATGTGTTAGAAAAGAAAGAGAATATATAGTACCACCACATGTGAAAAAAAAACCCACCTCAACAAATGCATAACCAGGAGGCCTTGGTGGAACCTTGAGATCAATGTGGGCTATGCGACCATACTACAATTAAATGCCAAGAGAGACCAGACTTAAATTAAATACTTTGACCAAATAAAACTCCAAAATTATTTTAATTCCGTCTCAGATCATCTTGAACCTTTAAGAAATAAAAATCACACAATATACATCTAATTATATTTTTTATAAGAAACTGAGTTTTGATTGTGATAAATGACAGAATATACAAGGGTATACAAAAAAGAAAGAAAAAAAAAAAAAACAAATCCACGAACAAAATTTACTCCAAGAGAGTGATGCCATTTGAAAATAACAAAAGGCTCAATCAACGAACCACTAAAAGGAATTATATAGAATCGCCTCCCACCTTTCTACCTGTCGAAAGATTTTGCTATTCCTCTCAAGCTAAATGACAACATAATGGCGAAAAAACAAGTTCGCTATGGGATCATTGCTCTGTCATAAAAGGAGGGTTCAGGTGCACCTCTTAAATCATGGAACACCACCCTCTATTACGTGTCGGCAACACCAAAAAAAAGTCTCTAGAGATGGTCCTTAGTATCTACCGCCGGTGCAAAACTTGTCACTTACAGCATTACACTTAGGAATTTTGACCTTCCAAACAGACCCTAAATTTCCACGCGTATTTAGGTGCTTGTTAAATTATTTATAAAAGATCATTAACGGTAAAGACATAATTAACTCCGAGAACTTTCAAATTGTACGAGCAAGTCCCAAATTAACTCTCGAAGGATGTCTAGCATTTAAACATACGTCTATAATTTAAAAGTGGAACTACTCCTACATTTGTAAGCACTGCATTAGTTATAAGGTCATCACAATTATCGAAATCAAAATACTTAGCGTTCTACGCTTGCACCCCTACTTAAATAAGAACAATTTACAGTCGACTCAATAAAGAAAATTCACCATCCATAACATGCAGCACCAAAATGACAGACAATTACATGGTTTAAGCGCTCCACACAGGCGCCAAAACGTCATGCGCAAACAAAATTAAGAAAACATACCTTGTAAAATAAATCTTCCACTTCTTTTTCACGAATATCACCCGGGAGATTGCCAACATAGACTGTTCTGCTGGCACGGCTGCTCATTTTCCCTAAACAGATGAAACGTAGATATGGATAACATTACCGATTATAACTAACGAGAAACGGAGAACATAGAAACAGAAACTATGAAATCTAATCACCGTACAATATTAAACTCGTAGAATGTTTTGTACTCAAATTAATTAATCAAGATTCGACGTTTGATTTTAGGTTACCTCGAATCCGATCTGTAGGTGACAAAGCGCAGAGGCGAGAGGACTGAATATTAGGGCTTTGAAATCGAAGATTGGTAGCGCGAGTAAATATATAGTACGGTTATGATATTCTGCATCGCGTTGCACAGTAATTTGCTGGATGTTACTAACTACACATAATATGTGCCATGTGGCAATCCTTTTCTAAAATAAAATACGCATATTTATCCCCTTTTTGCACCCAACCCCCTCGATTGTGTACATATTCCACATCAGACCCCTAACTTTTAAATATTCTATTTTAGACCCTAATTTTTAAATATTAAATAAAATTTGAGAGTGACCTTTAATCTTTACCCAGTATGAAAATTTATAGTTAAAAAATAATGGAGTTTCTATTCCACATAATATTGAAGTATATCCATATCCTCGCAGTACTAGAAATTCCCTTCATAACGTTCGTGTCACATGATTTCAAGTGCCTCTTTGCTTCGTACTAATTGAGCTTCTTTCTAGCCTCAACTCGAGCTTGGACCAACCCGTTTAAGCTCTGAAATTTCAACGAAGAAGACATGTTTTTACTGCTGAAACCAAATAAGTCGGGTAAATTTTTGTTTTCCCATAGTAAATTGAACAATTTTCCCCCTTCTGAACTTGTTTTTGGTTAGAAGTCCAATCCATGTACAGAAGTTCCATGATCTATAAGTCAAAGATGTATGGTAAATTCTGGTAACACAGATACCAAACTGTCCTAGATTTTCTTTATTCCAAAGTTCATGATAACATGAACAAGACCCTTTTCCCCACTATATAATCCACCCCCAAAACTCATTAATTCTCCCATTAATTTAAAAATCTTATTCACAAATCACAAAAGTGTGCTGATATTATAGAAAGGTAGTTTCCATTTCCGCACCCCTTTTCCACCTCTCCAACTCTCTACTTCTTTCGGACATTTCATCGAACATGTTGCGTGCACCCAGTTCGAGAGCATCAATCGCAATCATTTTTGCCCTCATCTCTATTCTCCCATGGCCGACACACTCCGCCAAAATGAGCTATGTCCAAGAAGCCTGCAGCGTAACACAACACCAAGATCTCTGTATCCAATCGCTGTCGCCATTTTCAAGCAGCGCCAAGCGAAGCCCCACGAAATGGGCGCAAGCGGGCGTGTCGGTGACAATATCAGAGGCTAAAACCGTGGCGCGATTCCTGGGGAGGGTGAAGAACGGCAAGCGGCTCATGGGGAGAAACAGGGCCGCAGTTTCCGACTGTGTGGAGGTCTGCGAAGCCGCCATTGCTGAGCTCCACAGGTCGCTTGGGGTTCTTAGAAGACTGGGTAAGAGGAATTTGGACGCCCAAATGGGAGATCTCACTACGTGGGTTAGCGCAGCGCTGACCAATGAAGATACTTGCGTGGATGGATTTCGAGGGAAAAGTGGAAAAGTAGTGAATTTGATAAGGACTGGCGTGGTGAAGGCTGGTTATATTACAAGTAATGCACTCGCCTTGATTTCCAAACTGGCTGCCTCGGGCTTCCGAACTGCCCCAAAACAGTAAGAGATGACGGTACCCATTAAAGATTAAATATAAATACAAAATGTATTCCTACCCTAAAAAGAAATAAATGAGATTAATGTTATATAACTATATACGAATAAATATTGGGCTTATATATTGGAGGGGTGCGCCAGGCCCAACTGTAGTGCAACGCATGGGCGACGCTCGAGGGCCCCAGTAGCAAGCTACTGTAGTGGACCCACCCCCTTGAAAAATTAATTTAATATCATGTGGGCCGATGGCCCACGTATCAGATATTAAACTGATAAGAACAGATACTACACTTGATCTTAGCCAAAAGGCCGAGAAAGGTATGAATTGTCCAGCCTTCCAACAGTGTTTTTATAGCCTCCTTCTCTCTCCATTTTCTGGAACTAATCGATGTGGGACAAAGCCTTATGTATAGAAAATTTGCATAGTTTCCAACCATTGTTATTAATTTTGTGTATAACTTTACATATATTTTCAATTAAAAGATTCAAAATCTTTAAACTCCCACGTACTTAACTAAGAAAATTTAGTTTATACTCTTAATTATAGCATGATAAATCAATTATATATGTTGTTAAAATTTCATTTGAACATCGTTAATGTTTAATTCTCATATGTGTAAGTGGGTATGAATCATTTTTTTTAATTAATATTAACATTTTGTTCACCTTCTCTTGTTACTCCATTTTTATTTACTTGTTCACTTCATGTTATTCAGGTAATGTCTAATTTGATTTCTTTGAAAAAAAACTTACTTTCGATCGAGTTAGGTTGCATTTGGGTATTTGAATTTTACGATGAAGGTTTACATATGGTTACAATTTGGTTCCTCCACCTGCCTTTTTATAAATAAGAAAGTCGTGATACCTTATGGTAAATCGTAACGAAAGGCTAAATATCACACCAGATATTTGTTTATAAAAAAATGTCAAATGTGATGCTTATAGTAAACCGTAATGAAAGGTAAAATATCCTCAATCATACAAGATATTTGAATGTTTTCATCTTTTAACTAGAGCAGTCACTGAAATTGTAGGCCACTAGAGAGCTGGTACACGGCTTTTCCATCATTTACAGCTTTAAACTCACCAGAAGTTCGCTGCAATTGTGAAGAATTGAGTGGAATCGACGTAATGAGGTTCCGGTCCCTCCTTCAACCGATACAGGACCAACATTTGCTGCAGCATATCATTCACAAGTAATGGAAATGGATTGAATGGTGAATACCTCATTGTTTTGTTCTTCCCACAAGAGGTATTCTAACGTGATCTTGAATATTCAGCTGCAGCACTGAAGGCAGAGACAAGGGCATCCATCCCAACAACCTGCAACCAACTTCTTCTAGTCCTTGTAGCAATTGCAGCTCCGCGACCGCACCCACAATCGTTCCGTTTAGCTGCCAAATGGGGGGGAAAACAAAACACAAAAGAGATATAAAGATTCATTTCCAAAAGTTTCTCTTAACATAGTGTCTAAATAGTTAGTATTTCTGGCATCATAATCGTTCGAAATATGATAGTCAAAATGGAAGCAAAAAATCACCTGTTTAGCAAACATACATGCCCAAAAAGATACTGCATATCTCATATCCCAATACTTGTAAGCCAAGCAATAGGTGTTGAATATAAGATATGCAACAACTAAGGGCCAAAACTTCTTTAATCAGGAAACCCGAACCTTCATCCAGAGAAAATGAGGCAAAAAAATGCCAAACAAATGCATGTACCAACATAAGACGGGCCTATAAAAACGGCTGCCCAAAAAAGGATGCCAACCAGAACCTAACCTACAAGAAAAGCTCCAATCCAAAAGAGTACAGGCCTAATGGATAATCTTCAAGACTCTAAAGACACGAACACCCATGACCAGACATAAAACCCCGCAAGTATCGAACCTCCTCTCGGCACGCCAAAGAAAACTGTAAGTCTCCATGTATTTTTTTAGAACAGGAAACAGTTCTAGTATGATACGGCAAGTCTCAACATATTAAGCAGCAACTATACTTTTCTTTTAAACAAGATATATTAAGGCACAATAAATTCTCAATGTAAATATAAGTCTACATAAATGGTTGTCGAATTCAAGAGACAGTTATGACTTGTGAGGTTTCATCTACCAAGAGACAACACTAATAGTTACAAGTTAAAAGGTATTTCTTTCTTCAGCCACAATTGCAACAGAATTGGAGAAAGCTCGTCACATAAATGACTCGGGATTTCTACATGAGTTTTTAAATGTGTATTTCATCGACCTTAACTTTTATGTTACCAAAAGTAAGGACGAATAACAATAAAACTACTAAAAAAAGCTTTAAGACACATATAACATGATAAACTGTTAAAAGGGGAGATTGTTCCTCTCCGGTTAAATGATATCATCCAAATCCTTGCTAGTGTCGTTTATATATCCACTCACCCATTTTTTTTTCCCTCAAAAAATACTCAGGTGGTAAGAATTGAGCCATTCCTGGTCAACCTAGACAACCTTCACTCAAAATCCCGTTAAAATTTAAGAGATACCCAAATAAATATTTTGAAAGTAGCTGCAAAATGTGGCTCATGCCATAATTAGGGTGCAGGTATAATACAAATCCATATGTGCTTATCATAAGTTGTGTGTGTGTATGTATATATATATATATTAGATAACCTGTAGTATCTAGATACACAAAGCATTCAATAGAAATTGAGTCAAGTTCTGGGAATGTAGCTAGATGTCATGGTCATGCTTGTCCAAGGTGTGTTGTCCATGGCCGCTGCCTGTTACGTGGCAACCTTGACAGTGGATCACATTCAAACAAAGGAAAATGTGTGAAAACGAATCATTTCATGAGTGTAACTAACCCAATCATTCTTCCTTCTATATCTTTGAATCCCACAGTGAGTCAGAGTAAAAGTTGCAGCAACAAGTCCTATAACCCAATATCTTTAGCTACTTCTTCGACCAGAACAAAATCAAAAAAAATCAGCCACAAACACAGCTCAACAATCTATAAAGGCCAAAACGCTATGACAATCACCATTACCACATTGAAAGCCGTATTTTCCAACAGACTTTGCCTGAAAAATAGACCACAAAGACACTTTCAAATCGGTCAAACGCCACAATGCTACCATCTGAGGCCTGTAAGAGAGAAAAAGAATGAAATGAAGAAGAGAAATTGCAATAGAAGAATCAAAGGAATAAAATATATTGTCGAAATTTGTGCTTCGGATTACCATTTTTACGAGAATTGTACGGACCCATACACAAGCCCCATAGAGCGCCGGCCTGAACACGAGCAGGGAAAAGCGATTCAGATGGAGAAGTTGTAGAAAACGAATCATAGTTCAAGAAATTGTTCGTGAAGTTCACTGTTCCGACGCGAATGGTGGATTCGACGGCGAGGGAAGAACATGGAACGACGCCGTTGAGCTCGTCTTCCATCTTTCAGTTCTCAAGTTCCTTCGGGAGTCGTACGCAGCAAAATTTGTTTATAATAATAAAAATAAATCCACATTTCTTAATGGATTAGTTTTACAATATAAAATTAATTTGGATTATTGAAAAATGAGGCTATTTTTACAAATTCGAATTAAAATGGGCCATTTATGCTTATATAGCCTTTCTTCGTAGTCCTTCGTGCTTTTAAGCTACTCAAAACCCTAAATTGAGCGCCGTTTGTTCTATACGTCTTGAGGAAGTTAGGGCGCCAAGCTGCACAGAGCAGAAGCAAAAATGAGCCGTGGAGCAGCCGCATCCGGTTGCCCGAAGGGGAAGAAGAAGGGCGTGACCTTCGTTATCGATTGTGCGAAGCCAGTCGAGGACAAGATTATGGACATCGCCTCATTGGAGAAGTTTCTTCTCGAGAGGATCAAGGTCGGCGGCAAAGCTGGGGCACTTGGTGACGCTGTCACCGTCACACGGGACAAAAACAAGATCACCGTCAACTCCGATAGCAACTTCTCTAAGAGGTACCCAGTGTTTTGTATTTGTTAATTCTTGTATTATTCTGGATTTGAGACGATGTATATGGTTTTGGATGATTATCGTCCGTGCATTTCTTGAATGTTTGGGAATAAGCGTCGGATTGATGCGTTAGCTGCAGCGGCAGTACTCAGACTACAAACGTTTTGCGGATTGATCGTTGTCTACTGTGATTTTGTTGGAAATTTGTCACATATAGTATTGAATTGTGGAATTGATGAAAATTATTGGGGTTTATTGTACGAATTAATCTTGAAATTTCAGCCATTATCTAGTGTACACGGGAAAGCTACTTCTTTAAGAAGTACTCGTTATCTCATACTAGTTCTTCCTACTCGTCCTGTTGATATTGAAATTGAGATTTCGAGGGATTTCTGGGTCATTTTTAATTTCTCGTCTGTGTAGTCTCTAAATCTATAGTCTTTAGGTATGGTTTCTCTGTGATACGAGGTGGATTACCACTATGTCTTTATTAGTGGAATTTTCTTTGGATACACCTCTGATCTAATTGTATGGGTAATGCGTTTTCTAATTAGTCACCTATTGTAGTTGTAACACTGTACGTATCCATTCTCTTTTTATTAAGGATTGATCTTAGAATTATATGTACAAGTTTTGAAAGAAGGTGATCGTCACTCTTAAAGTTCATGATTGTTTTGTTTCAAAATAAGCCAGGCCTGTAAACTCCTATCGAACTTCACTGATTGTTCTCTCTTTTGAATCCCAGGTATCTTAAGTACTTGACTAAGAAGTATTTGAAGAAGCACAACGTCAGAGATTGGCTTCGGGTTATTGCTTCGAACAAGGACCGCAACGTCTATGAATTGAGGTACTTCAACATTGCCGAGAACGAGGGCGAGGAAGAAGACTGAGGCTCAAGTCTTACAAATTGACTAGTTGTAGCGGCCTTTCTCATTTTGAAGGTTGTTGAAATTATATTTCCATACCTCGCCTTGAATTGAGTTATATTAGAGATAATGCAACTCTTGTTTAATTCTGAAGTCTCAATATCTATAAATTTTGATCGCGTAGTTCCCTTCTGTTGGTTGGTTTGAAGATATACTCTTCTTTGCTTCTATTTCTGTCTTTTTTCACTTTTAATTATCTGTTTAAAAATGTATTTCTTAAAATTTTCCCATTATTAACCCAATCAATTAAAAAAAATCATTTTAACCATTCAAACACTTAGAATACGGTAGAAATTTAGAGATTAAACTCTACTCATAAATTGTAACCGCCCAAACCCCACACCGCTAATAGGTATTTGTCCTTTTTGAGTGTTTCCGGGCTTCTCCTCAGGGCTTAAGGAAAACGGGTGTTTTGTTCTCCTCCTTAACCATTGTGGGATCACATAAACGATTGTTTTGTTCTCCTCCTTAACCTCACATAAACTGTTCTCCTCCTTAACCTCACATAAACGTTTCTTAATTAATGTGTGATCCTTCTTAATCAAACGTTTCTTAATTAATGTGTGATCCTTCTTAATCAATGTGGGACTGTTTGTTCTCCTTAACCTCTATTCTCTATTCTCCTCCTTAACCTCACATAAACCATCCTAATTAGACATATGAGTTCCTTACCCTCACATTGAGTTCTCCTTAACCTCATATAAACTTCCACCTCACATAAACTTCCTTAATTAGTCACATAAACTTCCTTAATTAGTCACATAAACTTCCTTAATTAGACATATGAGTTCTCCTCCTTAACCTCACATAAACATTCCTTAACTCTCCTCCTTAACCTCACATAAACATTCCTTAATTAAACATACATAAACATTCCTTAATTTTTGTCTATGAATGTTTGTTAAATTATAGTTTTTTTTTTTTTTAATATAAAGTTTAAGCCTAGCTTAACCTCACGTTCCTTAATTAGGTTGTTAAATTATAGTTTTTTTTTATATATATATATAAAGTTAAAGCCTAAATTTAGATGGAGACCATTTCAATTCGTAATTGTAATAAGCTCTTATCGAAACTAGTCCTAAATTAAATGGTGTAAATGCCTGATTCAGAATTTATCATATAATAAAATTAAATTTAGACGACGAAAATTATTTAGTTGAGTTCAAACTTTTGGGCTTCAGGTATGGAGGGGTGCGCCAGGCCCAAGCTATAGTGCAACGCATGGGCGACGCTCGAGAGCCCCAATAGCAAGCTACTGTAGTGGACCCTCCCCCTTGAAAAATTAATTTAATATCATGTGGGCCGATGGCCCGCGTATCAGATATTAAACTGATAAGAACAGATACTACACTTGATCTTAGCCAAAAGGCCGAGAAAGGTATGATATGACCCGCATTCCACCAGCGTTTTTATAGCCTCCTCCTCTCTCCATTTTGTGGAACTAACCGATGTGGGACAAAGTCCTCTGAATATTCATTCATGTTTTGCATTCTGCAATCGCCCCTCAAATTACATGGCCTCCTTTTTATTTTAGAAGCCCTTTGATCACTGTGACAACTACGTAAACTCATAGATCTTGGTTTGAAATTCAAGCTCATATGGTACGATTTGCATGAAGATTCAAGCTCGATCTTTCATCACATAGTTCCTTGTCTTCATGTTCTTTTCTCATTCCTAGTTTGAGATAAAATTGATCATTTGAGTTTGTACAAGAAAAATAGAAATTAAAAAAATGTGAATATTCAACTTTTGAAGACGTTATGTGATCCGACGACGAGACAACACTTGTACAACACTTATTCTAACCCAAAAATCAAATCAACCGTGAGAAATTCAGACTTCACGAACAACGTTTGAGATAAATGTTTTGGAAACATTAGCAATAAAATATGTTGAAAACAATTTGAAAAAAAAAATGTTATAAGCTAAAAACGAGTAGGCAACAACAACAGATGTGATTGCGTATAATCCGGGTAGAAAAAGTGACAATTAGCCATATCCCCTTATAGTACACTTTGGACATTTTAGCCCTAACGGGTGTAGACATTATTTTAGTGAACGGTAATACACCTCCATATTGACACAATATGAAATAGTAAAGGCCTACCTAAGATGAAAACATGTAAAAAAAGGATTTGGAACGTGACACTAGGCGCGGTCTTCTAAGCAAACGGGACAAGGGTCAAGGCAGGCGTGCAGCTGGTATATCAAAGACAACATTTACAAAAGCAATGTAGGGGTAATTGGAAGGATCAAGAAATGACACTACAACATGAGATATGTCTGCTCTTTTGAACTCTCCCTAAGCAAGGGCGGTCATGGAAGCCGTGGCTGGAGAAGGATTAGGCTGTCGTTTCTTTGTTGAATTGCATTTCTTGGTAATGAATCTGCAATAGATCAACAATTGGGTGTGCATTAATATAGTGTTTCAAGAATAAAACCACAAGGATTGCTCATTAGCTCACACCAACTGATCAGCTTTCAACACAGAAATGTACAGATTTAGATGCATAAACTTGGGCCTTACCTGAAGAAGTCCCTCCATAACAACTCAAACATCACCCAGTTTGTTCCAGTGTCATAGCCACCATCATTCTTCCTGTTACCACACATAAGAAGATTTTCTCAACAACTATTGTGCCTCAAAAGGAAGATGAAACAGGTGGGGGATGTGCACCTGGAAACAGTTTTGTTTAACTCGTCGACCACCGAGCGAGGTGAAATGCAACCCGTGGTTAGCCATGGAGAGATTTTGTTTGAAAAGGTAGCACCATATATGCTATTTTGAGCACTGTTGTTGGTCGTGTTCGGTCGTTGGGCTCGGCACTCAGCTGCATATGTTTTAAGCCTATGAAGTGCTTCAGTCTCCCCTCCCACTTGAGGAGTATTAGGAGCTAGCCATCCTTCCTATATGAAGAAGTTAACAATGTTGAGATATTTCAAGAATACTCTCATCATTTATTCCCAATCATGAACTCTAAAGCTGTTCAACCACTGGAATACCATTTGTAACCGCACAAACCCACTACTAATAGATATTGTCCACTTTGGTCCGTTACATATCGCTGTCAGCCTCACGGTTTTAGAACACATCTACTAGGGAGAGGTTTTTACACCCTTATAAGGAATGCTTGTTCCCCTCCCCAACCGAGGTGAGATCTCACAATCCACCCTCCTTGGGGGTCCAGCGTCCTCGGTGGGACACCACCCGACGTCTAGCTCTAACACCATATGTAACAGCTCAAGCCCACCACTAGTAGACAATGTGTGATTTGGCCCGTTACGTATCGTCATCAACCTCACAGTTTTAAAACGCGTCTACTAAGGAGAGGTTTCCACACCCTTATGAAAAATGTTTCATTCCCCTCTCTAACTGAGGTGGGATCGAATGCCTATTACACAATTCAAAAGTTGTACCTACTCCCAACCAAGAAACCATAGCCCAAACAGCACAGTGGAAGGTCAATCATGATGCAACTAAATGCCAAACGAACCCCAGAAAGACAATCACAATGTAACATTTTGAGTAAAAAATAAGATACTAAATGAGTTTATCTAATGTTCTTCTCATTTCACCAACCATGAACTTCCGGGTTGAAATCAAAGATCAACTATTAAATCATCAAGCATTATTGAATCAACTTCTCCTGCCAGTAACAAGATTACCCAAATGAACAAAACAGCACAACAATCCCAAAACAAAACGACATTCAAGCAGCTATGAACAACAAGAACAAGAACAAGAACAAACCTTAGACATAGCCACAGGTTGATTGAGATTCAAATCAGACAAAGAAGGAATGTCCCCTGGCTCAACATCACCACGAGAAGGCAACCCCTTCATCTTATCCAAACCTTCAATCATCTTCCTCACACTTAATCCTTGAATTTGCTCTTTAAATTCATCATGGCTCGACGGCATATCCTCTATTTTAAACGGAATATCATCAATATGATACAAAGTGCTTCCCCAAAAGTACTTCACCTCAACATTCTCTTCCTTCATCGCACACTCAACCCTCTCCTCCGTCTCCATTTCGTCCTGCAAAACCTCGTAATGGGCATACACTGCATCAGCCCCAATTTCCTTAGCCAATTCAACAAGAACAGTTTCAGGTTTCCCAATTCGAACAACAAGATTAGAGCCCTTCGCCTGGAGATTCTTCCGCAAATCCGAGACCGATTCAATCACAAACGTGGCTGACGACGATTTACCGTAATCTCTCGGATCGAAACAGTAAACAGGCAAGACGGACATGGAATCGTTATTAGCGGAGTTTAGGCATTCGTTATCGTGGAGCCGTAGATCGTTACGGAACCAAACGATGGTAGCTCGACGAAATCCGGCGCCATTGGAGGGCTGTGAGGGACGGCGAGGGACTAAAGAAAAAGGGATTTGAAGTGGATTCGCAGAAATGGTGGATTTGAGAGAGATTTTTGGGGGGCAGAGAGAAGAACAGGAAATGGGTAAGCGAGAAAGCGAAAAAGCTTGAGTGGGAACTTCATCCCTCTTAGGCCGCCGAGAAAACAACCCAGAAAATTTGGTTTGGTCGAGAAAATTGGCCGTTGACTGAGACAGAGCGAGAGAAGCGACGGCGAGTTGCGGCGAGTGAACTGGAACGGCCGGCGTTCGATCCTCCGATGAGTTGGGTTCAGAATTTTCGATCACGTTGGAGCTGCAATCCATGATTGTAGCTTGATTTTGATGAGAGATTCAACAATTTCGCATCGCTCGCTGCGTGTGAGGGGATTTGGAGGGAGTTGGTGGAGTGAGCATTCTTAATTTGAATGTTCTAAAAATGTACGCCTGCTCCTGTCGCTGGTGAACATCGGCCGTCGCGTTGTTATTTAATTTATATTCCAAAATTTTTAATTTAGGTTATTCAATTTATTTAAATAATAACAAATAAAATAAGAGTATTTAACAATCTACTAATTTTAGCTTTACATATTTGACCTTAAATAATATTTTATTTAAGCAATACTGTTTCTAAGTGTAACCGTCCAAACCCACCACTACTGATACATATTATCTAATTTGGGTTTTTTAAAACGTGTTTAGTAGGGGAGGTTTCCATGCCCTTCTAAAAAAAATGTTTCGTTCTCCTTCCCAAACAACGTCGGATCTCACAATCCACCTCTTAGAGATCCAACGTCCTTCCTAGCACTTGTTTTCTTTTTCAATTGATGTGGGACCCCAATCCACTCTCTCTAGGGCCAGCATCCTTACTAGCACACCACCACGTGTCCACCTCCTTCAAGGCTCAACCTCTTCGCTAGCACATAGCCTAGTGTCTGGCTCTTACAGCCAAAGTCCATTACCCATAGATATTGTCCGCTTTGACCCGTTACGTATCGTCGTCAGCCTCACGGTTTAAAACACGTAGGTTGAGGAGAGGTTTCCACACCCTTATACAAAATGTTCGTTTCACTCTCCTATCGATGAGGAGTTTCTCGATTCTTCTTGACTACAAGCTCCGACTTAATTTATTTTATAAAAGTATATTAGAACAAATAAACTAATAATAATAAATAATAACTAATAAATTACCTGCGTGAAGGAGCAAAGTTGGGCGGAAGCCATGGAAGGTGAGAAAAAGGTGAGGAAGGCATGTTGGAGAAGGGGAGCACGTGCAAATGGGTTAGAAATGGCTGAGCTTGCACGTGCCCTGCTTCTCCAGCAAGAGCTTTCTCACCCACTTGGTCCACAACAAAGCTATGAAGAAGAAGGAAGAAGAAAGGATTGGATATTTATAAATAAATCTTTAGGGTTTGAAGAGAGAGAAATAGGATGGAGAAAAAAATGTTTGGCATGGCATGCCATACCCCCTCATTATTATCATATAATACAACAAATTCAATTCATTTCCTTAGTAAAAAAAACGTACCAACTCTATTTTTATTCAAGCTCACTGCTAGCGGGTATCATTCTCGTTGGACTTTCCTTTTTGAGCTTCCCCTCAAAGCTCTAAAACGCGTCTAAGGAAAGGTTTTTACACCCTTACGAAGGATGTTTCGTTCTCCTCCCCTACGATTGTGAGATCTCACAAGCATGTGAAAATTTATAAGAAATCATCTAACATAAAATTGTTTCAGAAAGAAGTTAGTCCTCTTGTTTCAGAAAGAACGCTCTCTCTCTCTCTCCCTCCCTCCCCCTCTGGATGAGGAGAAATTGTACTTTTTTTTGGGTTTGCATGTATGATATGATATGAATGTATGATATGATATGAGAGATCGTTGGATGATATATTATTAAAAAAAATAGTTCAAATTAAAAGAAGAATATTATAAACACTATATAAGAGTAGCACGGAAACGCTTACGGAAAGTTAAAGGGTATTATTGTAATTTTGAAAAAAAAATAAAAGGGTTATTTTTATAATTTAGGAAGAATAGGATAGATTGAGAGTGAGGTAAGAGTGGGATGTAGAGGGAGACTTTTGAAGGACAAGCGTGTTGGGTTTTACAAAGGGACATGTTTTGGCTGTAAGAGAAATAAATGCTTTGTTGCGAAGGAACAAACAACGTTGTTTATTGTTTTCTACAAGCAAAGTTTCATGAACATGTTTCACTTTTTATAGAGGAGAAGAACAGCGACAGAACTAAAAAAGGGCCGTACTGGTTGTGTTGTGTTGTGTTGGGTTTCAAATCTTGGTCCCTCCGATTCATTGCATTCTACAAGAATAATGGGTTGCTTGTTGCCCATTCATACATCATTCCTCCCTCTGCATTTTCCTTTTTCTCCTCTTTGGCAAAAAAGAATAGTGAAGTGTTCGATTTTGGTTACCTCGTTATGTTCCTATGATTTGAGGTTAAACTTTTGAGTAAGCTTATTACGTTACACGTGAAGTAGAAAAATTTGAACTGGTAAGACATGAATGTCTTGCCTCCTGGTAAAGTTCTCATTTTTGGCATTATGGTTAGTAAATTTCCTTTCCTTGGTTGTGCGTGAAACATGTTATTTACGCTCACTTGCAATTTAACTTAGTAACTGTGAGATTCTACATCGATTGAATAGAAAAACAAAACATTCCTTGGTGTAAAATATTTTTCCTACTAGATGTGTTTTGAAACTAGAAGGTTGACGACGATATGTAACGAGCCAAAGTGAACAATATCTACTAGTGGTGAGTTTGAGCTATTACAATAGTATCGAAGCTAGCGAGGAGGCTGACCCTACATCAATTGGAGAGGGGAACAAAGCATTTCTTAGTTTAAAAACTTCTCCTTGCTAGACATGTTTTAAAATCGTGAGGCTAATGACAATACTAACGGGCTAAAACAGACAATATCTGCTAGCGGTGGGCTAGAGACATGTCGATTAGGATTAGGGTTAAGGTATGAACTAAAATTTGAAAACTTGGTGGGAGGAGATAGAGAGAGACGATCTTTATTTCTTCTTTTAACTATATTACATCACATAGATTACTTTCTGCTCCCCTAAACACTCACCATAAGATAGCGTCACTGACCAAAGGATGGGACACTGGCAGATAGAAATGGGCAATGCCCGTGCTGCCCGTCAGCGTTTAAAATTGAAAGTCACTTGAAGAACATAGCGCATCCTAATTTGATCCACATTGTACACTATATACTCATTATACAATAAGGCACCCTGAGAGAAGAATCAGAGACCACGATTTAGGCTAACATTTGCCGATAATCAATTAACGATGTGAAAGATAAAAGAAACTGATTTTCGTACGAAACATGGTAAACTAATCTGTACTGAAAAGAGAGAATGTAACGGCCCAAGTCCACCGTTAGTAACTATTATCCGCTTTGACCCGTTATGTATCGCCGTTAGCCAAACGGTTTTTAAAACGCGTCTGCTAGGGAGAGGTTCCACACCCTTATAAAGGAATGCTTTGCTCCCCTCTCCAATCGAGGTGGGATCTCACAATCCACTCCCCTTTGGGGGCCCAGCATCCTTTCGATGCTGATAATATTTGTTAGCGGTGAGCTTGGGCTGATACAAAAAACTATACCTTACGATGTTGATCCTGTTTTGGTTTTCCCAAGGGTACAACAATGCCATCATCAAGCGTAACAGCTTCGGAGGGGTTCGGTTCAGTTTGTCCAACTCCTTTTGTGCTGTAATATTAGGCATTATGTTATGACTGGCTATCTTTAAATTAAGCAAATGTGACCATGGGTTTAGTTTTATCTAAGACGTCAGTCTCATAGCTAGGAGGCAAGTGAAAACATGAAACTTATAAATGAGAGAACTAAGGGCCATTTTTGTTGCCCATTTCTTGTTTTTACTTTAAAATTTCAGAGAACAAGAAACAACGTAGAGATTTCAGACAGGCAACAAACCTCAGCTTCCCCTCGGGCAACTTGTCAGCATCGTAGTTTGCATCTAGAAGTTCGACCATGTCGCCGAGCGCAACCTAGAGATTTCGAAGCAAACAATTTTAGTACATTTAATCATGACAATGAAAGGCAAACGCAATCTTCATAGTAAGGATAAATGATAAATAAACTTAACATAACTACTAAGAATGGGGTAAGCATAACTACTGGAACTCAAATCACATTTCCAGAGACAACATTTCAATCGGCATATGATCTGAGCCTCTTTGGAGCTGTTACCAACTTCCAAATAGCCATAAAAGGAAAACATGACATCCAAAAGCCAGGAGCTCAGATGCATAAACTCAACCTTCCATATGTTTCGTTGAGAATCGTTTGGAGAGAGTCCCACATCGGCTAATTAAGGGGATGATCATGAATTTATAAGTAAGGAATACATCTCCATTTTTTTGGTATATGAGGTCTTTTGGAGAAACTAAAAGTAAAGTCACGAGAGCTTATGTTCAAAGTGGACAATATCGTAGAGATTCGTGATTCCTAATATGTTTAAGTAGTAAGATGAAGAACAACCTCACATAAAAGCAGAACGCCTGTTGTGGCGGCATTAGATGCATAACAATAGTTTGCACTTTTTGAGAACATATCAGCAAAGTAGACCCCCTTCCCGAACATATAACCTGTTACAGGTGCTTCAGGTGGAGCTATGCGTAAACCTGGTAAGATGTTCAATTTGCATTCATCATTCTGTGGTTAGATGAGCAATCACAAATGAAAGTCAAGTAATCAAACTAAAAAATGAAGACCTTGGGACAGAATGCCAGTCCAATTTGTAAGCCGAGAACCATGCCACAAGAGCTTCCTGTTCTTTGTATTCGAAAACTATTCACAGTGTAAAAGATAATAATCAATAAATAGGATTAAGTCGTTTACTAACAGAGGAAAGTAAATGGCAAGCACCTTCTTGAAACGCTCATTTTCTCCCTCTCTTGATAACTTAAATATTTGAACAATATCAACAGTATACTTTGAATGTGTTTTTGCATGTGTATTCTGTGCATACTTTGAAACCTGAAAAAAAAATAAAAGTAGTAAAGAAGCCAAAGGCTTGTTTTTCTGCTAGCGCAAATAATGATGAATGCCAGAGGCACCCTATGTTGAGGATTGTTGAGAGAGGAGTCCCACATCAACTAATTAAGGAGTTGATCATGGATTTATAAGTAAGGAATACATCTCCATTGGTATGAGGTCTTTTGGGGAAACCAAAAATAAGTCATGAGAGCTTATGCTCAAAGTGGACGATATCATATCATTGTGGAGGTTCATGATTCCTAACACCCTATTAATTCATCCAAAATTAAAAGACTAAACAAACAAATTGAAATACAATCATTACCATAGAGAATTCCTCAGAATCAACTTCAACTGGTGACAGTTCACAATGAAGGCGTTGGTAATGAAAAGACAAGGGGTCCTCCTGTAATAACGACAGAATAAGACCGTAAACACAACCTAGCAATGGAATCAGCTGGCTAGCTTTCAACAAGTCCTAGATCTAGAATATATCAAAAGATGTTATACTTCAATAAAAACAGATATAATCAGGACGTAGCAATTTCTAAAGGTCAAAAGTACTAAACTGTTGGTTTATGTTCATAAGAAACAAAATTTTATTAGATAAGAATATGCATCATTGAAATAGCAGTAAAAGATTTAGAATGTCAAAATTATAACTTGTGCCTCATAATGAAACAAGAAACATGTGCTTGATAAAAGAGCATGAGGAGTTTGAGAAACTCATTTCAGCTACAAATTGCAAATATAAGAAAGGCCTCTTGATGCGGTTATTCTTGTAGTTCAGTTGACATGGATATTAACCAAGGCAGGAGAAGGAAAGATATCGGAATATATGCTTCGTTCTTCAAATGTGATATTTGACAAAAGTTTTAACATGCATTGCTATGTTGAAAGAAAACAAGTACCCAACAGTAATACCTGGATACTATTAACATCCTCCAACAATTTTGTGGCTAGCTCAATTTCACCCAACGCCTCAACCTTCAAGTCAATAAGTAACAGTCATTTAGATACATGAACGAGGTAAAAATCGACATGAAATTTTTGTTATAATTCAAGATCATGCAGCAAAAAGATGATCGATTAGCAGCTAAATATTTAAATGGTCCTTTCAACATAGTTTTCATTTAGCTCATTATTTAGTTATATCATTTTGGGAATATCTAGATAGAGGAAAGCCAAGAGTAACGGCAGATACTTCAAAGGAAAAGTGAACACTACCATTTCCAACTTGCTTTTCAACTTTTGAGGGGTATCGATTACAAATTCCCCTGTCATCATAAATTTCACAGTGGTTCAGTTGTTAATTCAGATCAAGGCAATATGTGATTATAAGAAGGACAGAGAGGACTCACGCATATTCTTAAATCCAAAGTCGTGTGGAATTACGGTGTAAAATTCCCTGCCAGAAACATGTGCAACACCTTTTAATCCAGAACTCAAAACTTAATTAAAAAAATCAGGGTGTATAATTTGAAGAGTTGTTTTACTCTTTGAGGTTTTGAGAATATTGAACATGCGTAGATGAGAAACCACAGAGCATCAGGTGCAAACTTACCCACTTAGTTGCTCAAGTTGACTCCTGTTTGACTGGGTAATCACATCAGCAATCCTTTTCAAGACCTCATAACCCTAAATAAATAGGGACAGCATATAAATTCAAAAGTTCAAGTTCAACATTCAGAAATTAAAAAGACAGGTGGCCATGTCTCATATAGGTTATATGAATAAGAGCTTTCTCTCAGTGTTCGTAACTTGATATGAATAAGCTTAACATTCATTTTCAAGCAGAATTCCAGTTCCAACAATATAGAAAAAGGCCCTACATATCTAACAAACTCAGGAACCTGTTGAAACATATGCAAATGAGAAATTTCAACAGATCAAGTACTTGCCTTTAAAATTGTAGATTTACTCAGCTTTCCAAGTGGCAACTTTTCAGCATTGTACCCTATAAAATACAAGTTCCAGTTTTTTTCTAATTGACTTTTTTCTCTTCAAGTGGTTGCACACAAATGAACCCATTCAAAAGAATCCTTAAAACAGATCACTTAATGAAACATTAAATTTTTTCATATTTAATATTAACCTGATACATAGGAGGGAAATGGAAGTGTAATAAAGGGTGAACTGACCTATTTCCATCATCTGTTGCTTCATCATATTCATGTTGCTAATGAGAGAGATAAACTTTGCAATGCGTGGCTCAAGTTTTGTTTCACGAGGTTGAACCTCTGAAGTAGATCCACGTTTCTCGTTGACCTAAAGTCAACAATGGAGTCATAGGAAGCAAAATATGGACGTTATTTCCATTTGGATACAGAGGTCATCTTTTCATATAGAACTTACTGATAATTCTTTTTCATTTTTGCTGTAGTCCATCTCCAACCAGGTATAACTCTTTGGGCGACAAATAAACTCTTTTCTGTTCGACCAATAATTCTTGGTTTTAGAAAAGAATTTTTGCTCGAATTCTCGTATTGCCCTTTCTTTTGATGTGTAAGGACCTAGTTTATCGTCTTGTCCCTTCACACCTACTCTTCCCCACCTGGAGTAAACCATGTAAGAACCACCACCATCAGATTCTGCAAAGGATGGAAATTCCAGCATTTAGTGTATCATATTCAAAAAGATGAAATTCCAAAACTAAATAAAAAAAAGCCTTCATCGGATATGTCCTATCTTTTTCAACAATAGAACCAGTTAAGCTTAAAGCCTTATCTATTTTCCCTCCTGGAAATAAAATGCAGACCACATTCTCTGTATTGGAAAGTTTTACAAAATCTACACCAAAGAAGTAAAACTCTCCTTTGTGATCAGCTGCATGAATTTTGTTTGAACTATTTATCCACTCATAACCCCAAAAATTTTACAATCACTATCAGTTGTTTATCCAAGTGGTCCAGCATTTCCATTTCTAATTTTCAAATGTTTTTGTTCAACCCAGGTCAAATATACCGGAAGACTGTCAGTGTCATCCCTCCTCAGACTCCAGGCACACCACATTTACTATTAAATCAAAATCGAGTCAAGTAAACAATGTTCATCAAAGGGATAGAAGTTTACCAAGTGCTTGAATCACATAAAACTTGTTATTGTTGAATCCAACATTAGTCTGATTCAACATGGCATCGTAGATTTCATCACCCTGCAAATCAATAATTGCTGTTCATGCTTAGAAAACTAAACAACGTGTTGAAAGGCAAGATGTGTGTTTCGACATCGACTTACTTACCAATTAGTCAGAGCTATGCATTTCTACTGAATCTATTTGGACTTACCACTTGTAGAACATGATACTGTGCCTTGATATGATCTGGAAGCCACTGATCCAGTACTGCTGAACCCTTTTTGGTCGCTGTAACAATCTTCTCCTTGGTGACAACATTTCCATCCTTACAAGCTGTGAACAAACCACGAAAAACAATTATTCCCTAATTGAATGATATATACTGATAATGACCGGTGTTTCTAAAAGATTATCCACTTTCAACCCTCTATTTTCGACACTCCTGATACATTTACAACTCAAGCTCATAATTAATAATTTCTAGGTCTTCCTGATTGAAATATCCTTCCAAGTTCAACTTACTAAATTAGCTTCTAACCACAAGTTTCGCGCCATTTTCTTCGCTAACTAATCTAGAAACGCCAATAGAAATTAACAATGAACCAAACACAATCGATTCTTGACAATATAAAAAAATTCACTCCAATCAAGATATAATTCCATATACCGTCAGTTTCATCTTCCGCTTCTTCCTCTTTCTTTTTCTCACAATCATCACAAATCCTTTTCAGCAACTCCTTCTTTGAACCAGTGGAAGCAATGCCACGACGAACCGCCTCATCTCGCAGTTGCTGTGCATTCATTTCCCGTAACTTCTCCACATCTCTGATTAAGTCACTTCCGTCCGAGTTTCTAGCATCTTCCGAGTCCCTCCCTCTCTTTTTCCTATTGGTCGCAGCAGCATCCTTACCTTTCAACGACTTTTCCTCATCGCGAATGGCGGATTCTAGGCGAAGAACCTGTATAAACAAAAACAAAAACGAAAATCGTGGTCAACGGAAGCAAGAGAAGAATGCGATTAGAACAAAATGAGAGTAAGGATTCAGATTGAAAACCAGAGCAGGCTTAGTTCCAGAGGTATCGAGACCACGTTGAGCCAGTTGAGTCCGGAGTTCGTCCACTCTGAGCTTGTTCGCCATTTTCACAGGTATGAGCTGTGACAGTTCCGGAGAGGAGTTTTTATAGTAAACGCCCACGCAAGGACATTTGCAGAAAATTCATGGACACAGAGAAAGCCAGTTGAATTTGTCTTGAAATGAGAAATATAGCACTGAAGCTGTAGCGAAAAGACAAATTTGCCCCTATGTGAAATAACAAAATATATAAATGTTTTAATTAGTACGGGTCGATGGTAAAATAGGGGAAAAAAAAAAAAACTCTTCTTTCATAGACCGTTATTTGTCTTATCTATGTAACACAATTTTCGAACAAAATATATATAGGAAAATAAAACTCTGGGAAACTTTTTTTTTTTAGAGAAATTTGAGAGTGAATTTATTTCGTAAGGTAGGGGTATTTTTGTCTATGTAGAATTTGAGGTGGTTATTTTCCTAATTTTAAGAATGGAGGTGTATTTTTCCAGAATATCGGAGGAAGAGTCCTTAAGAAGCTGAGAATAATTCTTCGTGGGGAATGTAAGGATGATATTGTCATTTTAATTTTCAAAGAGTGCGGGACACGATTTTGTTCTCCTTTATGACGATGAGAACACGTCCAAATGGATGAAGTTACCATTTTGACCTTTTACCACAATTTTTCTATAGTTTAATTTCTTAAATATTAGTAATATTTATAAAATAAAAGGTTGATTTTAACATTTAATTTTTTCTTTTTAATTGAAGTATTATCAATTAATTTTTTTTAATAATATCAAGAACAAATTATAATTTAATACACTAATTTCTATTTTCAACCCACTTATCATATACACTCTTTATATCTATTTTTATTTTTTTACATTTTTCTTGTTGAACACGTGGGTGAATATATCTCTATATCTATCTATGTGTGCAATAAATAAATAAATATATATATATATATACTTTTAATAAAGCGTCTATGTTAAAAGGTATTATTAAAAGTCAATATTTTTATATTGGTCAAGGTTCGGGCGGGCCCACATACTACAACAATTAATGTCGAACCGATCAGGTAAATAATTTTAACGTCGTATTTTGAAATAAAATAAATGATAATAATAATCTTAATATTCTATAGATATTTTTTCGATTAAATTAATACAGGCCAAATTAAATTATTATAAATTTAAAATTACAAAAACAAAATCATAAAAATTTAGGGATAAAATGTTTTTTTTTTAATAATTTAAAAAAACATATAATAATATAAAAAAGAAACAGGCCGGAGATTAAAATCGCGTAAGAGGGACCATGACCACAGTTGACCCGCCTTCCCATCATCGTATGTCCACTCGCCACGTGTACAACCACGTGTGCGACCACGATGCCTCGCCCTCCCGCCTACTTCGTCTGTAACCCTGCCAAAACGCCTCTATATAAACCTCCTCTCTTCCACTTCTTCTTCACTCGTCTCCACTTGCAAAAAAGAACTGCTCCATTTTTACAAATTCTCTTACAGGTTTCTCTTCCGCTGTTGTGGAGGATTTTCTCGAGAAACAAACAACGTTGAAGAATCTTGTTCCGAAGAAGATCTCTCCACCAACAGCGCTTTGAGTTTTTATTGATTTCTTGCTTTTATATTCATCTTCCAATGGCTCGCTCTTTCTCCAACGTTAAGGTCATATCCGCTCTCGTTGCCGATGGATTCTCTTCCGCTCTCAGCAGGTGCTTCTTTTTTTTCTCCGTTTTTTCTTGGATCTTTGTCTCGATTGTAGTGTTTTTTATGTTAATATTTGTATAATTGTTGTTTGTATGGTTAGGCGTGGCTACGCGGCGGCGACGGCTTCGCAAGGAGTTGCGTCGAGTGCGGTCAAGGGAGGAAGTGTTGCGGCGGCGATGAACAGTAATCTGTTGAAGAAATCGGGGGAGGAGAAGGTTGTTGGATCGTCTGAGAAGGTTTCTTGGGTGCCGGATCCTGTCACGGGGTATTACCGGCCGGAGAATCGCGCCGATGAGATAGATGTTGCCGAACTTCGTTCGGCTCTCCTTAATAACAGGAATTAAAGGCGTTTTTCTCGAAATGAATTGAAAGTAAGTTATATTAGAAAACCTAAGAAGATGATCGGATTCTCTGAAGCGAACAGAGGCCTTCGGGCTTCGGATCGAAATCGGAAGAGGATTTGATCGGGCGTGAGTGTGGAATTTATGAAGCAGTTCAGGGATTAAAAACAGGCTCTAGGGCTTCGATCGGCGGCGTTTCCGACTACCGTTCAGACGTTAAGTTTCTTTTATCAAAATCACTCTACAATACTCTGTGTCTAGGATTTTAAATGTTTTCCGTCACTGTAGTAGTATGAATACATGATGAATAAATAGGCACTCCCCTTTGGTTTCTGTTGTTTTGATCTTCAAATTCTTTAAATTCTTTTTATGTGATGAAACAAAAGACAGATGAAAAGGTGGAAGTGAATCGAGCGGTTTAAGCTCTGAAAACACCGGAAATTTCGGGGACAAGAAATTCAATATGGAAACGCAGTGATAAGAAAAACTAAATTCACTTGGAACCTTCTTGGAGATGAGTGGAAACTTGCATATTCTGAGGTTGTGAAAGAACAGATTCTGTAAGGCCAGTTTTATAAGGGCGTTTTGATTTCTTCATGTATGATTTGACCCCTTCCAACTGTTTGTGTACTGATGTGGCTTTTCATCAATTGGTTGTTTATTATCAAGAAGAGAAGTTTCCTTTTGCTTCTCATGCATGTGAGAGAGTTATTGGTAGACCCTTTTCTTTGACACACGCCCAAAACTTAAATAGTTATGTAATTTGTTCTCATAAGGAATTAAATTATTGAGTATTTTTTTTTAATTAGATTTTGATCCACCCTAGTTGAGTGAGTCGGTGCTACAATATATGTTATGTTATGAGAGAGCGTTCTCAGAGTGTATACGAGCACGAGAGTAATACTATAAAATTGAAGTTTCTATGATTAGATCATAAAAAAAAAAAATATACACACTTGGTACAAATTAAAGTTTACATGGTTAGTGTTGGATGAAAGTCCTAAACTTAGTCATGTCAATAGAATGCTCAAATATTGAAAAAAAAGACTCTAAAAGAAAAAGGAGTCGAGTCTCGATTAAGGAGATGTGTACTTTATTCGAGGGGAGGTGTTGGATGAAGAAAGTCCGGCATCCACTAATTTAGGGAATGATCATAAATTTATAATAAAAAAAAAATACTATTTCTAGGTACAAGGTTCTTCTTGGAAAGCCAAAATAAAAGTCATAAGAGATACTTAATACTTAAAATCAACAATATCAGAGAGAAAATCACATGAATTGGTTAAAATCAACAATATCAGAGAGAAAATCACATGAATTGGTTCTTCGAAAGAAATAAATATTAACATAAAGAAAGCAAAATATGAACGGCTAACATTGGTGGACGGACGTATACACGTGGCAAGATCACAGTGGCTAACATTCCATGAACTCAGTTCTCCTTCTTGGCGACCACAAAGAAAGGGGTGGGCTTGCTTTTAAGTTGGTATCTCCCAATAACCTAACTCAAAACTACCTTTTCCAGTTTCGAATAATTGAAGAAAGAGAGAGAGTATTAATATTCATATAATTATAGCAAAGTATGATCTAAAAAATTAATCTAATCACATAATTATTACCCTATCAACATCAAATATGTTCCCTAAACTTTGAGAATTACATAACACCTAACTTTCAAAGTCTGAAGATTCTGCAAAAACAAATACAAACCAAGTGATTTTCATCATTAATTCAACATAATAATGGACCCATGTTCTTGGTGTTTATTGCTTCTCATAATACCCACCAAAATGTTAAGATAATGCAGGCATTTCATTTGATATGAAGGAATCTAGGTAAGATTTGAAGACTGTTTGATTTTTTTATTTTTGGCTTCAGATAATAATTTCAAACGTCTATTCATCAATTAACATCCGTTTTAAACCACACCCAAGTTCAAAGTTCAAATAATCAAGAGATTTCTACCTGAGATCCGAACCCCTTTTTTATTCTAATCAACACTGAAACGAAAACGATCAATTCAAGCCGAAGAAACAAGGGATTTGGCTTTAATTTTTCTCAGTTTTCCATCCTTACAATCGACTCCGCACCCACCCTGCGGGCACACGGTGAAAATATCCACAGGAAACGACGCTGTAGTCATCCCGACCGAGAACTGCAGATCGTCGCCATTTCTCACCACCTCCACAATGTTGACCCAGAAGAACATGAACTTCACACTAACGCCCTTCAGATTCGTCAGTTTATTCCCTGAGATGTGCCCACTAACCGTGGATTTGTATTTCAATTCATACGGCTCCTGCAGTGAGAAATGGCATGATCCTTTCAAATGAACCTCCAATTTTCCCTTGCCTCGATCCAGCTTGCAATCCACAGCACAATCTGGAAGGAGGCCTATAGGGAGGTTGAATTCCCGAAGAATGTCGTACACCGTTGCTGCTTTGCAATTGCTGGTGGCCGGCAATGCAACGGTGGACGACATGGAGGTGTTGGAGAATGTGGCAAGGGTGGGGCTGTGGGGCTGTGGGGCTATAGCTAATGGCTAATGGCTAATGGCTAATGGCTAATGGCTAATGGCTGTGTCTAAGAGGCCATTGATGGGGGAGATATAGTTCTTTCTTCTTCTTAGTTGGTTCTAAAAATGGGATCCTCCCATCTCGCCGACTCTCTCGGCGTGGTTTTTTCCCCACCATTTGCAGGGGAAATTGGTGTGGAAATGCTAAGGTTGACACCTAGAATTCTAAATTTTGAAAACAAAAACGAAAAGACAATAGCCTAGCAGCACAAAAAGAAGAAACTACGTGTGGGTATGAGAGCTATGGAGATTCTAAATGGAACACGTGCAACTCGAATATGAACAATGAATCAGCCATTCCATAGAGGGGCCATTTCCAAGAGCAGATGAGACAAACAATGAATTCCAAAATTCCCATTCAACGAGGAAGGATTTGCGGTGGTAATTTGAAGAGAAACTAATGAACTTTCTAAGAAATTGGATCAGTAGTAATCTCAGTAGTAATCTCATTGCAGTCACGCCGTGGTTCTTCGCACCTGGATAGTACCAGGATTCTTGTGCCCCGGCCCTTGATTAGATAAACTCCCCTATGACCTACAACTCAAGATGAACCTTGCGACGAGAAGCGGACATTCCCTATGCTGCGATTCCCTCCAGTCCGTTCCTGAGTTGGGTTAGGAGAACATCCGAACGATTCCCTTCATCCACAACAATTTGGTTATGCAAACTGTGGCTGAAGATTGAACTCCAAAATGGGTTTCTCTTCTTGATGACATTTCTGATTGGAAACAGAAAATAGGGTTGATTTAAGGAACATGGCTTGGGATCTTGCAAAATATGAAAAATGGAAGACATAGTTGGCTGAAGATGACATCATCAGGGGAGGTCCATCAGGCTGATGGGATTATCTTACAATTTTACATCATCTAACAAGATTCCAAGGATCACAAGTTCACTCTGGGTAGTCCTGATAGTGTTTGTTTAAGAAAAGGAACTAAAAACAATTGGCTGAAAGAACCTAAAATCAACAATCCAGAAGGATGGGAATTGATTCTAGAACCAGCACCTTATGGGTTAGGAAAGAATCCAGAGAGTACAATAAAACAGTCCAAATGCACACTAAGACCAACTAGAAGGTACGTTCTTCAAATCTAGTAATCAGCTAACAGACAGCAAGCCGATGCCAATTTGCAAAAGAACAGGATATGATCTAGTTGTCTAATTTGGAAAATGGGCAGAAGAGTGTGAAAATGAAACTTGAGGGAGAGGATATCACTGGAATTGATCTAATTGACTCAGAATTGACTAATTGAAAAGTAGGCCAAGAAAGAAAATGATGGCAGTAAATGAAAGCCGACTGCAGAAGATAAGGATTTAGGGTTTCAGACGAACTGATTAGATGATTGATGTCATAGATGATACAAAATGCGTAAATCATTGACCTAATAGATAGAATTGTTCATATCATATATATGAAATCGGGTGTATCAGAGACAGGCAGAAGCAGATTCCAATGACAGAACAAAACAATTCTACGTTCCATCGGAAAAAGGATTATTTCACCATAAATAGAATGGAACAATTGAGCTAATCCGATCTCCGAAATCGCACATAAATTCAGTTCAAAGCAACAGGACATCGCTAGTTTGAAGAAACCAAAGCGATTCGACATTTAATATTCCGTAAGTTATTAAACACAAATTTCACCTACTTTCAAGAAGCCGAAACCAAGCTCCCAACCTTATTGCAGTCAAATCCGCATCCACACTGAGGCGACTCATAGAAACTGTCAATCGGAAAATTGGCAGACGCAATCCCGACGGAGAATCCGAGTTCGTCACCATCGCTAACGACTTCCACGATGCTGAGCCACAGGATCAAGATCTTAACAGAAACACCTTTCAGTTTGGAGAGTTTTCCTTGGGAAATCACGCCCGTGACGGTAGGTTTGTACTCCAGTTCGTAGGAATCGATCGCGAATTTACACTTTTGATCCAAAAAGAGGCTGAATGATCCGGTGTCTCTGTCCAATTTGTAGCCGGTTACTCCGAGGGGAAGAATGCCGACAGGGAAGCCGTACTGTTGGATAATATCGTAAGCGGTAAGAGCTTTTTGAGCAGAGACGAGAGGGCTCGAGAATGAAACGAAAGCAAGGAAGAGAAGAGAAGCCATAAGTTTTGAGAAACTCATCTCCTTCGATTTCTGAGGTTTCTTCTTCTTCTTCTTCTTCGCCTCACCGAGCTCTGATTGATTTGGATTGAGAGCGAAGATGGAGGATTTAATTCTTCAGTGACTTTTACAAAAGGGAAATCTTTTTAGTCAAATTATCCAAAATACCCCTACGTATTTTTATTTAAATTTATTTAAATTTATTTAAAATTTATATAATTACATGCTAAATTAATAAAAATACCTATAATTTTTTTAAAAATTAAAAAATACACTAGATGAAAAATGTTAATATTTTGACATTTATATCGTTTAAGGGCCGGAGGTATGGTAAATTCAGCCAAAATATGACACCTGAATGGCCCGGCACGCACAATCCTATTCTATCTGAGTCCGAGTTTACCCTTACACTTCAAAGAGCCATCTGTAGCAAACTTTTTTTTAAAAGTTTTTATGGTTTGTATATAGACATAAAACATAACAATTCTTTAAAGGATAATGCAAGGCCAATGGATAGACACGACCACTAGTAAAAGGTTCTTTTAGAATGATCTTTTGAGTACTTACAAGCAAAACACTATTTTAAGCACTTGAAAAGTTAATTTCATACCCGTTCAAACACAAACGGAGCAAAGAAAAATGTCATTCCCAAAACAATTTTCTAAACTTTAAGTCTAATTCGGAAAAATAGCGAGTAGACTTGTAAGCTTTTGATAATGGGTTCATGAACTTTCGAGATTCTATCTAATAGGTCATAAACTTAACCATAAAACAATTATTAGACACAATAAAAAAAATTTACGAGAACTAAATGTACAAATCTAGAAGTTTCAACACGGATTAGGTACCCTACAACAATACCAAACATATCATTTAACCTTTATTAATTTATTGCAACTACCACACAAACATCTCCAATTCCTTGCTCTTCTTCCACATTATAAATCATGCGATTCAACAAATTACAAAGATTGAACAAACACAACAGTTTAAACTATGAACCAGAGATCATTCATTGCACTTCCAAGGGCTAAACCCCAGAATTTACTACTCTATCCTGTATGAATGGAAGATTATCATTAAAGAATGGCAAATGATAAATTACCATTTGTAAGATCTTATGGGGGAAGCTCATGCAAACCTTTATGTATGAGTAATCCACAAAGCAGTCTCTGATGCGGCCAATTTTCAGCTTAGAAGACTATCATCAGCACCATATTTGACCTCCATGGATGTTTTCTGCTGACACTTTCCAAAGATAATCAAGGATGAAACAGCTACATAAATGTGATGATAATATACAAAAATGTGCACATTTCTAATCAAACAGAAGACAACAATTGGGAGACTATAAGGAATAAAGTTAGGAATGAACCAATAAGAGGTAGCTGCCATCTCGATCTGCAGCAGAAACAAATAGGCAACGTCGTGCGTAAAACGCTAATCTCGACTAGCTCACATCCCTGAGTCTTTTTATCAAAGTATCCAGTGACTTCTTTTTTGGATTCTGCTTCATTGTGCGACTTCCGAAGGTTCCGAATAACCGATCCGAGGTATCTTTTAGCTTCTCAGATATCGTGACAACTTTCTTGTGGTCGAGACTGTAGTAGCTTCGCTCCCGAATAACTGCGTTCAGGAAATTCTCTGGATGACTGCTCAAAAGCAAATTAATCATTTGTCTTGCTTCAGAAAGAGCTGCCTTTAACTGATTTAGATCCTCCTCCGCAAAAATGGGAGCTTGACTATCCACAAAAGCTTCCAACAATTTAATATCCACATCGATACCCATTACAGCATTAACATTAAATCTCTTTACTGAATCAGCTTGTAAAGCTCCCACGATCGTCACGGATATATGAGAAAGAACATCTTGTAATACCCTTTTAAGGACTTGAACAGGCAATATCTGTTGAGCTGTGGAAACCAGAGTTTCCAAATATATGATAACCTCATTAACATATTCGTTGCCATTTTGTAGAGGCTCGTCAGGTATCCAGTTAACATTCTCAATCAACATCATGAAACCATCAACCTTTGTTTTAAGCAACCCCGAAAGAGTCTCTTCCGCTGACTCGCGAGCTTTGGTCAATGGAAATTGTCTCCTACCCCTCTCAGCCATTCGCAATGGAATGCCAGAGAGCTGAGCAGCATGACGAAAAAAGAAATCGCAAGCGCGCTCGAAGACAGCCATATTTGCTGCCACTTGCATTGCCTGAGAGACTCCATGGACGGATGTACTTATTAGCTTCAACAAGGCTCCATCCAGGACTTCACTCAATAGCCTATCCAAATACTTCTTAACCACATCATAAAAATCAAGCTGCCCACCGTACGACATAAAGCTCACAGAATCCTCGATAAACGACCTCACAATTCGACAGCAGTCGGGCACTGTGGAGGAAAATGGTGCAACAAAGGGAAACGCAGGTATAATATCTGAAACTTGTAGCTGAAAGGATAGAACATTCATTGAATATTCGTACTCTTTCTTCATCAACATTTGCTCAAATTTGTCAGCTGATAATGCCTCAGTAATCTGTTTACGGCAATCTGATATCAACAGCTCGTGATACTTATCCCGGTGCTTGCTCAAAACATCTAGCAAAGGTTCAACAGGATACCAATATCTACGCAAAGTTACCCCTAACAAACTCACATAATCCTTGATTAACAAAAGATGATTAGCAGTTTGCATCCTAGAAAACTGATCTTCCAGAACAGAACACATTTTGCTCATAGCAGTTTCCCATAGATTTTCAACCTCCATTTTTGATATCAGACCCCCACTGGTCCTAAAAATCCTATCCTCTACAATGAAAAATCCAGCAATTTGCGCGAAAAACGTTTGATGCGATTCAAGGAAAGGAGTCATTGATGATACCTGAAAGTCGGATGTCAATTGAAGCTTCCGGTTCTCGAAGTAATAATGTTTGAATCGGTCTTCAAGTCCTAAAGTCTGGTGTATGTGGTAGGCTCTATACAACGGAGTCAAATCAAACCCTAGAAGTCCACCTCCGCCGTTGGAATATAAATCCTTACCATCGCCGCCAACTGCACCAAGGCCGTCCTCATCCTCTTCCTCCAAAACGTACACACAATCTCTTAAGCTAAGCCGACTCTGTTCCTCCGCTTGGCGCTGCTTAATTCGCAGATCCTCTTCACGTTGACGAGCCGACGACGCTTGACTGATTGCTAATTGTCCCAAAGTTCGACTGACGGCTCGGATATCTACCAGCCAATCCCCAAACTCTTTACTCACTTTCCTCTCTATATGCGAACGGATATCAGGAATATTCTTCTCCAGCATCCTCTTCAGCGTCGACGATGGCGTTTTATCCAAACAGTCGTTCTCAATCGAGTCCAAGCATTTCAAAGCCATATAGAAATTGCCATCCTCCAAGTGTTTGTTCGCTCTCGAACAAAGGTCTATGGTATGAACACATGCGCGGACCGAGTCGAGCGCGAGATTGAGGTTCCGCGACACCGTCCGTGCTTCAACGAAGGCATCCAAAGAAGAAAGCAGCGGAAGTCCGACAGATTGAAGCTTAGAGTTGGATTCATAGAGAGCAGATTTAAGAGAATCAACATCAGATAGAAGAGATCGGAGATCATCAACTGCAAGGATGAAGTCCTGATAGTGAGCCTTGCAGACCTCTTCGATCTCCGATTCCTTGGACTTGGAAAATGCGCGTAGGTGATGGAGCAGAGTTTCCGGCTTCCCGGAGGCAAAGGCTTTGCGTACAAACGGAGCTAGATCCTCACCGTTGCAGATTGTCGAAGAAAGAACAATCTGGTCGAGTTTATCAGCGGAGTCACCGGAATCAGCGACTGCCGGAGTCACCTTCCGTCGACTATTGGTGGAGCTCATGGTCTGAGGAATTCCCGCGACAGGGCGGCTGTGAACGGAGGGGATTTCGGGGTTGGGTGGTGGTGGATTTGGTTATTCATGAGGAAATGGAAGGGAACATTGGGGGCGGAAAGGCAATATAATTTATTGACGAAAATGACACTAAGTAATGCATGTTGATCTGGCGTTGACGAGTTGGAAATTTGGGGATTGGATAAGGGTATTTTGGAGATTCAGGAAAATCATGTCCACCGGAGGGAAAACAGTCGACGGGAATTTTGACGCGGGTCATTCGACTGCGGCGGTACCGGATTGTATTCGAGTATAATTTTTACTGGCAGTGAAAGTTTCCCCACCTGAGTAAAAAGGGGTAAAATGATAATTTGGACAGTATTTTCTTTCATGGTTTTTAAGAGCCATACCTAGTGGTTTATAAAATTTAAGTCTAAATTTTGAATATTGAAGTTAAAAATGTTTTTTGAGTTTTTTTTTTTTTAAATAATTTTTTGACTCATAAACTTCAACGTGTCTAATAAATCTCTAAAAAATTTAAAAACCTTTAAAAATAATTGATATGTTAAATATAATTGAGAATCCACGTTCTTAAGAGAGAGGAGTGAAACATTCCTCGTAGACATGGAACCTTCTTCTTTTAACATATGCTTTTTAAAACTTTGAGGTTCTGAAAAACAATATCTCTAAACAGTGAACTTAGACTGTTATAAATGATATTAGAGTCAGACATTAAATGAACTTAGACTGTTATAAATGATATTAGAGTCAGACATTAAATGAACTTGGACAGTTACAAATGATATTAGAGTCAGACATTGAATGATGCACTATGAGTCCCCAATGGAGTGGATTGTGAGATCTCACATTAGTTGAAAAGGGGAACAAAACATTGATATGAAAACCTCTCCCTCGCAAACGCATTTTAATACTTTGAGAGGAAGTCCAGACAAGGATAATATCTATCCGCGGTGGGCTTGAGTTGTTACAAATGATATTAGAGCTAGATATGGGGCGGCGTGCCAGCGAGGACATTGGGTCCCCATAGAGGTGGATTGTGAGATCCCACATTAGTTGTGTTAGAGAGGGGAACGAAACATTTATTATAAAGATGTGTGGAAACCTCGTTGTAAAACCTTGAGGGGAAACTCGAAAGAAAAAATCTAAAGAGGACAATATCTGCTAGCGATGGGTTAGAGGAGTATTATTACATGTAAATTAACGTTGCAAAAGTATTTTTTTTTAGTAGAGTTGTGAATCTAATCTTACATGAAACTGAAGAAGGTGAAGAAGAGGGTTGAGAAAAACGTCTTGATAAAATGGTATAGCAATTGAGGTTTGCAGCAGAAGAACAAGATGGTTAGTTAACAAAGGCAAAGGTAAATAAAAGGGGTCAAAACCTCTTGATAAAATCATGAATGTGTTGGTTGATTTGGTGAGGCCTTTCTTGGTTCAAAAAATGAGCAGCTCCTTCAATCTCCACCACCGTGTCCAGCAGCGGCACGTCTCTTTTGAATCCACCCTTCTGTATGTACTCTATCACCCCTGGTATATGGTACGTTGGGTCCATCTTCCCTATCATAAACTTCGCCGGTACTCTCACCATCGACCTTGTCCACGGCGCTGTCAGCTCCCAGTTTCTGCATCAATCACCCCCACGTTATAGTTATAATAATCTACTAGTAGTGGGCTTAAATGGTTACTGAGAACATACAGCTTGAGAACACGATAGTAGTTCAATCCACCATAAAAGCCATTGTTGGCGAACTTGGTAGCATAGCGAGATAAATCTTCTTCAGTCAACCAGGTGGGAAGGGTGTCTGGAACAGGGAACCCTACAAGTCCTGTGTCTCTTGGTATCATTGGAGGCCTGGGGTCATGAATTGAGAAGATAATCTTGAATATATCTGCAGGATCCATGGAACGAAATTCTTCTACCATATCAGGTTCCTGCGCCACATTTTTTAGAACAATATGTTATTCAGCAATGAATTAAAGATTCCATTCAGGTTCAAGAAACCCGAATTCATCGATGTGGGAGCCAATTCAAGAACCAAAATGGAGAAATCTTACCTGGAATCTGCAAACGTAGAAATCATTACCAAACTGATCTCTCAAGAACTCAACGGAATTTCTAGCTGGATCTCTCGGAGTGAAAGGGACGCTCAAAGCAACAAGAGCCTTGATTCGTTCAGGGCGGAACAGAGCGAATGCCCAGGCGATAGCAGCCCCCCAATCGTGGCCAACCAAGAAAACACGTTTGATGGTGAAATAGTCGAGAAGGCCGAGGAGGTCGCCGACGATGTGGAAGATGGTGTAGGAGGAAAAGAATATGGGGGAATCGGAGTCGCCATAGCCACGGAGGTCGGGAGCGAAGACGCGGTAGCCAAGGTTGGAGAAGAAACGGAGCTGGTGGCGCCAGGAGTACCAGAACTCCGGGAAGCCATGGAGGAAGAGAATGGCAGGGCCGGAAGTTGCAGCGCCGATGGAAGCGACGT
This sequence comes from Cucurbita moschata, assembly GCF_002738365.1. Classification (NCBI taxonomy): domain Eukaryota; kingdom Viridiplantae; phylum Streptophyta; class Magnoliopsida; order Cucurbitales; family Cucurbitaceae; genus Cucurbita; species Cucurbita moschata. The sequence goes on from NW_019268534.1 coordinate 1,913,749, forward strand.
GCATATTTATGCCATTGGTGAAGATGGTTCTGTGCTCGATGTTGTCCATTGATGGCGATTTGAATTTGTTTCTTGCTCGGCTGTTACTATGAGGAAGTTCTGGTCTGTAGCGGTTAATATAAAGGCGGGAAGACTATATTTTCGCCTAATAAATTGTTTTTTTTTTTGTTCTCGTCAATGAATTCGATATTATCACAGTAAAGCAATGAGTTAAGAATCAAAACTCACCCCAAAACAATCGATATGGGATTTAATCTCTCAAATAAATTCCACCAAGCAAACGCTGTTGACAAAAAGACATGATGAACATAAACTAACAAAGTCCAAATGTGAACAAAAAAGGCTGCAAGCCTCCTCAAAACTATTCTAGAATAATGGGGATGCAAGAACGATCGGAAGTAAACGGAGTAAAATTCTCACTTCTTTGATTTCTTCGACGCCCTGCACGAGATGAAAAGAATCTTAGTATAACACAAAATGATGGTAGATTTACTATAATTTGATGATTGATACTTACTGAGATGATTGAGACACAGCAGCTGGTTGGGCTGGCTGTTTCTCTCCAGGTCCCTGCAACGTTAGAAGAGATATAAATTACAGAGGCAGGCAATGGGAAGGTATAAACATTGGGTCGGTAATGATCAAGAGCGAGATGAGTAATAAACCTGTGCCAATCGTTCCTCCCTCCTAGCAAATTTCCTTTCCCTGCTGGCTTTGTTCTTGGCCCTCTTAGCCTCGAATTGATCGGACAATGTCTTCTCTCTCGCTTTCTCGGCCTTCGACTTGTGGATGCTCTCCATCAGCACACGCTTGTTCTTAAATACATTACCCTTCACTTTCATGTACATGTCGTGATACATATGCTTGTCGATCTTCTTAGATTCTCTATATTTGCGGAGCAATCTCCTAAGGACTCGCATTCTCCTCATCCAGAGGATCTTGGTTGGCAATCTTGCCTCCCTGGTACCCTTACGCTTACCTGAATACGATTAGAAAATGAGAATTTTAACACAATAGAAGGAATCATGCCTTGTAAAGTAAAGAATTTTGTATCACAAACGGGAGAAAATCAGTGAAATAAGATTATACAACATAAGAGATTCTCTGAAACCAAGAGTTCGGAAGAAAGGTACCATATCCAGAATGGCGACCCTTTCTCTTGGCCTCCTTCATGCGGCGTGCTCGAGAACGGGAGTGGATCTTGGTTGGCTTCCTGATGATGAAACCATCCTTCACCAGCTTGCGTATATTTTGGCCTGTCCTCAACAATTCAACATTAATTAACATGATTTACATCAATACGAAATATCACAACTGCAAATTATCAAATAATTTCGCTAGAACAAAAAACCAGAGCCTGTTGAATTTGGAAGAATAACAAAGGGGAAAAGTGAAACTAGTTCCATGGAAGAAGTACCTTTCTAGCAGTGTGAAGAATCTAAGAACAATAGATTTTATAACTTCATTGACCAATAAAAAAAATTCGTTTAATAATAACAGCAATTTCCTATACAACACAAAATCATCTCCTAGCAATCTGCTAGAAATGATTCCACATAACTTCAGTATAATATAGTTACTAGTTTCAAGGCAATAATGAAATCAAGAGTTGAGAAAAGGATAAGCGATTAAATCAAGTTTTAACTAGCAAGGACAATGGGACCAAAATAGTAATATGATCATAACCAAGAGAACAACGATTCGAGACATAAACTAGGGGAAAATTTCCAGATCCCAAAGCAAACATTTCATCTAGAAAAAAAAAAAAAATACAGGAACCGAAACAATAGAAGTTGAAGCAACAACATGGAGAATCACTGAACAATGAACAGAGAGAAACAATTGAATAAGAGATAGAGATAAAGAAAGCGTACGAGAATTCGCCATGGAGATTTCGTTGACCTCATTGGGATCAAGCCAGACCTTGCCTCTCCCGCATTTGAGGACGCTGGAGGCGAGCCTCTTCTGGAGCTTCAGCGAAACCATTTTTCTCTGTTCGCCCTTCTCGGCCGCTAATTACAGAGAAGATAAGCTTATGAAGGAGAAAGGGAGTGACCTTCTAGGGTTTTAGAAATCCCCATTTTACTGTGGGCCTCTTGGCCCTTTAACGCAATTATACTATATACCATGCCCCTTCAAAAATTTAATTTTAAATTTAACCAAAAATAAAACAATTTAATTTAATTTCTATAAAATTTATTCCAAAAATATTAATTATTTGAAAATAATAATAAAATCGGTATCAATTTTACAATCCCAATCTCTATTATTATTATTTTATTTTATTCATACATGGAAAAATTATTTATTATAATTTTTTTTTGCTTGTTTTATTTGCTAGAAATAACGATCCTCCACGATATTGTCTGCTTTGAACACAAGCTCTCATAGTTCTACTTTTGGTTTCTCAAAAGACTCATAGAGTGCTTATAAACACATGATTTTCCCCTTAATTAACGAATGTGAAACTCTTCTCCCAAATCAAGGATTACACGCACAAATCAAGAAATGATATTAGAGTCAGTCACGAGACGGTGCATGATATTGGTCAAAGTAGGGCTAGACCCTCTCCCCATAGTAGACACGTTTTAAAAATGTGAAGCTGACATCGATACGTAACCGGCCAAAATGAACAATATCAGCTAGTGGTGGGGTTGGGCTGTTACAAATGGTATGAGAGCCAGATGTCACGGTCATGCTCGTCCAAAGTGTGTTGCCCATGGTCGCATGCCCATAACAAGCCGAACCCTTTTCTTTCCATGTTCTAATGTTTTACTTTTGTATTTATAGGGAGTATAACTTTTCGAAAAAATCATGTCTAGGCCTGCCAGATATGAAATGACTCATAATGTATTACAGGCTCGAGCATACGTCGCTTGGCCGTAGGCAACACAAGAACGAATTAATTTAGCTCACTAGTAGTTGAAAAGTGAGTGCCGCACAATCGCAAGTCCGCTGCCATCAAGAGTGCAATTGCAACACTAGACACAGTTGGTGTACTAGCAAGGACACTAAGCCTCGAAAGGGGTGGATTGTGAGAAACATTTTTCACAAGGGTGTGGAAACCTCTTTCTAGTGGACTCATTTTAAAACCGTTAAAATCATAAGGTTGACGACGATACATAACAGGTCAAAACTAACAATATCTACTAGCGGTAGGTTTGAACGGTTACATACTCGAGTTTTCAAAATTCTTGAAAATTAAAAATCCTAATAAAAAAAAAAATGAATATGATAATTAATGTTGATCCAATGACATTATAACCACTAAGTCATGGGCTGCGCCTCCGGCGTCGTGCGTGCAATTATTCTGATCAACTCACAAACCTGAACCCTTCTCTCTATAAAAACCTCGAAGCGATTCAATTCTATACAGAGCGCTAAGAACATGGCTCTCGCAAGGCGGCTGATCGCTGCGACTCCGGTGGTGCTGCTCTGGCTTTTGGCCGCCGCTTCCGTTTCTTCTGCCGCAGATTATTATGAATTTCCCGACGACCAAAATTTCGGCGGAGCGGGGGATAACGGAATCCCTATTTATGAGAAACCGCTCCCGTCGTACGGCCGTGAAGTGGCGGCGCCGCTCCTTATCGCCGTTGAAGGAGTTGTTTCTTGTAGAAATAACACTCAGTATCATCCTCTTAAAGGTGAACTAACTATCTAGTTTTTTAGTTTAATAATTGTTTTTTTTTTATGTAAAAGCATTTTTTTAATAATTTTTAAAGTAAAAAATGAATTAATTACCTATTTAGTTTTTTATAATAAAAAATTTAGTTCCGTTTAATAACTATTTATTTTTTGAATTTTAGTTCTTAATTGTTCTATTTAGAAAATAGTAAAATAATAATAATAATAAAATATAATTTTCAAAATTAAAAAATTAAAATAAAATTATTATCCAACCAAACCTTAATTTTTAAATTGTTAGGTTATATGTATATACTTCGACTTCGACTTGTATTGGGTCGGGTCGTCAGATTTTTTTTTTAATTATATAAAATAATCATATTTATTAAGTTCAAATATTCACTAATTTTGATTATCAATGTCAAATATTCTTAATATTCATAATAATTTTTAAAATAGGGGAGCATTATAACCGTATTTTCAGATTGGTCAAGTCTACAAAAATGTTAACCGTCGAACCGACCCACGTTAGGAAAAAAAAATTAACATAACCCCATCTTTATAGTTTGAATTAGCTCGATTATTTGATTAGTTTAAAGCGTTGCAGGTGTGGTAGCGAGAATCACATGCATGGGGTTGAACGAGAAGGGCAACGAAATGGCTCCTTTTTCGTTCTCGAGCTTCCCAAGCGACGAGCATGGGTACTTCTTAGCCACATTGTCAGTATCCAAGCTGAAGGGGAAGGCCAAAGTGACAGAGTGCAAAGCCTTCCTTCCACCATCTTCCCCATGTGAGGGCTGCAAATACCTTACCAACGTTAACAATGGCGTTCTTGGAGCTCTCTTTCGTTCTTTTCGCATTCTCACTCACAGGAACATGAAGTTGTACTCTGTTGGACCTTTCTTATATTCCTCATACCTTGATCCCTTAATTTCTTCTCCTTGAACCTTATTATTTGTTGTTTCGTTTCGTTTCGAACAAAGAAATGGTTTGACGTAAGCTTTCGTTCTCGTATTCTTATCATTGTAATATTGTCGTCAAGAAATTTATATGCGTTCTTTTAATTTCTCTCTTTCTTTCATTTGTTTGAGGGCGAACAAATCTGGTTAACTATCATAAATAAATGGTTAAAGAACGGTTTTACTTCCGAACTTCTAAGGAATGAACAACTTTGTAACAATCTACGCCTATAGCTAACAGATGTTGTCCGTTTTGGCTTGTTATTTATTGTTGTCAGCCTCACGGTTTTAAAAAGCGTCGGCTCGGGAGAGATTTTCCACACTCTTATAAGTAATGTTTCATTCCCCTCGTCAATCGATGTGAGATCTCATAATCCATTTCCCTTGGGGGCCAGCATTCTTATTGGCACACCGCTCGGTATCTGGCTCTGATACTATTTGTAACATCTCAAGCCCATTGCTAACAAATATTGTCTGCTTTGACATGTTACATATCGCTTTCCATCTCACGATTTTAAAACGCGTCCAACGTGGGATCTCATAAGCCAGATACCGAGCAGTGTGTCAACGAAGACATTGGGCCACCAAAGGGGCGGATTATGAGATCCCACATCAAACGTGTTCTAAATCCATGAGGCTTTAGAACACGTCTGACGTGGGATCTCACAAGTCAGACACCGAGCAGTGTGTCAGCGAAGACATTGGGCCACCAAGGGGGCGGATTGTGAGATCCCACATCAGACGTGCTCTGATACCATTTGTAACAGCTCAAGCCCATTGCTAACAAATATTGTCCGCTTTGACATGTTACATATCGCTGTCTAATGTGGGATCTCACAAGCCAGACACCGAGCAGTGTACCAGCGAGGACGTTGGACCACCAAGGGGGTGAATCGTGAGAACACACGACAATACGTAACAGGCAAAAGCAAACAATATCTGTTAACGGTAGGTTTGAGCTGTTACAAACTTAGTTCTTAAAATTTAATTCGTAAAAGAACATGAAATTATACAATTGTGTCAAAGTTTTATAATACTCCAAATAAAAATGGATTTAATATATATATCTTATTTGCATGTCCCCTCAACTTTGTGCCACTAAAGTCCCATAATGTTTGTTCTCATCGTGCATCCAATAACTTTTTCATAATATAAAAAAACACCAAAATAAAATATACATTTATATTATAAGATGCAAATTTGATTTATAAAAGCCTCCTTCGTTCTAAGTCTCAAACCCAAATAAACTCTTCTCTGTATATTCTCTGCATTGAAAATGGCCGCAGCTGGTCTCAAGTTCTTGATAATGGCTTCTCTCCGTGCAGTTTTCTTGTCGCTTTTGGTCATTGTTGCTTCAGCTGGTGGCGATGACAATAATGGTGGTGGGTATTATGATCTTATGACACCCAAATTGGCTAAGGAACAAAGGCTTCTCTCTACCATGATTGGTATCCAAGGAATTATCCTTTACAAATCTGGCTCGACAATTTTCCCTCTTGAAGGTAACTAATTCATATTTTGGTTTGAACGAATATAACTAAAGTAACTTAAGTTCGAACCATTTTAAAATCACTCTCACTCTTAGAGTATGAGCTCTTTGTGAGATCCCACATGGGTGTAGAAACCTCTCTCTACCATATGCATTTTAAAACTTTGAGGGGAAACTCGAAAGGGAAGTCCAAAAAGGACAATATCTATTAGCGGTGGACTTGAGCTGTTATAGTCTTGGTTATCAAATGAGATGTACGTAGGAGTTCTAATTTCGGGTTTGTTTCTTATATAGGAGGTTTGGCAAGAATCACATGTAAAGCCGTGGATGAGTATGGCTATGAGGCAGCTTCTTACACATTTTTAAGCGATTCAAGTGATGCAAATGGCTACTTTTTGGCAACACTATCTCATTCAGAGGTAGAAGACAAGAGGGAGTTAAAGGAATGCAAGGCTTTTCTTGAGCTCTCACCATTAGAGAACTGTCAAGCTCCTTCTGACCTCAACAATGGAGTCTCTGGTGCTCTTCTCCATTCTTATAAACTTTTGGTCCATAACAAGATGAAACTCTTCTCTGTTGGGCCTTTCCTTTTCACTTGCCAAAGTTAAAGAGGAGATGGAAGGCATGATAGTTAATGATCCCATGTGTTTAAATACCTAGTGTTGAAACTTTACTCATTTCATGAAGGAATGGTCTCAGTTTCTTAAAGCAGAAGTGGCTAAGTTTGTAATATGAATTGGGTTTGGAGAGATTTTGTAACGGCCCAAGCCCACCGCTAGCAAATATTGTCCTTTTTGGATTTTTCCTTTTAGGCTTCCCTTCAAAAATTTTAAAACGCTTTTTCTAGGGAGAGGTTTCTACACCTTTGTAAGAAATGCTTCGTTCCCGATGGAATCTAACAATCCACCCCCCTTGGGGGCTCAACGAGGCTCTGATACTATTCGTCTCCCCCTCCAACCGATATAAGATCTCACAATCCACCTCATTGAGGACCAGCATCTTTGCTGGCACACCGCCAGTGACTGGCTTTGATACCATTTGTAGCCTTTTAGAAATAAAAAGACTAAAAGATAGGTAAAACGCTAGCATGTGCCATGGAGAAGTTTTCTTGCAAGTCCCATTCACTATTAGTATCATTGTAGACTGTAGAGTCTCAATCTACAATCTGCTATCAATTCATTACAGAGTAACACAACAAGCTTTGTATGGAATGTAATCTAAATCACCTTTTCTAGCTAGAAGTTTCATAAGCTTGCTATCATAAAGAATAAGTTTTCAGATGATTTCAATTTTCTACCAAACAACACCTTAGTTCATGTCGATCTTATCTCAAAACCGATCCTAAGCCGAGCTGAACCAAAGGATGAGGGAAAATTTTTCTTTGATTAAGAATTCCAAGTACTTACATTCTTTGCCATTTGGAACCAAAGAGGCTAAGCTAAGAATATCAACTACATACACACAACAAAAAAACAAAAATGTTTCTATGAAGCATTCTCAAGATTTAGCTGACCTGTTGAGAAAGGAGGACAAGCAGCCCTTGGGGACCAAGCAATATCTCGTTGAGGAAGCTAACCAATCCGAACCAGACGACTGGTGTTACGTCAACTCCACCGAGAGGGGGAATCACCTTCCTTGTTGCAATTAGGAGTGGTTCAGTGGGGGCATAAGCTATAACATATGGAAACTTCCCCACAGGCAACTTGGGATACCAAGACATTACTATTCTCGCAATAAACAAAAACGAAAACGCCGAGAGAAATGGCCCCAAAAAGCCGATCGCAAGCTTTGCGGTTCCTGGATCGAGGTCAGCCAAGGACACATTGTTCATGAAGTCAGAGGCAGCCACTGATGCATCTTGCAAGGCAAAGGGGATAGTCCTTGCAGCTGGCTTTAACGGAGGGGTGGCATACACCAATGGCAGATGAATCTTGGAAGAGGTAAAAGAACCCAACAAAGATGAGCTACATTTGAATGCTTGGAATCTGCAATTTGGATTACTTTGAGGATGGTAATTGAACCCTCTCTGTCAAAGGAAGCAGCAACGAGACCAAAAACAAAATGCAATAAGATTAAGAACGTGTTTAGAATGACTTTTCAAGTGTTTAGAAACAGAGTTTAAACTGTTAGAAAACGAGTTTTAGGTACTTAAAACGTCAAATTCTTAGAAGCTAACCATAAAGATATCCACATTAAGTAATGATCTTAATGACAAAAAGTAAGAACATAACCTAAATTTCTTTAAACTCTATAATCAATCTGCCACAAACAGGAATACAGGAAAAGTTCATAAGAGTAATTTCAGTCATATTTTCACCAACATTGTCAAAAACTCCTAATGATGCTAGCCCTACTGAACAAATCAGAACCTAAGAAAGGATCAGAAACAACAAATTCGAGAGCAGAAGAGGCAACAGAGAGGTATACAAGGTGAATACATACACAGAAGCTTGAATTTCCATGGTTGGGAATCAAAGGGGACGATCCTACACCTAAATTTCAAGGATTCAGTAGATCTAAAAAAAATTTGAGAATCGTAATTTAAGAAGAGAAAAATTGAAAAAGGAAAAAGAAAGAAGAACCTATTACTCGAATGGCGCTGAGAGACGAGCAGGCAGTGGCGGCCATGGATTTCGCAGAGGAGCTCCGGTGGAGGAAGAACGAAAATGCTATCCCTTTATCAGAAAATGAAACTCGGCCATTCAAACAGAGGATTAATGATTCGATTATCACGCCGGTTCAACCCGGTTCTGTTGGGTCAGACATTTATTCCTCAGACCGGTTCTGTTAGGTCCACTTTGAGCGTAAGCTCTGGTGGCTTTGGTTTGTACTCCCTAAAACGGTCGTATCAATTAAGTTAAATTAAATTTTAATAGATTATTAATATTACTGTAATTAAAGAAAAATTTGGGCCAAAATTATAAATTGCCTCATTTATTTAAAATAATACCTTTTTTAAATTCTTAGGCTTACTAGAAACCTTGCTTTGTAAATGGGCATTATCATTTTACAAGCAAAGAACCTTGATATACTTTTGGAACTTTAAAGCCTTTCAAAATTAAGCTCCCAAAGAGATCAACTGCCTTCCACGTCTCCCTCCTTCCCCAATCGATGATATCAATGCCGTTCGATCGGGAAAAATTAAGCTTGAGCTCGGACAGCCTATCCCGATGGGTCACGTGGGGTGGCGGAGCTTTCGTTTTTGGTTGTTTACTCGCAATTTCTACATTTAAGATGAGCAAGAAGATAATAACCCCTTCTAAAACGGGTCAAGACGACGATTCAAATCTCAATGTTGATGGTTTTAGAGAAAGTACTCGTTGCGTCGATGAAGGAACTCGACAAAAGGATGAACTGCAACCGTTTCGTCAGTCTTCATCAACGGATCTCATCAGCCATTCATGGTTAGGACTAAAAAACAATATCGATATTGTAATAATGATTCATTTTTATCGTTGCTTATTTGTGATATTATGTTGTAGCCACACAACGTCGCAAATGTTGGTAAAATATTCTCCACTGGAAGACTCTGTCATTGACGAAACTCAAACCCTAACGACGAAATCCATCCCAAAAAAAAATGACGAAGAAAATGTTGTGGTTAATAATTATGAAGAAGAAGAGTATACAGATTCAGAAAAATCCGTAGAAAATGAAGTTGCAGAGAGTTTTTCATCCGAAGAATTTGATGAAGCCACTTGGCTTGGGTGGACAGATAAATCATCATCATATTCATTAACATCGTCGTCATCATTAGAAGAAGCTTCATCTCATGGAGTTTTTTCTGGAGAAGATAGAAAGAGTTGACGAGAAAACGATATAATTATATTTATTGATGATGTAAATTTTGTTTTGTTTTTATATTTGAATAAAAAAAAATTATTAATTATTTTTTAATTTAAATATAAATAAAACAAAAACCCATAACTTTAGGGGAATTTTATAGAATTTAATCCATTTAACATCAATATTAATAGGTACAAGCTTGGTCGTATTAATGTTATACAACACAAGCCGGCGGGTTTTGCACGCCAAAAGTTCTAATCTTTGCATTCAAACATGAAGACACAATGGTCGTATTCTTCAAGCTGGCGCCGCCGTAAGACAAGTTTATGTCCCTAAGCTCCACCCCCTCGCATGGAAACAACTCGCTGCACTCCAACAACACTGCCACGTTCGTCGTCGACGTCCCGCGAATGTTCTTGAAGAGAACGTTGCTGATCTTCCATTTCGAAGCCTACATAGATTAGTGGTAGTTCTCAAATTACTAATTTAGGGAATGATCATGGATTTATAAGTAAAAAATAAATCTTCATCCGAGTTTGAGAACATTTTTGTTGTGGTTACCTTCTTCTTTTTGGTGCCGTAGGTTTGATCAATGATGATGGGGTTTTTAACTTTGCGCATCACAATATTGTCGAAGATTATTCCTACGGCCGACCCAGATATGGTGTCGGCCCATGTCTTGATTCTGGCACCATTCGTGGCGTTGAAAATGGTGCAATTTTGCACCAAAACGTCCAACACACTCTTCTCTGTTTTATACCTGCCCAAGCTACCGATACTGATGCCATGTCCAGGGCCACAAGTGACATTCGTGACGGTGATTTTTTCACAACTATGGCCAATGGAGACACAATCATCACCGGTGCCAATGGTGCTGCTAGAGATGGTGACCAATTTTGAGGTGCTAAGGTGCATTCCATCGGTATTGGGGCTGTTTCCCGGAGCTATAATGTTCATGTTGGTTGCGGTGAAATTGTAGCATCTGAACACCGACGTGTGAAAGCCCTTGCTGTTGATTGAAGTCAGCCCATCAACAATTGAATGGTTCAATCTCGTGAATTTAATCGACTACAAAAAAATTAATTTATTTATTTATTAAATACAATTAATTTATTTATTAAATAAGAAGTGATTGAATTATGCATAATTATAGTTACGTTTGGAAGAATCTGGCAGTTGTTGTTGGTCTTGCAGTCATTGTAGGGCCAAGCGGAGGCGCCTTGGCCGTCAAAGACGCCGGAGCCGGTGAGTATGAGGCCGGTTATTCCTTCGATGGAGATCCAATCAGGTGAAGAATATTCACTGATGTCGGTTGTGGCCTTCACAGTTCCCTGAATTTCGATGGTGATCGGCCTGCTTTGGCACGGACCGGCGAAAACCACCGGACCCACCAGAAATGTGCCTTTTGGGATTAAAAACTTCGCCGGACCGGTCGTGTTCCGGCAGGCTGCAATCCACGTCGTCATGAATGCCTGCCACGTGGAAAATCAAATGTTTAATTTTTTTTTTTATAGATAATTTCTCAAATTAAATAATTGAAGTTTATGATTCACCTGTGCATCATCACTCTTTCCATTAGCTTTAGCTCCATATTTTTTAACATCAAAAACTGCATTACCATTCCCATTCCCCTTCAGATCAACAGCCGCCTTCGTGCTATTTATTGCCACCCTGCCGTGGCTGTTTGCCAGAGTTCCGATACCGAGAGGCAGCGGTGGTGCTGGTGGACGATGCTGCTGACTGGTGGTTGATACGATCCCGTTGATGGGATTCGCAGCGACTTTAACGTGGTCGAAAACGGCAGCCACCTCTGCACAGCATTGGCAAGCTAATACTAAGAGAAGGGTTTGAAAGAGGCTAAGATTTGTTGTCGTTGTCATGGTGAATTGTCTTAAATTTTGATGCACAAATGGTAAATAAGAATGTTTTGTTTGATATTTTGCCAATGATTGGAAGCTGTATTTATAAATGCTTTATGGGAAAACTAAATTTAAAACATTGTAACAGAATTGGATTGGTTTGGAGAATTGTTCTAAATATTGAATGTGTTATAGCTTGTAATAGCTTTGGCGGCTGTCTTTTGCCTTTCATTTAATTTGTTTTTGCACAACAAATTGTTTGGGTAATTTCCCATTGATAACGTGAAAGATCGTTGTTAAGATCCCTCTAATTACATTTAATGTATTATGTTGTTCTTACAACAAAGAAATTATGATTTAAAATATGAAGAGAAAAACTCACAAAATTTCAATTAAACTAGAGCTAATATAAAATTGGTATGTTTTGTACTCACTCACATGTATCACCACGAGCTTTTGTGAGATCCTATATCGGTTGGAGGAGAACAAAACAACAAAACAGATATGAAAACCTGTAATGACCCAAGACCACAGCTAGCAAATATTGTCCTATTCGGGCTTTCTCTTTCAGGTGTCCCCTCAAAGCTTACGGGAAAGGTTTCCACATCCTTATAAATGATGGTTTGTTCTCCTCCCCAACCAATGTGGGACATCACAATCCATCCCTTTTAGGTCCCAGCGTCCTCGTTGGCACTCTTTTATTCTTCCCATCGATGTGGGACCGACCCCAAATCCACCCCATTTGGGGCCCAGCGTCTTTACTGGCACACCGCCTCGTGTCTACCCCCCTTCGGGGAATAGCGAGAAGGCTGACACATTGTCCGGTGCCTGGCTCTGATACCATTTGTAACAATATCCGCTAGCGAGAAGACGCGTTTTAAAGCCTTGAGGGGAAGCCCGAAAGGGAAATCCCAAAGAGGACAACATCTACTAGCAGTGGGTCTGGATTATTACAAAACCTTTCATTAGTAAACGTGTTTTAGAACCATGAGGCTGAAAACGATACTTGACAGGCCAAAGTGGACAATATCTGTTAATAGTGGGTTTGGGATGTTATAGTTTTATATATGATTGAATCACTAAACCTTGTTAGTATAGATAATAACTTTCATTTCTTTTAAGTTTTTCTTAGGCTTCGTATCTTCAGGATCATTCTCGTTCAGATGTGGTCTCAGTCCATTCATATACTCTTCCTTTACTCGGTGTTACAAATGGGCTCATTACGACAGCGATCATGAGGATAAGATAACTAAGAAAAGTTTAAAGGAAGTGAAAGCTGCTATTGATACCAATAAGGTGCACCTTCCTTTTCATTGGCTCAATCATAGAAACTCTATGGTTAAGCATGCATGTTTTACTTAAAGCAATTCAATGTTGAACAATCTCTTAAAAAAAAATTCTTGGGTGTATGTAAGTGAGAACAAAAAATATTGAAAGGACTCTGTGTTGGTCTATGACGATAGTTTTCATAATTAAAAACAAAGTCGAACCATCAGGTTCTGAATTCATATTCTAAATCCTAAGTATGAGACGTTACACCATTTGGAACATATCTTATTTTATGTTACATTTCAAATTTAGAGACAGGAATATGAATTAAACGAAGATTGAGAATTGAAATTTTGTGAATTATCCTCAACATTTATCGAACCATAGAGAATGGAAAATGAGAATGTTTGCATAATTCATCACACCTAAATGGTTTGTGAAAGTTCTCCATAATAGGAACAGAGTAATAAATGAAACTATAATTTAATATTAAATATGAATCTCTTGTTTTAATAGCTTTTCCCATGATTCAACTGTCGATGTAACTGAATTATGGTTACAAACCAAATTAAATGGAAGGCAGAAAACAGCCGCCACAACATATCAATTCTGTTCCAATGTTCTAAATTTAGTTTTCCCATAAAACATACATAAATAGAGCTTTCAATCATTGGGACAATATCAAACAAAACATTCTCGTTTACCATTTGTGTCTCCAAATTAAGACACTGCACCATGACAACCACAAGAAATCTTAGACTCTTTCAAACCCTTCTCTGTGTATTTTCTTGGCAATGCTGTGTAAATTTGGCTGCCATTCCCGACGACGTTACAGGCGCTGCGAATCACATGGACGGCATCGGAACTCTGGCAAACACCGGCGGCAGTGTGGCAACAGATGACATGAAGGCGGCTGTTGATCAGAATGGGAATGGTGATGCAGTTTTTAATGTTAAAAATTATGGAGCAAAAGCTGATGGAAAGACCGATGATGCACAGGTGAATCATAAACTTCAATTAATTTCAGAAAAAAAAAATTAAACATTTGATTTTCCACGTGGCAGGCATTCATGACGACGTGGATTGCAGCATGCCGGAACACGTCCGGTCCGGCGAAGTTTTTAATCCCAGAAGGCACATTTCTGGTGGGTCCGGTGGTTTTCGCCGGTCCGTGCCAAAGCAGGCCGATCACCATCGAAATTCAGGGAACTGTGAAGGCCACAACCGATATTACTCAATATTCTTCAACTGAATGGATCTCCATCGAAGACATAATCGGCTTCATACTCACCGGCTCCGGCGTTTTTGACGGCCAAGGCGCCGCCGCGTGGCCCTACAATGACTGCAAGACCAACAACAAGTGCCAGGCTCTTCCAAACGTAACTATAATTATGCATAATTCAATCACTTCTTATTTGATAATAAATTACAAGATAATTACAAAATTGTATTTAATTGATTGATTGATTTATTTATTATTATTATTATTATTTGTAGTCGATTAAATTCTCGAAGGTGAACCATTCAATTGTTGATGGGCTGACTTCAATTAACAGCAAGGGCTTTCACACGACGGTGTTCAGATGCTACAATTTCACCGCAACCAACATGAACATTATGGCTCCGGGAAACAGCCCCAATACCGATGGAATGCACCTTAGCACCTCAACATTGATCAGCATCTCTAACGGCGTCATTGGCACCGGTGATGATTGTGTCTCTATTGGCCATAGTTGTGAGAAAGTCACCGTCACCAATATCACTTGTGGCCCTGGACATGGCATCAGTGTCGGTAGCTTGGGCAAGTATAAAACAGAGAGAAGTGTGTTGGACGTTTTGGTGCAAAATTGCACCCTTTTCAACACCACCAATGGTGTCAGAATCAAGACATGGGCGGGCCTTGTGACGGGGTCGGCCATGAGAATAACCTTCGACAACATTGTGATGGATAAAGTTAAAAACCCCATAATCATTGATCAAACCTACGGCACCAAAAAGAACAAGGTAACCACAACAAAAATGTTCTCTCCATGGTTTTGCTCTGAGCTTCTTATTTTTAACTTATAAATCCATGATCATTCCCTAAATTGGAGAATTTGACAACTACAACTAATCTATGTAGGCTTCGAAATGGAAGATCAGCGACGTTCACTTCAAGAACATTCGCGGGACGTCGACGACGAACGTGGCAGTGTTGTTGGAGTGCAGCGAGTTGTTTCCATGCGAGGGGGTGGAGCTTAGGGACATAAACTTGTCTTACGGCGGCGCCAGCTTGAGGAATACGACCACTGTTTCTTCATGTTTGAATGCAAAGATCAAAACTTTTGGCGAGCAGAACCCGCCGGCTTGTGTGTAACATTAGTGTTCAGTTTCTACGTTGGATCCTTGGACTTTGATGTCGTGTTTGGTCAGTGTTGACGGCCAAGCTTTCTTCATATAGTATTCCATTGTAAAATTGATTAAATTTAATCAATTTATAAAATCTCTCCTGAGATTATTAGTTTAATTTTACCTATATTTGAATTTTTCATCCTCTTTTAAATTGTTAAAAAAAAAAAAAAAAAAAAAGAGTAGTACTTCCCCCGTGCTGATTCCTTCATGTCTACTACACCTGACCGGCCGACACCGTCTTGGCTCACTTGAACTCGGATGCCACGTGATCCAAATGAACGAAAAGAAATCGATTCACGCTGAGTAATTCTTCCTCAACCAAGTTTCGGCAAAATAGCAAAGCAAGTACAAGTATTAGTAGAATAGCAAAAATGTGTTCCTCGTCATTAATATGTTTGTTCGTGGTAATTGTGACCTCACAGGAGAATCGATGACTGCATCAAAGATGCATCTGAGAGGTTACCTAATCACCTTAACACAACAATGCCAAGAAAATACTAAGTAATGACTTTCTTTTAAGTCTTTCTTAGTTATCTTATTCTCATGGTCTCGAATGTCACATCATCAATGATTGAAGCCATGATCAAATGTGCCCGTGACACCGTCAAAAGTGGCACCCACGAAGCAAACACTAAGAACAGGTAGTGAAAGAGCTTAAAACCTCTCGCCATTGCCACGATTATCTTACTACGACACCCAAATCATGTATGGTTCCCAAGATTGATGGCTTGGTTATTTTTTGCCTTTTGTTATGAGTTATTTTGAGACATAAATAATGATCAATCTCGATTGCATTATGAAATTGCATCAAGAAGTACAAATGAAGAATTGAGCTACATCTTACAAAACTATGCACAAGCTGGTGGGTTCTGTTTTCCTGTGGCCTTAAATTTGGCATTCAAACATGAATTCCCGACCAACGCCTTTTTCCGATCCGACCCAATAAAGGCCAAATCGATATCTTCCAATGTGATGCCGTCGCACGGGACGGCTGAGCTGCACTGTAATGAAACGGGGACGACGGATATAGTCGTGCCTCGAATGTTCTTGTAAGAAACGTCACTGATCTTCACCTTTGATGGCTGCATGAGAAGCATAAACTATATTATCACGGTCATGATCGTTATCGTTATCGCTCTCGAACATAGTCTTAGTTACTTATTACCTTTTTGTTCTTCTTCGAACCGTAAAATTGATCTATAATGATTGGACTTTTGACTGAATCTAAGACAATGTCTTGGAAATGGATTCCGGTAGCTTGGCTTGGAGGAGAATCTGCCCATGTCTTGATCCTTACTCCAAATGTGGTGTTCTTCAGTGTGCAATTTGATACAAAAATTCCACTTACATCCTTCTCATCTTTATATTTTCCTAGACTTCCCACGCTGCAAAATCGAATTTAAATTTAGGGTTTAGGGTTTTTTTTAGAGAGTCATTTCTAATAGACACTTGAATTTCAAACCGACAGCACGAGCCAAAACGCTCATATATTATATACCTGATATCATGTCCAGAGCGTCCCATGACGTTGCCAACAGTAATATTGATTTAGGATTTAGTGTTTTTTTTTACAACTCTGAAAAGTCATTTCAAACTTTTTTTAAACTCTGAAAAGTCATTTCAAACATACTCTTAAACTTCTAAAACGAGCCAAGACGCTCACATATCATATACCCGATGCCATGTCCTAAGCCACACAGGATGTTGGCAACGGTGATATTGATATTATTATCACAAACTTGCAAACTAAATTTAGGGTTTACGAATTTTTAGGAAACTCGAAAAATCATTTCAAATAGACCCTTAAACTTCTAAAATGACCCAAAACGCTCATATGTCATATACCTGATGCCATGTCCTGGGCCACACACGGGATGTTGGCAACGGTGATATTGATATTGTTATCACAAATTTGTAAACTAAATTTAGAGTTTAAGGTTTTCTAAAAAGTCATTTCAAACCGACCTTTAAACTTCTAGAACTTCAAACCTACTACACAAGTCAGAACCCTCCTATTATATACCTGATGCCATGTCCTGGGCCACATTTGATGTTGGAAACGGTGACATTGACAGAGCCATGGCCAATTGAAACACAGTCATCTCCGGTGCCTATGATGGAACTTGTAATGGTAACATTATCAGTTTGGCTGATGTGAATTCCATCCGTGTTAGGACTCTGGTCCGGAGCTATTATGTTCAGATTATTAACCCTAAGATGGTGGCTTAAAACCAAGAATATGTGGAAGCCTTTGCTGTTGAGTGAAGAAATCCCTTCCATCAATCCATTGGTCACCTTGTTGAACTTCAATGACTGCATCAAATTCATAATAATTAAATAATTTTAACGAGTTAATTGATCTATTAAACATAAAATTGAATGCCATAAAATTGAATTCTTACGGTTGGGGGCATAATGCAACTAGGGTTGTCGCGACAATCATTATACATCCATGTTTCTTGACCTTGACCATCAAAGGTTCCATTACCAATGAGATTCAAACCAGTGATGGATTCAAATAGAATCCATACTGGAGATGAATATTCAGTAATATCAGTGGTTGCCAAGACAGTGCCTTGAATTTCAACGGTCATTGGTGCATCGCATGGCCCGGCATACACCAACGGCCCTGTTAGAAACTTCCCTGGTGGGAAAACAACCTTCGCCGGACCGCCCGAATGGCATGCTTCTACCCACGCCTTCATGAATGCCTGCATGTTTCCATGTCATCCGTTTCTTTAATGTTCGTATAAATATCATTAAATACGGAGTTAAATTTAAATGGTATGAAGCTCTTGTTAGGAACCAAGACTGTCCATAATGATATGATATTGTCCAGTTTGAACATGAGCATGATTTCATGGTGATATGATATTGTCCAGTTTGAACATGAGCATGATTTCATGGTGATATGATATTGTCCAGTTTGAACATGAGCATGATTTCATGGTGATATGATATTGTCCAGTTTGAACATGAGCATGAGTTGTCATGGTGATATGATATTGTCCAGTTTGAACATGAGCATGAGTTGTCATGGTGATATGATATTGTCCAGTTTGAACATGAGCATGAGTTGTCATGGTGATATGATATTGTCCAATTTGAACATGAGCATGAGTTGTCATGGTGATATGATATTGTCCCGTTTGAGCATGAGCATGAGTTGTCATGGTGATATGATATTGTCCCGTTTGAGCATGAGCATGAGTTGTCATGGTGATATGATATTGTCCCGTTTGAGCATGAGCATGAGTTTTCATGGTCATATGATTAGTTTGAGTATGAGTATGAGTTTTCATGGTGATATGATATTGTCCAGTTTGAGCACAAGCTTTCATGGCTTGATTTGAACTTTTTCAAAAGGGTTAGACTCACT
Source organism: Cucurbita moschata (assembly GCF_002738365.1). NCBI lineage: Eukaryota > Viridiplantae > Streptophyta > Magnoliopsida > Cucurbitales > Cucurbitaceae > Cucurbita > Cucurbita moschata. Next base: position 1,932,505 of record NW_019268534.1, read on the forward strand.
CCCAACAATTCTCAACCCCTCTCACCTGTGTGTTGATTTTCTTGCCATCAGACTTGGCACCATAGGTTGTAATATCGAAAACCTTGGTGCCTGGGGTGGTGGGGGTGCTTGCGGTGCTTGGGGTGGCGGGGGCGCTTGG